>NC_134718.1:38735765-39038796 GCF_049634645.1 Pelodiscus sinensis | reverse complement strand
AGTAAGGTGTCAGTAGAAAGGTTAATATTTGCTGCATACAGTTATGCCATTTGTATGCATGTATAGCTTCCAATACAAAAATTCTAAGTTTTGCTCTGTATGTATATTTCAAGTATGTTGGTTCTTGTGGTAACACAAGTTATTTAGTCTGAACATCCTGAAGAGATTATTCAAGTTTTAAGTGGCCCAGCAAAAGATCACTTAACTCATAATGGAAGATTCCTGTTTACACTGAATGAACTTTCCTGTGAATATTCCATCCGAAGTATAGGTAATGGTCTCTACTGTCAGTTACTAAGTGGAATCACCTCCAGTATCCCGAAATAGCTGCACAGTTTAGACGTACCCAAAGGGAATAAGGACCTTCCAATGATTTGAAAGCAACCAAAGACTTAAGTCAGCAATTTATCCCTGCCTCAACCAAGAACTGTGGAATTATAGTATGTATTTGATTCTTTTAACAAACTTCAACTATCACTTTTTTTTTCTTTTTATTAAATAAGCATTTAGATTTTAGATATTTAAGGACTGGCAACAGCATGATTATTGGATAACACCTGAGTTACATTGACCTGGCTGTAGGGCTGATCTTTTGGGATCAAAAGAACCCTTTCATTAAATTAGTTTAAATACTCACTCATCAGTAAGTTATTTTTTTTTAGTGGGGATACAAGGACTGGAATGCCTAACGAAACTGTTTTTCTCGTGTCTTTTTAGCCAGTGTGGTGAAACAGAAGCTTACTTTTGATGCTGGTTTGGTATATCTTATGGGAAAATATATACCAGTCTTGTCCTGAATTTTGGTATTTTCAGTTGTGACCTACTGAGGCACTCTTACAATGGTCATTTCCTAACGCAAACCTAGCCAGGTGGCATTGAAGGTACAACTCATGCTCCTCTGCCCCAAAAAACACTGATCCCAACCAGGTTGTTCTGAAGTTTTTAGCTGCAGCATAAAGTTTGTTTGTTCTGTAGGTCTGATGGACTTGTTTGAACTGGTCTGTTTTTTAATACATATATTTAATTAATCAAAACGTTGTAGATGATCTAATGCTGCTGTTTAGACAGCTCTCTTTGACCTTCAGGTTCAATTCTACGGTTCCATTTGTTTTGTGGACATTAAAGATTCCATAGCCTGTTTTTAAAAGTAGCAGTTTGCATTCATAGTATAAACTGTGGCTAACATCAATGAAAGCAATGTTAATCTCTTTTTCTTGATCTCTGTCTACTGTGCTGTGTGTCACACAGTGGAATAAATAAGTGGTCTTTTTCAGGGAACCTTATTGACTATTTTTGTTTGAAATGATGGAATGAAATTATGGGAATCCAGTGGTAAAAGAAGCATTTAAGTCAGAGGATGCCCAGTGTTCTTTGCAAAATCCATTTGTTGTGTAATGGCTGTACTTTAGTGGCGCCTACTTTAATTAAGACTCTCTGACAGTATTTCCATTATAAAGTATGTTTTAAGAGGTTTATTACTCAACAGTAAAAATGTGCTCCAGGCTGGAGACTTGGTCATAGAAAGTCTCAGCATAAAAGCATTTTCTTAAATTTTGAAGAATAAATTAGCTTTAAGTTACACAAGTATGATTTCAAAGACACTATTCTTCAGATGTGTAACTAAAACAGCTTTTATTTATGAACAGCAAGTGTTCTACTTATTTTTGTAAATAAGAGGGGTGAATTTTAAAAAGCCCACATCAAATATTTGACTGAGGACACAGTTTATAGTGAAATGTGCATTTTAAATGGTTACTCAATTTCAATTTTAGTTTTAATATTTAAAGTATCATTATTATTACTATTACATGTTTATATTGTAGTAACATCAAAGGCCCGTGTAGGGTTTGAGGTGCCATAGCTCTCCATGTTCTACAAACATAGAAAAGAGATAGGCCATGTGCTGGAGAGTTTATAATCTAACACAAAATGGAAAAGATAGGACTGTGACATGTAAGCGAATATGTATGGTGACGTACAAACAACTTGGTTGGTTTCAAATTGAGCAGATGGTGTTTTTCCAGTTGTATTAGAGGTAGGAAAATAAATTTTAGTGTGGAGGCAGGTTGATGCCTGAGCTGGTAGAAGGTAGAACAGCTGTTGCTTTGTGGCTTGTTCGTGCTCCATTTATTGGCCTTTTTTTTTTGGTGGGATTAGTTTTGAGGGAGGGGGGATTTGACCTCCTGGTTAGCTAGATGAGTTTCTATGCTATTTAATGAATTATTCTGCTAGAGGACAGACAATTTAAAGTCTAATGTTGCAACTTCAAGAAGAATGGCTTCCTTTCTCCACGGTTCTTTTGATGAAGATTGACAGAAAGCTGGAACTCCTTTTAGCAAAAAATGGGAATGTGTGCGTCTGGCCTGGGGAGTTCTCAAGTGCATTAGTCAGTATTCAAACTCTGTGTGTGCTTTCATGAGAAGCTGAATGTTAACAAGAAAATTAATTTGTATTTCCTTTCCTCCAGTGTAAAATAGCTGATTAGTGGAAACATGGCGCGCACCCTAAGAGTATATTTTTCTTTTTGATAACTTGTTTGAAAAGTTGTTTTAAGGAAGGGATCTGTAGAGCCCTGTGTAGATAGAAAATTGGTATCCACATCTGCATCTGCAAAAATGATCTGTGGGAATCCATGTCTATGGATATATAGCATATACCCGCAAATTTGCAGGGTTCTAGATACAAAATTTGTATCCGCCATCTTAATAGGCAAAAATGAGCTGCAGATATTTGTGGATTTGCAGGGCTCTAGTGTTCTGTGTAGCCTTTATGGGTCTTGATACAAAAGGTGGAGTGGTCCAAGCTTATAACCAAGCTGTATTGAGTTTTTATTTCCTTAAGAGGTTTTTGCTATTAGTGGGAGTTCATTTCAGTAGAAGTGCGTAACTCTCCCAGAAATGTATATTATATACATTTTTCAGGCCTCCTTTAGATGCCGATTCTGGTATTAGTTACAAGTACAGTTGTCTTGTTAATATAAATTAGTAATAGAGTAGAAGTATCAAGCCCAGAGGCTGGTCTCAGTGACAGATGCAGATAATTTTTTAAACATTCATTCATAAGTGTCTAGCCATTATGGTTCAAAGGTAAGCTTCCAGCTGTGACTGGGCTTTTTCCCTCAAGGTAGTGTTAACTAGTAACTTTAGATTTCATATCTTAACAAATAAGTCTTCAAATAATTCAGGTGTACATTGGTTGTTTTATAGTTCAGTCCAGGTAACCGTAAGTAATGAAAGGGCTAATTAACTGTTGTCCTACAAATCAATACAATCGCCTTTTCTATCTGAGTTATGCTGAGTGCAACAATAACTCTACTATATAGAGATTTGCTTTGACTATGTTTTATTCCCTAACTTCAAACCAACTTTCTGTTGTCGTCAGTGGGATGTCAACTATGGAGGAAAGATGATCAATGGTCTCAACTGTGTAGTGCCACCGCTGAGCCCTGCTCCTAATTGTAAATGTAACTCAAGCTTATAGTGCAGAGAGGGTAAATTCTGCTTATGTGGAACTGTTTGCTGTAATTCTGTATCACAAGTTTTGCAAGTTCTGCTAGGGCTCTCAGATCCAAGGGCTCTCTGGTCCAGCAACATCCTGGACCATAGAGTCCCAGACCAGAGAAGTTCAACCTCTAGTTATCTGGATCATCCTGCTTGCCCTTTTAGAATATTATCATAACACTAATACTCTTTCAGTCTTCTGGAATTTCTTCAGTATTCCAATGTTTATTAAAAATTAATATCAGCAGGCCAGATTTCTCCTCAGCCAATTCTTTTAGGACTGTTGGGTTCAACGTGATGTTAGCCTGCTGATTTAAAATATCTATACTTCATAGGACACGTTTAACCCCTCTTCATTACTAATGGACTCAAAAGTACAGATCAGAATCTTCTTTCCTCTCTGGGAGAAATCCTGTTTTCTCCCTTTGTCTTTAAAACATAATATCAGTAGGCATCAATAGTTGCTCACATGTATGTATGAACACTATATCACAAAGATATAAATAACCAGTGTGTCACCAGCTTTTGTAAAAGGCCTGAATTAATACAATATTATTGTATAGTATAAATAATATTGTATACAAGGAGTTGATATAGTTGCTTATTCTTTGGAGTTCAGGCCCCTGTTCTTCCTCTCTG
Organism: Pelodiscus sinensis; assembly: GCF_049634645.1. Taxonomy (NCBI): domain Eukaryota; kingdom Metazoa; phylum Chordata; order Testudines; family Trionychidae; genus Pelodiscus; species Pelodiscus sinensis. The sequence goes on along the minus strand of NC_134718.1, from coordinate 39,034,657 downwards.
TGTCTGTACACTAATTGTCACATAAATGCAGAGCAGAATATATTAGATACTAATGCCTTTTCTTCATCATTAACTCTTACCATCTTTATCTAATAGGGCCTGTGGTTTCGTGAGGATTTCTTTTGTTCCTAATGTACTTTTGTAAACTTATTATTATTCTTAGCTAAAGAGATGTGGTGGTGATGCCACTGCTGTTGCTGTCCAGTATAGTGAATACTTTAACAACAAATTGCTCAATATGGATGTGAATTCTGCTTTTTGGTTTTTAGGTTTTCACATGTTTAGTTACAATGGAAATCTTAAGGGAATTTTGGTAAAACCTGCTAGGGGGTTTCCTAAAACCTCCAGAATTTCTGCAGGAATTTGTCTCACTTTCTACTCTGTCATTTTAATGTATTAATACTAGATACACTAAAAGCTCTGTTATTCGGCCTGTTGGGGGAAATGTGGGTACTGGTTAATGAATATTTGGGTTAACTGAGCATTATACTTTACCAGATTCTGAAGAATGAGAATAAAATAAAATTAATAAAGTATAAAATAGCATACAGATATTCACCAATCCAGTAGTAGTATTGCGCTGCAGAGTGGTTGGTTTCTTGAAGCACTTAGGTGTATGCACGTAAAGTTTTCTATACAGGGGGGCTGTGTCTACATTGGCATGATCTTGCGCAAATACTCTTTAACGCAAGAGTTCTTGCGTTAAAGAATTTGCTCAAGAGAGCGTCTACACTGTCATGTGCCTTTGCACAAAAGATGTGCTTTTGCGCAAAAGCATCCATGCCAGTGTAGACGCTCCCTTGCGCAAGAAAGCGCCTATGGCCATGTTAAACATCGGGCTTTCTTGCGCAAGAAATTCATGTTGCCTATCTACACTGGCCTCTTGCGCAAGAACAGTTGCGCAAGAGGGCTTATTCCTGAGCGGGAGCATCATAGTTCTTGCGCAAGAAGCACTGATTTCACACACTAGAACGTCAGTGTTCTTAACATGATACTAAAGTGAAAAGTCTGTTACTCGCAGATCAAGATTTTCTAGTATATCCCCATACCCCACCACAGGAAGCTAGCACTTTGCAGAAGCTAAAACAGTTACCACACTGTAACCCTACATTTTAAAGACAATAGCAAGTGTCAATCAGTTGAGTAACCCAGGTTGGATTTGTGAGATTGTGGCTAACACACTGTGGCTGAAAACCTCCGGTGTGTTGGAGGGCCACTATAAGGTCTATGACTGAAGAGCTGTCTTTGTCCTGGCCTTATGCCTGGGCATGACATTCACCATGTGAAATATGTGTTTGATTCTCGGCCCAATCTCTCTCCCACCAGTCGACCTGGTCTGAGTCATCACAGTGTGAAGCAAACCAGTGTAACCCCCTTTTTCCTCCCCGGGTTACTTGGGAGCAGGTCACACTCACAAGTGTACCTGGGCGCCTGATGGCCTTGACATAAGAGGAGATCCTGAGTACCCCAGTGGTGATGTTGTTTGGTTGGGGAAAGCCTATCCACCCCCTTGCTGCAGTCCCTTGCTCATAAAGAATGTACAATGGTGGTGCCTCCACCTGGCTGGCCCTGTACACACTGGTGTGCCTTGAGAGCCTCCAGGAATAACTTATTCCAGCAATAAACTGGATCTAACTCTAAAACAACAATTACAAATGATAAATAATATACATTTGATAGATTGCATTAGAATGAACAACCTTTACTTAAAGAAACAGGATTTAACAAATTAACAGTGAGTAACATCAATTAACAAAGTAAACTGAAGTAAAAGGAACTTATCTAGCTGCCATTTGCACTGCCAATATTTATCCCACCCCAGAGTGTGCACACCCTTGGACTCAGAGTCCCAGACTCTTGCTTGCGTGGGTGCGCTTTAAGAACTGCAGCTGTAATGGAGATTCGCTGTAGGTAGTGTGTATGTGGGTCCCAGCTATGCAGCAGCTCTGGTTCACTGGAATGGCCTCTCTGCGTCTCTTTGAACCCAGAGTTAGTCTGTATCTCTGAGGTCTGTCCCAGGCAGCATTGTCCCAAAGATGCCCAGTTACTCACAGTCTCCTTCTGTTTGCTGGATTCAGAGTAGCTTCTAGCCACCAGTACAGCCAAAGGGCCTCCCCTCTAGGGCAATCAGAAGCAGCCTGCTAGATCCCAGTTCCAAAGGCTCTCTGTCCCAGTCTCTACTGCAACATGACAGCTCCTGCACTGGATCAAACTCTTCCACAGCAGCCTGGATTCCTTTCTGCTCCAAAAACAGAGGGAAAAGACCACAGACTGCTGAGTCTTCCTCCACACCTGGAGAGACTCCAGATCTCCAAAACAAAAGTCACTTTCTTCCTGTTTTCCCCCAGGGCTCATGGGAATTGTAGTCTGTGGGGCTAGATTGCAGCACACAGGGTCTTCCCAGAAAATAAACAGAGGCACCTTTAGTGAGGGGACTACACCAGCAAGATGCAAAAAAAAGCCAAAATCTCCATTCAAAGACTTCAGACTTCCCCGTGTTTTCAGTTTGAAATGAGTAACGATTGTATTTAATAATTAACTTTTTACACAAAAGATGCAAATGCAGGATTAGTTAGGAAATAAAAGCTGGGAAATGAATGTATTTATTTATTTTTTCGTGTAAGAATTTTTCGTGTAAGTCCATAGTAACTGTTTAAAGCAGGGGTGGACAAAAGCCTCTCAGCGGGCTGGATTCGGCCCACCTTGGGCTTTGATCCGGCCCACGAGGCAATTACAGGCCCTGCCCTATAATGGGCATGTGCTCAGCTCCGCCCCTCTACCCCCCACACAGCCACAGGAGAAGAGGCCGTGCTGGGGCTGAGGCTCCTCAACAGAGCCAGCCCCAGAGACTGGAGGTTCCCCTGCCATGTTGCCTCTGGGGCTGGCCCTGGGCCATGTGACCATGGTAGTGGTGCCTCCGTGGCCAGCGCAGAGCCATGGCACCTCTGGGGCCAGCATGGGGCTGTGGTACTGGCACCTCTGGGGCTGGCTCCAGGCCACAGTAGTGGCGCCTCTGGGGCAGCCTGTGGCTGCAGTGCCTCTGGGGCCTGTCCTAAGCCACATAGCTGCGGCAGTGACACCTCTGAGGCTGGCCCCCGGGCCGCAGCATCTCCGGGGCAGCTTGAGGCCAGCCCCAGCCACATGGCTGTGGCAGTGGCACTTCTAGCCTCTGGGGTGGGCTGTGGCCATAGTAATTTGGGGATGGCCCCAGGTCACGTGGCCGCAGTAGTGGTGTCTCCAGCCTCTGAGACCACGTAGCTGTAAGGTTCCCCCTCATATCCAGACCCCCCCAGCCCAATCCCGTCACTTCCCTCCTCCCTCCCCCCCAAGATCCAGCACTCCCAGCTTGCTCCGACACTCTTCCTTGTTCTTGTGCCCGCTCTCCTGGCCACACACTGCATTCTCTTGCTCCCTCCACCTGGCCAGACACCCTACTCCCAGCCTGTTTCTGCACCCCTGCTCCAGATCCTGAACCCCATCCCTATCCTACATGCTAGCAGCCCTGTCTTGCCACTGTACCCAACATTTTTGTCCCTACCCCAGAGCCTAAGGAGGTCCATAAAATCCACTAACTGCGGAACCCCAGAAAAGTAAATCTTGTCTATGAGAAGCCCTGAACCTCAGTTTCCCCCTTCCCCTCAACCCATGAGGCTGGGGCATCAGAGAAGTGAGGTGTCTCAGTTGGGGGGTTTTGGAGGAGTTTTTTTGCTTTCACGTGTGTGGTCTCCAACTGATTTTTTTTGGGTCAGTGATTCCAGACACAAAAAGGGTTCCCTGCCCTTTCCATAAATAAAGAAAACGTTGACCTTTTGTGTTGTACATAATATTTTACTTTATTTAAAATGAAGGTTGATAAACTAACATGAGAAAGTTTAAAATGCTTAATCTGTTTCATAATTTAAATTAAACTGTTCTTACTAGCTGCAGCTGGTCCAGAAAATAAGGTCACTGTACCCAACAGTGTAGTTCTCGAACCTAGCCTTTCCTCCCGAGGGCCTTCCCCTTCCTCCCAAGGCCACTTCCAAAATTTGTGAAGCAGCCCCCCTTCCAAAATTATTGCCCACACCTGGTTTAAAGGAAAGGCTTGTTGCCAGAGGGTATGTCTACACAGCAAAGTTATTTCGAAATAGTGGAGTGCTTATTTGGTAAACCCCATTCCACAAGGAATAATGCCAAATTCGAAATAGCTATTTTGAAATAAGTGATGTGTATACACTTATATCGAAATAGGGGGCCTCCAGCCTTCCCAGGGTGTCCTGGTGGCCACTCCAGCCTCAACCAAGAATACTCCACTCCCTCCTCCCCTCCCTGGAACAGTTAAAGGGGTAGACTCTGGCCACAGTGCCTGTGCCAGCTCCAAGCCTGCCATCCCAGAGCCAGCAGTCACTGCCCCTGACCCAGAGGCCCCAAAATATGAGCCAGCAAGCCACTGGAAGCCAGCCCTCCACCGCTCCCCAGGAGCCTGCCAGGGCCTGGAGAAGGCAGGCACCTTCCTGGTCCAGGGTGGACATCATGGACCTTATTCAGGTTTGGGGGGGATGCCTCCAACGTCCATGATCTCCACAGTAAATGGAGGAATGGTGCCATCTATGGCAGGATAGCTGCCAGCCTGGCCACCAAAGGCCACATGAGAACCCAGGATCAGGTTTGCATGACAATCAAGTTGGTCCGGTGAGACCCCCAACCCTGAGCCCTGAGCTTCCCCTCCCCCATCTTCCCCTTGCATTCCCCTTCCAGCTTCCTCCTCCCAGGTTTCCCCCTCCTCTCTCCCACCCTCTCTTCTCTCCTCTCCCATCTCCTTTCCCCAGTCTCACCAGAGTTTCATCCCCCCCACCGTTTTGTTAAATAAAGAGAGTTTGTGTTCATGAAAATACATGTATTTTATTTGACATCAGAAAGGGGGGTTAGGGATGGGTAAGTGGAATGACATGAGGGAGGAATGAGGCACAAGCCCCCAATGGAGCAGACCGGGGAGGCTCTTAGTGCTCCTCAGGATGGAAACGTTCCTGCAGGGCCTTCTGGATACTGACAGCCCCCCAATGGACCTTCCAGATGGCAGCCTGCAGAAAGTGCAGCCAGGCTCCCAGCAACGCGTCCAAGAGAAGCACCAGTGTGCCCAGGGGCGGGTCCAGCTAGATGTTGCAGAGTGCTGTGGTGTCCCGAGTAAGGGCAACTAGAGCATGCAGAGACAAAATGCCTTGCTGTCCCCCAGCGAGGTAGACAGGCAAGCAGGGTAACCTGAGAACTGGCTGTCCGGAGGGGTCCCTTTAAGCACAGACCTCAGATAGCCTCAGCAAGCAGCCACTCAAAGTAACTCCTGCCCTGATGCCGTGTCAGACCTGGTTCCAGCTGGCCTTAAATGCAATTCAGCATCCACACAGTGTGGACACACTATTTATTTGTACTTTGTGTGTAGACGTGCTATTTCAAAATAAGCTATTTCGAAATAACACTGTAGTGTAGACAAACCCAGAGTGTATGTTAAGTACACTTGATGGTGCAATTGTATTCTGTTTGGTACAAAAGGATGTATTTCTGTATCAGAGGCAGCAATGTGGGATGCCAGGCAGGAGTGATCTGTGAGGTGAGACAGTTTAAAAGGCAGTTCCCCTCACAGCTGGCAGCCTGTTGTCCCATACTGCTGCCTCTAATAGAGAAGCAGCAGTGCGGAGTGGCAGCAGCCCCTGTCTGGGAGAGGGGTCTGAGCTCCTGGACCTGGTGCGAGCCGGAACTGAGCCGGACTGCCTGCCTACGTAGCTCCTAATACACTTTAAATGCAGAGCCGCAGCAGGGGTAGGTCCTGGATCTAGTGTGAGCCTAAACTGAGCCATGCTGCTGGCTAGCCTACTAAAAAATGTACTTGTGGGAGGAGAGGGAAGGGGAAATGTATGTAGTTTATAGTATTAACCAATAAGCTTTTGCTTATGGGTTAATTGACTACACTATTACATCCCTAACACCATCTACATATCTAGCAATACTGCCATGACAAAAGGATTCATCCCCACATCTCCTCTAGTCTTAGAGAGAGATGGAATGTAAACCATGGAAATGCACAAAAGGATAGGAAGAGATATTGCTCTCTCTGTGTCTCCTGGCTTCTCTGAATTATTATTGTTTTTTCCTTCCTTTTCCTCACCATATAATTACATCTGCTCTGATTTGTATTCCATCTTCTTATTTCACTTCTGTCTAGTGTCTCTTAGAATTCTCTCTCCTTTGTCTCATTCTTTAGTGTCTATGTCTCCTGAAAGTATCTTCTTTTCCTTCCATTCTCAGAAATTATCATTCTGTATCCTATTCTTAATTACTTCCTTCTCTTACAGCCTCATGTCTCTTGCTCCCCTACTGTTGTCTCTGCCTCCTTTGTTTAGTCTTATCTGTCTATTTTCCCCTGGCCCCTGCACATCCTCTCTGCAGTCCATTATCCATCCCAAATTGACTCCCTCTCTCTCGTTGTTACCTCTTCTCTCACTGCTCTGGATCAGATTATGTTACCTGGTATGATTTGTAAATCCAAAGTAACTCTAAAGTCAGTGGAGGGATAATTTTTCCTCCTATTTGATGGTAGCAGCATGCAGATTACAATTCAAATCCATTTAATGGGTAGAGTATTCATTTCCTTATATATTTTAGACAGTCAGTTACAGTTCTCAATTCTGATCTTCTTGAGGCAGCTAAGGGAAAATACCATTGAGACTGTTCCTAATTCAACTACTTCAAAAAGGAAATCTAACTATATTCTAATTGATTGCAGCATTTTTTTTTCTTACAAGTATTTCAACCCTTGAAAATATAGCATTGAAAAATTTATGTATACATGCATGTGTTTTTTGGGGGTTTTTTTTGTTTTGTTTTGTTTTTTGCCAATGACATTTTCATAGCCTAGTTCCTATCACTGATCTCAATGGGGGATTGTTTGTAAGTTTTGCAGGAATGGTTGATGATGTTAAAGACTAATTAACATATTAGATGCTGGGTTAAAAAATGATTTTCTGGGGAAGTTTTAGAAAAGACCTATTTCATGTAAGTACTACTGTTGAAGGATATGTGTGGGATGGATCACTTCTCCCTGCCCAAAAGTTGTCTGTCTCTTCAATGAACTAGTTGTGAAGTCCTCTTACTTAAGCATTTTACAAGTATAAACAACAATATGTAATACACAGGACTATTTTAGCCAGATAGAGAATAAAAGAATTCTATCAATTAAATATGTTTGATGCAGATTTCAAAGTCCTTAAAAGGCATTTCAGATAAAAAAAACTGTAGATAAGCTTTTTTAAATAGTATGTACAGTACATTTTGGGGACTAAACAGCCCATTTTCACCCTAGTGTGGACTTGTAAATTATACATTAGCTTTCTAATTGCTGCTTTCTTACCTCTATTATTTAATAGTGTGCCCCATCAATAAATTATAAGATTTCAATATTATGCAAATTTATATCAGTATTTGTGTTCTTGAAACACCACACCCTAAACTCTTTTAAATTATTCATTACACAGTGGATAGCCTGTACAAACTGATTTTATCACTGGACACTCATTTATAAGAGTTCCATTCCATTTTTCTTTCTAGATGGCTAAGTACTATTTCATTATTTGGTTTCTGTGTAAACTGTTTAATTTGATTTCCAGCTAACAGTAACACAAGTGAATGGTGTGTGTTATTTTTTAAAAAGGTATTATGGGGATATTTTACATGTAAAAAGAATGTGTCAAATCAATGAAGATGAGGATGAAGAAGAGTGTTCAATAGACACATATGCAAAACTATATCCGAAGTCTGTATCACACTTTTTCAACCCTGTAAATAATTTTGTTCAGTAGTGCATATTGAAACAAGACTGTAACAAAAAGAATACTTCAACAATAGCAGAAAGAAAAAATGTTCCTTGTGAAACACAAGACCTCAAATCTTTGCATATTAATTAGACAATGCTCAGAATAGGAAGGCATCTAATCAGTGAAGAAATACTTCTATAAATTGGCATGTTGTGATGCCCCAAACAGACAAAAAAGCATAATATGTAATATGTTGTGCAAGCCACTCACCCCAAGCACCCTTTCATGACTACATAGAGCATTGTGGGAGGGCCTTCCCCTCAGCCACCTCTGTGAATTAGTCCTCCTGGTGATCCCTCTTTCCTTGTGCTTTGACCTCTGACAAGGTCACATAATCCCACAACTTCCAGGGTAAACTAAGAATCTAACAAACTGTATTCCAGTGACCTCACATTGGGTTTTCAGCCCAACTCTTGAGTCAGCGGGGTTCCAACACCACCTTATTCAGTGATCTGGTAAAAGGACCCAAAACATCCCTCTCCTTAGGTTTTCAATTCAAAGACCCATTAATAAGCAAGCAAGGCCATACTAAGCTATGAAGACTACTTCCTGCCTCCACGAGTCTTGGGGTTTTCCCAGTCTCCTGGGCTTATTATCTATTGGCCTCTTCTTCCCCAGGTTCACTAAGGGTATGTCTATACTACATGGCTCCGTCGACAGGGCCATGTAGATGAGCTTTGTAGACATAGGAAAATGAAGCGGCGATTTAAATAATTGCTGCTTCATTTACATCAAAATGCCTGCCGCACTGTGCCGATCAGCTGTTTGTCGGCACAGCGTGGTAGTCTGGACACTCTGCGGTCAACATCAAAAGCCTTTGTCGACCGCCCCATTATGCCTCGTGGGATGAGGTTTACCAGGGTGGTCGACAAAGGCTTTTGATGTTGACTGCGGAGCGTCCAGACTACCGCGCTGTGCCGACAAACAGCTGATTGGCACAGCACGGCAGCCATTTTGTTGTAAATGAAGCAGTGATTATTTAAATCAACGCTTCATTTTCCTATGTCTACAAAGCTCATCTACATGGCTCCGTCGACAGAGCCATGTAGCGTAGACATGCCCTAAGAGCCTCTTAGCACTTTCTGTCATCCAGATGCTTCTGCTGCCAGAGAATTTCTTTACAGCCCTCACAAAGCGGTCGCTAACCCTGCAGGAGCATTCCTGCATCCTGCAGGCCTCTCCATCAGCACAAAGAATCCTGGGCAGACCCACCTCCTTCAGCTTTTCTTCACAACTGCCTTGCATTCCCTGTTGCTGGCCTACGTTCCTTCCGAGAAATTATCTGCCATCCGATCAGTTCTGCTCCCTCAGCGAGAGCCAAAGATATGCTGTCTTTTCCAATGAGCTGGCTTCAGACCTTCTGCCAGCATCTTCTCAGCTGGAGGCCTACTACAGTGCTACATCTACACTGCAGGATTTTTGTGCAAGAACTGTTCTGCACAAGAGTTCTTGCACAAAAGGTCTTGCGCAAGAGTGTGTCCACATTGCCATGTGCTTTTGCACAAGGGATGTGCTTTTGCGCAAGAGCGCCCATGGCACTGTGGATGCTCTCTTGCGCAAGAAAGCTCTGGTGGCCATTTTAGCCATAGGGGTTTCTTGCGCAAGAAACCCCTGTTGCCTGTCCACACTGCCTTCTTGCGCAAGAGCTCTTGCGGAAGAGGGCTTAGTCCTCGTGGGGAAAGGAATAACCCTTGCGCAAGAAGCCCTCTGTTCTGACACCTTACTGTAAATTTACTTGCACAAGAACGCACGTGCAATGTAGATGCTCTGCAGGTTTTTGCACAAGAACTCCTGTTCTTGCGCAAAAAAGCCTGCAGTGTAGACGTAGCCCAGGTGTAGTTGGGAGGGGCCGGTTGAGCACAAAAGCACTCACTAATCCTTTCCAGCCCACTGTGGGGCTACATCTACACTGGCATGAATTTCCAAAAATGCTTTTAACGGAAAAGTTTTCCGTTAAAAGCATTTTTGGAAAAGCACGTCTAGATTGGCAGGATGCTTTTCCGCAAAAGCACTTTTTGCGGAAAAGCGTCCGTGGCCAATCTAGACACGATTTTCCGCAAAAAAGCCCCGATTGCCATTTTCGCGATCGGAGCTTTTTGCGGAAAACAGTATTATGCTGTCTACACTGGCCCTTTTGGGCAAAAGTCTTTCAGAAAAAGACTTTTGCCTGAACGGGAGCAGCATAGTTTTTCCGGAAAAGCACTGATGATTTTACATGAGATCGTCAGTGCTTTTCCAGAAATTCAAGTGGCCAGTGTAGACAGCTGGCAAGTTTTTCTGGAAAAGTTGCTGATTTTCCAGAAAAACTTGCCAGTCTAGACACAGCCTGGAGGTTTTGCCTTTAAAAACCATATCCCGTACATCAAAAAGTTTAAGTAGCCAACTTTCATTATTATTTGAACTCTAATAAAAGTTACAAGTTTTAACAGGAACATATGTATGTAGCTTATTTAGGGCCAAAATTATTTCTGTTGCCTATATTAATACTATTACTGAATTTAGAGCCATTCGTATGGAAACTATATTGAGCTACATAGCTCATTTTCACTGTCTAACACACTTTTACTTTTATCTTTACTAATGAGCTATATGAAGAGGAAACCCTTAGCTTCATCAAAATAAATATAAAAAACCCTATCACTACTAATATAAAATTTGGATGGAAACAAAACACAGGCCATGAAGCCCAAAGTCAAATATTCTGCTTGAGGGGTATCTATGTGAGAAATGGGATCTCTCTCTTCAATTTTTGTAATAAAAAACGGTAATTTATTTTAAAAATTGAACTCCAGTTAAGAGCCATAGTATTTTTGCTACCCAGGAATGTTCCACTGAGGGTTGTGGGGAATTTAATTAAATATTAAGACACTGGATTTTAGACCCACTTCAACTCAGCCTCATTTCTGATACCTGCAAATAATTCCAATTGTAATTTTCCTGGTGTCTTTTATCCATTTAGAAATCTAACTGTCTCACTACACCAGCACATCAACTAGATAGACATGTGTTAAAAATGTGGCAGTAATTATCTGTAGGTGCAATATCTTAAACTCCTCCTGAGACTCAGGCCCTAAATTACTAACATGCTCAATGCTGAAAGGAGGGAAGTTTGGACAAGGATCAGTGAGTGCTGAATCTGTCTGGGTGAAAGGAGATACTGTGAGCTGTGGGTGGGAGCCAGTCAGAAGAGGGGAGAGGGTGGAGCTTTGTGGTAGTGCTAGTGGAAGAAAGATCAGAGGGACTTGAGGAAGTCCAACCCGAAAGGGGGTAAATTATGTTGCCAGGGTAGAGTGTTAATTGGCATGAGGTGAACTGATGAATGTGAGGGTGGTGCACATGAGTGGGGAGGTTAGAAGGATATGAGCTAAAATGGAGTGGAAAGAGAAAGTGGATAAAAATGAAAAGACAGAGGGTTGTAGGTCAAACATTGAAAGGGTCACAGGCTAATACGGTTTTCTTTCTTTATTCGTACCAAATCCTTTGCTGTAATGTGTTGCAGAGTTTCAATGTGCAGGAGTTTCAGTGTGCAATGTTGCAGAACAGGGAGCATCCTTTTTACAATCTCCCTCTTTTCCCACCAACCCCCTCTTCCTCCCCTGGCAAACTCATACCTGAATCCAAGGTTTACACTGCCAATGTGCAATCAATCTGCAAAGGGGAGGCAGGATGTTGTATCACGCAAGCAAGATACTAACAAACTTCAACAGGCCTTTATTTACCAAAGGTGAAACCTCTTTACAAAGCTGCTGCTGCCGCCTCTGTAGCTCTCACTCAACCTTAGCTCCTCTCCTTCCCCCTCCTTCCTGTTTCCTGTGCTTCCAGATTCCTAACAGCCAGTGCTCCCAGTTCTAATCATTACAAGCAGCATCTAAAACATCATACAGCAGTGATTTTGTTACTTGCAGTGCCCAATGTATCAGTTTATTCGTATTATTATTTCTTGTACTTTGTACACGAGCACTATCTTTATTATGTATTTTCTACTGAAGAAGTATTTTTGGTGTACTTTCTATCAAATATTTTACAATAGTACAACAATATTGTACTGTTATACATTGTCCCAAAGACGGGCAATTCTTTTGTTTATTATAGTGGATATGTAAATTATGTATTTATTCTCTTATTAAATTCAAGGAGGAGAGACACTAGTTTCAGAAAATAAAGGAATGGATGCTTTCATTAGATAATATATCATTATTATGATAATTTATTTTTCTGTTTAGGATGTTCAATTTCTGTACACATTTAATATTAATAAAGTGCATTTTTAAAAGAGTAAATCTACAGTACAGTGCTGATAATCTGCTACAAGCACTGAAATGCAAGCAATCACCCAAATTGCATCCTGTAACTTACATTATACAGTATAATGAAATCAGTATTAATAAGTCAATTCTAATAGTGTTTTTTATTTTAAAATTTTCAAGAAGCGAATTCAGAGATTTAAGTAAAGTAGGTAAAATCTGTTTTATAATTCATTATTTATTTGGCCCCAATGAACTTGTTACTAATATACAGAACAAAAAGAGATTTTATGCCAAAGATCAAATAAAAACTGGGAAATTCAGATGACTTATGGGTTTTATTTTCTTGCTTTCTATTCTTAAGCATTTGCTCTCCATAATAATTGTGTGAATGTCCATGTGTCTCCCTTTGCCACCATTTATAGTGGTGAGTGTATTAGAAGCAGGCATTTACTTCTTAGCTCATTCTACAAAAGAATTTCACTAACAATTACTGAGAGAGTCTGCAGAACAGGAATCCATCTACAGATTAGACACTTGCCCTGGGCTTGAATAAATACATTAACTGGTCGGAGCATTATAAAGTCAATTTCTCCTGCCTTTAACATCCATATTTCTGCATCAAAAGCTATGGATGGGACACATCCAGACCACTTAATCAGCCTCATTTACCCTGGTCCTACAATTGTCAGGTAGTTCTTCTGTTTAAAAATATAATCTTGGTTTCTATTATTTCTACTCCGATACATCTGATGATACATTTACCCACAAAAGCTCATGATTCTATATATTTTTGTTAGTTTCTAAGGTGCCACAGTACCACTTGTCTTTCTTAGCTAGTAGTTAACATTAAAATTATGTATGTTACCACACTGGAATTTTGCTGAAGTGTATTGGCAGGGCTGTCAGTTCAGAGCTGGAAAATTGTGTATATTAGTTTTCAAGGTACCAAAATTGTATAAATGGCCTGGAGATGGAGGGGAAGAAGTTGGCTTCTGTTCTTTCTTAATTTTACGAGTGTATCCTCCCTCAGAGTCTGTCATAAATATCATCAGGTTCTAGATTGTCGTCTTTGGGAATTAAAGGCTTGCAAAGCTTCTTTGAATTTAAGGGCAGTTTGCTCTACTCTGTTAAGATAGCATGTATAAAGATAATGCCTGATTCATATTGATTCTCACTGATAGTTGTTTCCTGCTAGAATAACGTGAGAGAGAGTCTCTGTATCTTGTGCTTTTCTGGCTGTAATTATTTCACACTTTCTACTTTATTCTCTTCCTATCTTTTGAAGCTTCCAATGTTTCCTCACTACTTAGTAAGTTGAGTTAAGTGCAGCTTCTGATGCTCTTTCTTTAGGGGGATTGTCATAGGGCACACACACTGCCATGCACACACTGCCAGGCCTACTCTCCTTTAAGACAGTGTATTTTCTTAAAATAAGCAAGTAAAGAAACAGAAAAAATAAAACAAACTCTTAACTCCCTCTTTTGTCTCAAGCATCAAGAGAAGCACCTGGACCTCTTGCTCCTGGCAGCTTCCCAGTTTTAGCCTAGCTCCCTTTAATTTACTATATTAGGCTTACTTGTTCTGATTCAGGGGATCTGGGCCCAGCTCCATTCTTAGGGACCCTGTGACAGAGAGACAAGTGAGAGTTCTGTATAACATCTTTGACCTTCTGAAAGACATTAACTTTAGGGGCTTTAAATTGATTGTTAATTGAATTGTTTGGAACAGTCAGGGGGGATTTCTCTGAGCTCCAAGAGACCTCCCATCCTCTTTCTTTAATGTAGTTTACTCATCCTCTGAACCTTATCCTTTATATCCAGAGTAAGTAAATATTCGTGAATTAATTTGACAAAAGTTGAATAAACTATATTTTGCCAGTTTGAGCAGCTGTACCAATATCTGGGGTGTCAGTACAGTAGAGCCTCAGGGCTACGAACACCAAAGGTACAAACTGACAGTCATCCACATATCTCATCTGAAACTGGCAGTACACAATGAGGTAGCAGCAGAGACCCAAAAAAGCAACTACTGTACAGTACCCTCTTAAATGTAAATTACTAAAAATAAAGGTAAAGTTTAAAAAAAGATTTGAGAAGACAAGGAAATCATTTCTATTCTTGTTTCATTTAAATTTAAAAAAAACTTTAAAAAATAACAAATACAGGCAGTCCCCGGGTTACGTACAAGATAGGGACTGTAGGTTTGTTCTTAAGTTGAATTTGTATGTAAGTCGGAACTGGTACATATTGTAGGGGAAACTCTAGCCAAACATTTCTCCAGAGCTCAGTTTTATTCTCCCACACCTCACTTCCCTCAGTCCTTTATTCTCAAGCTGAGGTGTCTCCTGAGAAAAACCGCTCCGCGTCTCCCTGGTCTGCTGGGGGGGGGGGGGGCTAGCTTCGCGTCTCCCTGGTCTGCTGGGGGGAAGCAGCTAGTGCGGGGTTGCCTCACCCCATTTGTAAGTAGGGATCTGATGTAAGTCGGATCCATGTAACCCGGGGACTGCCTGTAGTCTTGCAGCGCCTTAGAAACTAACAAAAAATGCAGATGGTATCATGAGCTTTCGTGGGCACAACCCACTTCTTCAGATGAATGGAGTTTAAGGGTCCAAGTTCCAAATAAATAGAAGAGAGAGTGGTTGGGAAGGGAAAGGAGAGGAGAAAACATGGAAGAAGAATAGTCAATTAGAGTTTCCATGCTAAATGAAGCTGATATAGAGGGTTCTGAGTGTTCTTAAGTATCTAACCCTCTCTATCTGCTTCAGAGGGGTAGCCAAGTTAGTCTGTGACAGGAAAAACTTAAAAAGCAACAAATAGTCTTTCAGCATCTTAAAGACTAACAAAACATGTAGATGGTATCATGAGCTTTCGTGGGCACAACCTACTTTGTCTGAAGAAGTGGGTTGTGCCCATGAAAGCTCATGATACCATCTACATGTTTTGTTAGTCTTTAAGATGCTACAAGACTATTCATTGTTTTTTAAGTTTTTCCTCTCTATCAGTTTCATTTAGCATGGAAACGCTAATTGACTATTCTTTTCCCATTTTTTCACCTCTCCTTACCCTCTCCATCCCCTCTCTCTGCTATTTATTTGGAACTTGCACCCTTAAACTCCATTCATCTGAAGAAGTGGGTTGTGCCCATGAAAGCTCATGATACCATCTACATTTTTTGTTAGTTTGTAACATGCTACAAGACTATTCGTTAATTTTTTAAGTTCTCTCAGTTACAGATTAACACGACTACCCCTCTGAAACATTTAAATTAAGATTGTTAAAAGCAGCATTTTTCTTCTGCATAGTAAAATTTCAAAGCTATATTAAGTCTGTGTTTAGTTGTAAACTTTCAAAAGAACAACCATAATATTTTGTTTAGAAGTACAAATATTTCATAGTTCTGAACATTCCCATTCCCGGTGTGTTTGTTAACTCTAAGATTATGCTGTATTGGGTTTTAACCCAAATTTTAGTCTATGGATGCCCCTCCAGCACCCCATAGTCTTTTTTTCCAGTGGTGAGAGCAAAACTAGGTAAATAGGTTCAAATAAACATTAAGGGTCTTATTTAAACATTAAAGCAGTGAGGTTAAAGATAAAACGTCAGGGTGTGGGTTCTCTCACACACTGTATGATGCAGGGTATACTTCTAAACATGAATTTATGAGTGAAGCATATAGTGTCAGCATTTAGTCTGCATTGTCCTTACTTTCATACCTTCTGTGACACTTTTAAAATTTAGACAATCACCATAAGCTTTATGGGTTTGGTTGAATGCTATTAGTAGACTTTGCTACTTAAAAAAAAACTAAACATTGAGATGTTCTTCATTATTTATAGACAGGATTAAAAGCATGTAAAGTTTTTCTCAGTGCCTCAATGTGAACTAACAAGCAAACATATATTGATGAATAGTTCATTCTTCCATGAAATAAAAGTTCAAAAATGAAGCCTGAAAAACCATATGTGCAGGCTGGGAATTCTATCTGTGTTCTTCCTTCCCGACCCAAATTTTCAGACACTTAGAATTAATTATTGTTATTCAGTTCTTCAGCCGTATTGTGACATATGAAGTGATAAGTATGAGTATTTTTTTCTACAGTAAGGACCAATGAAGTTCAAAGCAATTCTGTTGTAAAAGATCTTAGTAAGGTAGATTTCCTAAAGTTCAAGCAATTTTATTGTGTTTTATTATGATGGAATGAACTTTTGCAAATATATAGAGTGAGAAAATATAATTCTTCTTTGAGTAGTGTCCCTATGGGTGCGCCTTTCTAGGGGTGTTTGCGTCCCTGTGCTGCTCATCAGAGACCTTTGGTAGCAGTGTCCATTAGGCCCACACAGACACTGTCTCTCCTTGTGCTATGCCACAAGGCTAGCGAGCTCACAAAGACTAGCTCCCCTCATTTCCTTTTTAACTGCTAAAGACCGAGGTTCTCGCAGTCCATTATGATCATCACTCTATTCACAGATACTTAGTTGTCCTCTTAACTTAGTGTAGTTGTAGTTTATTCTTTGTCCCTTTTATTCTTTCTCCTAGAAAGTCTGAGTGGTTGGGGACCCCTTCCCTAGCATCCCTCTATGCCCAGACATGCTGGAGTTAGCCCTAGGCAGCCCCGGACTCTTCCTGCCCCAGTCCTGAAGCTGCAACCTCCAGGCAAAGGGCTGGGCTGAGCAGGGAAGAGACTATGCCCCTTCCCTCGCCCCAGTATTACTGCCCTGCCAATGAATGTGTTGGGGGCACAGGGATGTGGGGGCAGGAGGAGGAGTGGGGGCAGGGGTTGCACTAAGAGGGATGGGGCAATGCAGGGTATCAGGATGCAGGGACAGGATGGGAGGAGGCATGGGTTGCACTGAGGGGCATGGGGCGATGCAGGAGATTAGGCTGGGGAGTTCATGGGGATAAGGGGAGCAAGGCTGGAGCAGAAGGAAGATGTGTGGGGGGATACAATTTTACTTTGCAGAAGCTGCACTTTCCTTTAATACCCACTTCTTTGCCTCTCTCCCTAACTAGCTATTTAGCTTCATTCTTACCCTCTCACCTTTTCTGCATTACTCTCCCAATCCCCTCCCGCCCCCAAACTCTCTCTCATACCCCCACCCCACATCTTTTCCTGCTACTAAACTCCCTTTCAGACCCTGCCCTCCTCACCCCGTCCTCCACCCTACCTCCCACTCAGATCCTGCATCCCTATCCCACTTGCTGGCAGCCCTGAACCCCTCATTTTAGTTCCCACCCCAGAGCCTAAAGAGGCCCACAAAATCCACTTTCTCTGGAACCCCAGAAAAGTAAATCTGGTCTTTGGAAAGCCCTGATCCTCAGTCTTCCCTGTCCCTTCCCATTGCCCTATGGGGCTGTATTATAAGAGGAATGAGATGGCTTAGTTGGGGGCCACATCGGTGAGGGTTGGGGGGTTTTGGAGGAGGTTTTTTTACTTCTCACTTGTGTGGTCCCCAACTGATTTTTCTGTGTGGCAGTGACCGCCAACCCAAAAAAGGTTCCCCAACCCTGCCATAATTAAAGAAAACATTGAAACCTTTTGTCTTGGACATAATATTTTACTTTATTTAAATGAAGTTTGATAAATTAACATGAGAAAGTTTAAACGCTTAATCTGTTTCATAATTTAAATTAAACTGTCCTCCCCAACAGGAATAGCAAAATTGCTGGGGCATAAATATGTAATTAACAGCGAGTTTCTCTTAGCAACTGGTAGTCTTCAGAAAAGTTTATATTGACCCAGATGGTCCACGGGATGCGCAGTGGAGAGAGCCCCTCCCGGGAGAGCAGCACGGCCCAAGGCAGGAGGTTAAATCTTGGCACGCCACTTTTAGAAAGGTTGCTGTCTGTAAAACTGCTGCAGTGTTCAATCATTCTTCAGAACACTATAGAGAAATGCCCCATTCTGCTTATGATTTCTGTACTCTGGCAGGATGTGAGAAATATGGGGTTCCATCATTTATTCTAATGCAGTTTGAGCATTCCAGGTGTGCAACACTATCATTAATGTCCTGAGCATTACACAGTTTCATTACTTTGTTAAACAGCGTCTTTTCAAAGGCCTAGCAGACCTGCAATAAGAATGGCCCCAACTGTTGGTCTGCTCATGCTGAATTAGTTGGCAACCAACCAGTGACATTCTGAAATAGCCAGCTTCCAGGTGGTGATGACAGTCTGTTTTCCCATAGCTATGGAACTTCTTATATTGGGTTGCTGTCACTGGAGCTCTGGAATCTGCATAGCTCATCATTCTGAAATTTCCTTACCACTGCTTACCACTCCAGCTCTGCAAAATGAGCCATGCTGATTTCCTGGGCCCAGAAGGGGCTCCGAATGCTGTGCAGGTGATCCAGGAACAGCTCAGTGTCCTCCTGTTATTCTGCCTCATCCTGCTGCCACCACTGTAGAGTATTCTCCTGCTGCTGGAGAAACTCCTGCTGCTCCCACATATCTTCAGTGGTGTAATGGCCATAGTGGCAGAGGGGTGCTGCGAGCCCTTCGTTGTGTTTTTAACTCAAAGCCTCTGGCCCCAGACTACTCTTGGAGGAGGCTAGTCGTCAGCTCTGCCCCTTTCTACTGAGACCCTGCTCCTTCCAGGGGTGGAGCCAGCCCATGACCACATAGCAAAATTCATAAAGTAGACCCCTGTGAAAATTATTGCCCATCCCTGAGTTAAAATAACAGTGAGACTCATTTTCTGTAACTAATAGGTTCAGTGATTCAGTTAATCCAGCTGTGTAGTGAAATTGGACTAGGAGAGGGATGGAAAGACTTTTTTATATATTATTCCAATCACTTCTTAATGGATGTCAGAAGAATAGACTGGAAGGCAGATTAGTGTGATGCTGCCTAAACTTCCTCCTTTTGCCATGATTCATTGATCTTATCCTGAAGAGATGTTCTGTGGTTCAGCACAACCTAACTAGAAGAATTTGGGAGAAAGGGGAGTTATCCTGGCAAAAGGACAGGTGGGGGCTGAAGAAAAGCCCACTTGTGCTGGCAGGCTCTAGAGCATGGTGTGTGGCATGGCAATGAACTATGCAGCATGTGGGATTTTAAGGACTAGATACACAGGGCATGATAAATGGACTCTGTTTGGGTACTTTTGTTATGGCTTGTTTGTATTATGATTTTGTAACAATCTGTTCCCAAATGGGGAAAGTATTACTGAGTCAAGAGAAAGCCTGGATGGACTTACTAGATATCCGAAGAAAGGAAAACTGAGGCAGGTGCATGTGTCCTGTCACATGACAGAATCCCAGCGTAGGTTCTCCATGACTTATGGACATACATCGTATTACAGTGCTAGCAACATATAACATACCAATTTGTTAATAATAAAAAAAGCTTTGGAAAATCATATTCTGAAGAGAAATCCTGTGGGCAAGCCTCCAACTGGCCCATCTTCTACACTGTACTTTCAGATGTCTCCATCAAAACC
The DNA here is from genome assembly GCF_049634645.1 of Pelodiscus sinensis. Classification (NCBI taxonomy): domain Eukaryota; kingdom Metazoa; phylum Chordata; order Testudines; family Trionychidae; genus Pelodiscus; species Pelodiscus sinensis. The sequence goes on along the minus strand of NC_134718.1, from coordinate 39,015,129 downwards.
AGACAGGATTTGCAATCCATAAATCAGGATTATCTGTAAGAATATTTTGTCAGACACAAAAAATTGCCCGATAAGCCAATATTTTTCTATTTATGGTTTTGTAAGGCTCTCAGAGCCATTTCTATGAGCATCGCGTCATGCCTGAAAATAAAACTCATTTTGTTGTTCAGGTTAAGTCAAGCTCCAAGAGATATAAAAGCTATTTGCTAAGCGTTTTATAATTAAGATTTTATATAAGTAATGTGCTTTCATATCTTGGCATGAGCAGTGAAAGGACTCAGATCTAGAACTGTCCACTCTGAGGTAGGTAATAAAAGTGGCCCTGACACTAAATACAAAGCATGAATTGGGAGTAGTTAATATATCCATGAGGAAAAAGGCAACATCGTTATTAATCAGCATTTCCAGCCTAATTGCCTACAATTGGACTCCTAAGTCCACATTGAGGCACCTAAGAAGAAGTGGCCTGGTTTCCAACGGTGCTGAGCACTTGCAGCTCCCATTTATTTTAGTGGGAACTAAGATCATAAATTATAAACAAGTGAAAACAGGGTTTTATGATGGAAAGTGTAAGGCAACCTTAACTGCAGGTGTCATTACAAGCAGTGCCTGCAGTAAGATAATAACTGTACAAAGGCATCAGCGTTATGAAAAGCAAGTCTTGTATGTTCCCTGTCATTTACAACATTATATATTAAATATCCTTAGTTGGCCTTTTACCTAGCATTTAGTAGTTATTTCTTTGAGCACTGTGTACCAACCTACCCTCCAGGGATGGCCTGAGAGCTAGAGAAAACCCTCCAGATCTTGAGGAAATCAGCAGTATTGGTGAGTCCTACACTTGTCTGCTGTGCAAAAGAAACAAGCCTCCCACCATCCAGGAAATCTAATGGAAACTCACCTTCTAAATCACCCCTTTGGGGTTTTTTCCTCCCCTACGTAGAGGGTGATGCAACTATAAGAAAACATCTGCAATGCTCTTTCAAAGTTGATCACAAAACCTCCTTCAAGATTTATAAACTTCAGATCTCATTGACTCAGTGGGCCTGTTTCTCTGTGAACATCCATTTTTAACTAAAAAGATCGTAAATCTGTTTATGTGCTCAACTCCAGGAAAATTCTCCTTCAAAAGATGTACCTAAAACATACACAAACAAAATATAGCATACCTAAAATGGTGTTGAAGGCTGTGGCGCGGACCCTCAGTTCTTAGCTATTATAGGTCCATTATCTAATGAAGCTGTGAACAGTTTACATGACCCAAGGATCTACTCCTTTGTGTGTGAGACCTTTGCACTGGAGTGAATTTCACCCACAATGCAGTAATCCAAAGTCAGTGTGCCAGTCATAGCCTGTTTTTTTTTCCTTTTGGGATTTTAGCACCTGTAGAATACAATATAGCTCTCAAACACCATGAACTATCTGGTTTAACTTCACTTAAAATATACCTGACTAAATGTTGTGTTGATTCAAATATCATCCAATCATATTTTTATTAATACTTTAAAAAATTCAGTTAAGTCTTTAAATAAAACCCAGCCTTTAAAAATGAAATCTAATACCTAAAGTCCTTGTTCTACTTCCTCAATGACATGCCAAGAATTAAAATAATTTCTACTGAACAGAATTAGGCTCCATGCTGATTTATACAGCATATATTAAAGCCTAATACTGCAAAGTATATTCCGTTTGTATTCAAGGAAAAATTGTTGTTAGACATTTTAACATTATAGAATGGATTAAAGGATTTTGGGTATTCACAGTGGCAGGGGGAAAGATATGCATGAACAGACTTTTTATGAAAATATTTGCAAAAAAATTCTTAAAGGCTTTTTTATGAGACACAAACCAAATTCAAAATCAGGTTGCAGTATTATATTACATTGCTGCTTAAATATATTTTATGTAAGCCAAAGATACAGTTGTTCTCACCTAAGTGAGTACTAGCTTTCTGTACCTAATATAAGTATAAATAGGGTTGCCAGATGGTTTCAACAAAAATACCGGACACACTTGACATTACATCACAATCTACATTACATCTTATTTAGAAAATACCGGACATTTATATTTTCTCAATTTGTTTCTGAACAGAAAGCTCAAATACTGGACTGTCCAGTTCAAAACCAGACACCTGGCAACCCTAAGTGTAAACAATACTCCCAGTTTAAATATTGACTATGTACCTAGACTGAAAGGACTTGAATGGTGTGTCTCAACTTGGTATCACACAAAATGCAACTCTAAAATACTGTTTTGAAAATTTGTAGGTGTTTGTGAAATTCAAAACAATTTTTTTTAATTACTTCTTTTAAAAGACAAACAACTGAAAACATGTTCATCTCATTATTGGAGAAAATGAGTGCTATAAATTTCCATAGAGTGTCAGGGAGCAGCAATTCTGTGTTAGTTTTACAATTGGGATGGAATAAAGCATGGGAGAGAAAGGCAGTATGTGTCCCTATTCTATAGCTCCCAACTGCCTTTCTGCAACAAAAATAATGTGAGCAGAGCTCCGGGGGGGGAGGGGAGCTAGAGAGAGAGAGAGTGTGTGTGTCAGGAGGGTCTAGTCTAGAGAATGGAGAAGTCAATGTTCCAACAGAAACCCTTTGGCATTTAGTAGGAAACAGCTGTTTACAGTTACTAACAAGGTTAGCATCAGCTTACTCTTCACCTTCATCCTCCTTCGGATGGGACAGAATTGCACAAAAGCCACCAGACATTCTACTAGCAGCAACAGAAGTAAGCAAATTATATTGCCAGTGTAGGGAAACAGTACGGAGAGAACTCTGGGCACGTCTACACTGGGAAATTATTTCAAATAAGTTATTTTGAAGTAATAATTAACTATTTCAAAATAGAGCTATTTCTTTTCACAAGCAGGAGTTATTTTGAAATAACAAGCCCGATAGTGTGGACGCTCACCCTGTTATTTCAAAATAAATGGAATTATTTTGAAGAAACTCCCTAGTATAGATACACCCTTTTTGTGTAAAGCCACATTCCATTAGATTCAGGCCAGTTTGCCACACATCTCCAGCTAAAGGATTTTCCAATCCCTTCCACGCTAACATCTGTCCTTCCTACAGGAGGAAGCAGTATGGCATATTTTGAGTCTACAGAGTTTTCAGTGTAAAGTTTCCCTTTGTACCAAACAAACAAAACAGTTTCAAAAGAGCAGCAGTTTCATCTCCCTCCTTTACAGTAAAGGCTGACTATAGCAGATCATGTTATGTTGTAGCCAGGTAATGTAAATTCTTGGATGGAAAAGTATTGGAGTGTCTTATAATAACAGAGTGAACAAGTATTACATTTATCAATAGGATATATGGAATGTGTATACACATCCAGTAGCTATCCAAACTATTAGGTATATCATAAAACTCACTGTATTGCCTTTCTTTTTAATATCTTTTTTTTCCTGTTTATGTAAAACTTAATAAATATGCCTTTTTCAAATCGTTCACGTATCACAAACTTTAGGTAATAAAGTTTATAGCAAACCATTCTGGGCTGAAGTGGATTTAGAAATAGCACTCACTAATAGCAAATTGTCATCCTGTATCTAAATGTTATGTTACAGTCTTAAATATATTACCCAAATGGAAATGCTACATATTAAAAATATGCCTATATTGGGTCATATAATATTTTAATTGCCATTACTTTGTAAACCTTAATGTAGTTGCATTTAACTACAGTGCTGCTTTTAAAGCCTGAAGGCATTTGATAAGGAAACATAACTAGCAAACGATGTCTTTCTCATAACCTTTGCTACCACCTACGCAAGTAGAGAAACAGTAAAACAGTCTGCAGCTTGAAATGGTCAGTGCAGTGGCAGGAGGCCAGCATTATTTTGCAGCATCAGCTTAAAAAACTTTTAATGAGTAACAAATGGGTTGTTGCCTGAAGAGTCCATCCTTTATGACCACCAAACTGGTAGTCTCTCAAAAAGTAGCTTTTAATTGTTTGTAGAGAAACATAAAATGTCTCAAAAAACTCACAAAGGATGAATCCATTGTCATTCAAGCTGACTTCATTGTATGGATGTTGCAATAATGTGCCATTTTGAATAACTGATATCCAGAACAAAGTTACAGAGCATTTGGTGAGGAAATGTAACATGATATGGCATGTCCAAGTACTAAGCAGAGCTGCATAGACCACTGGTTCTGTTTTGTTCAAATCTGTTACCATGGGCCTGTGCTAAAAATACCTATTTTACGGTTTAACCACAGTTTCCTTTTTACATTAAAATAGCAATCAGCAGCAGTTTAAAAGTATTGCTGCTTGGACAGTTTATATCTAATTGCCTAGTGTAGATTCATTGCCATTGTACACTTAAGTCAGACACTGCAAATAAAATCTTCTTAAACTAATCTGTTGAAGCAAAACAAAACTGCAACATGTTCTGTTGGCTGAGTAAGCCTCAGGAAAGCGGACAGCTTCAGAAATAAAATGTTACAAATGGGCTCTCATTTGTTCAAACCTGTGCTTTCTAATGGGATGTCCTAATCTAGTATTTGAGAACTCTAATGGGAACTGAGGCATACAAATTACTTTTTTACATTCTCAATTAGACCATCCAAGTGTAGGGTGTGCAACGTCATATTAAAATCAGTTACAAACATGCCTAAACCCATGTTTATGACAGCACTTCGCAAATGCTCTTCCTGGGTTAGTTGTGAAGGACTAACTGAGGGACAGGAGCACAGAACAGGGTCAGTGCAAGTTTTCCCACACTGTCCTTTAACTTGGTAGGATCAAGATGAGCATGACTGATTTCATTTTACTGAAAGAGGAGCTGAGGAATCAAAAAGATTAGGTAACACTTGTTTGATCTGTGACAAAGGACATCAGATTGCTGTCTGGATTGGAGTGGCCATTGCTGTCCCATTTCATCCTTCAGAATAAATTCATCTCCAGACAGCTTTGCTTAGTTTCCAACAAAGCCTTCTAAGAGCTGACATTTTTTACAGTTTCATTTCTTAATAGTTTGAGATAGGAATTGTAACAGACACACTAAAAAAGTCACATTAGAAATCATGGGCAAATCCTCACCTGCACCAGAATTCTGCTCAGTGCAACTTGGGGGATCACTGAAGGCTGCTCTAACTTCTACTTACTTCCAGCCTCTGGGGCTGCTACGCTGACCAGTGGTCACCAGAGCATTCTGGTTATATCCCCAACATAGTTATGCAATAGCAATAAGCAAGGGGTGGCTTAGAACTGGAATGGTGCCATCTAGGTATTCACCCCATGCTAGGAGAATCCCCCAGCTGGAGGTGGGGGGTTGGCACTGCCAAAGCAGCGCCAAGAGTCTCCAGCAGGGCCACTACCTATAGCACTCCCAGCAGAATGAAATTAGATGGTCATTGATTGCCTGCCAAGTGTTCAGTAGGAACAGATACAAATTGAGAAGAGTGATATTTTCATAACAAAACAAAAACCCCTAGATGTAAAAAATAATCCCCAGGAGGCTAATACCACATCAGTAATTCAAAATTGCCATTTTGAACTATAGCTTAGAATTGTAGAGTTAGAAGGAACCCACCGAGTTAGAAGGGTCATCTAGTGCATCAGCTTTCAACGGTGGGTCAGCAGCCCCCAGGGACTGCTAGCCCTTTTAGGGAATCCACAGTGCTCTGCAGCTGAAGCCTGTGCCCCGTGCCCCCCTGAGGGCTAGAGGGCTGAAGTCCTGCACACCCGTGCCTCTGCAGGGTTGAAGCCAGGAGCTGCAGGGCTTAAACCTGAAGCCCCAGTGCCCCCACAGGGCTGAAGCCAAGAGCTGCATCACGGAAGTCCAGAGCCACAAGCTTGGATGCTCCCGCAGGGCTAAAGCAAGGAGCTGTAGTGCTGTAACTGGGAGTTGATGGCCTAAGCCCAGTGGTCAGCACTGCTAAAACATAAGCCCATGCTCTGGTTTCATTCCCAAGAGATGAGTTTTAGGATTATTGGTGAGCCCCTCAGATTGGGGCCACCCAGCACATGAGTCTCAATGACTTCTACCCCAGTGCTGGCTCTGCCCCAGCGACCTTGTGTAACCAGCACCGGGTGGATTTGAACTCCTACACCTAGTGCGTATGGTTCACTCTTGCATGCAAGGGCTCACTCTTTGGTTTCTGCCCTGGTCCCAGTGAGTCTAATGCCAGCATTGCAGATTACATAGCTTCATTTATTGGATGTAAAGGAGCTATTTCAGCAGGAGCAGGACAAGTTTCTCAGAGCAAGGAAAATTGTTGTAAGTGTAAACAATAAATAGCAGATGTGGATACATTTCTAATTCGACCATCAGCCTCAAAACAACAAACTCCATAGAGTAATGATTCCAAAATTCCTTCAGCTAGTTTAATCACCATAGGAATTAAAGAACACTGAGGAGGCTGAAGCGGGTAAGGAAAGATAAAGCCGCTATTGACCTTGCACAATTTCAGAAATATGAAGACGGCTATTTGAATTTTGTTTTATTTGTTCTGAAATTGGAGATGGACCTCAAGTGCAATATGTAATTTGGACACAAGTACTATCTATGAACATTTGAAACCCTTCAAATTACAGAGGCATTCAATAATGAAGCATGAAATCTATAAGGATAAGCACATTCATTTTTTTGAGCGAAAGGCCAAGGAACTGCTTGGTACTAAAGAAGTAATGAAATCTACAACTACTGCAGATAAAAAGCTTTTGAGGTTGCTCTATATAGTGGCACAGAAAATTGCTAAAAAAAATTGCAAACACTTGCTGAGACTTCGATAATGTGTGCACTATTGAAATAACAGAGGAAGTGTTTGGAGAGGAGAAGGCCAAAGTACTGACAAAAATAATGATTTAAAATGACACTGTCGAACGATGGATCATTTCTATGTCAGAAGACACTTTCACAGTGTATTGATCCACTGAATGACAATGATTTTTCTATACAACTGTATGAATCCACAAACATTTCAAAAAAGTCTCATTTGCTTGCCTATGTTTGGTGATGTGTGGAATAAGGAAATAAAAGGAAGACTCAAGACAGTAGAGGGCTCAATAGAGGGCTCAAGACAGTAACAAAGTCAGATGAGATTTTCAAACTGGTAGATGATTTCAACAAAATCAGCCAGACGAATTGTGTTGGGGTTTGCACTGATGGATTTGCAAAAATGATTGGAAATATTCTAGCTTTGTGCAAAAAATAAAAGCTGTTGCATCTCCACATACACGTTATTCCAGGTGTTTTGCTGCACTTTCTGAGGAAGTGGATGCAGAACACCATTCCTTGCTCATGCATACAAAGATGAGATGACTATCTCAAGGCAGAATGCTTGCCCATACATTCAATCTCAGGGAAGAGACACGTACTATTGTTAAGAAACCTGAACTTGCCAAAGTGCTGAAAGGTGAGTTCACAAAACTGGGTTACCTCACAGACATATTAGGAAAATGAATAAGATGGATAAAACTGTGCAAGGAGGAAACACCAATCTTATTGCCCAGGATGAAGAACTTAGGAGTTCAAAAGAAAACTACAACTCTGAAAAGTTTGTGTCTGTTGGGTGCACTGCTGATATAGTTGAGCGCTCACATTCTTTCATTAGGAGTGAGACCTTGATATTGACATAATGAAACCACAGCTAGCAGCGCATCTGTCTGGTCTGCTTAACAAATGTTATGCTTGTTTTCCCAACCTCACAACATAACAAGCTGCTACACACATGGGCTATGTCTAGACTGGCATGATTTTCCGGAAATGCTTTTAACGGAAAGTTTTCCGTTAAAAGCATTTTCGGAAAAGAGCGTCTAGACCGGCACGGATGCTTTTCCACAAAAGCATTTTTTGCAGAAAAGTGTCCATGGCCAATCTAGACGCGCTTTTGCGCAAAAAAAACCCCAATCGCCATTTTCGCGATCGGGGCCTTTTTTGCGCAAAACAAATCTCAGCTGTCTACACTGGCCCTTTTGCGCAAAAGTTTTGCGCAAAAGGGACTTTTGCCCGAACGGGAGCAGCATAGTATTTCCGCAAAAAGCACTGATTTCTTACAGTAGGAAGTCAGTGCTTTTGCGGAAATTCAAGCTGCCAGTGTAGATAGCTGGCAAGTTTTTCCGGAAAAGCGGCTGATTTTCCGGAAAAACTGGTCAGTCTCAACACAGCCACTGATTATAAGCCCCTTCAGCGAGGACATGAAAGCTAAAGACTTCTACCTAATGTCCCATCAAAACTGTAAGACGAGCTCATTGACATTTTGTCAGACAGCTCCCTCAGAACCAGGTTTAGCTGGAGACATTTTGTTGTGAATGTTCCAATGAACACATCATTGCTTCTTCTACAGCACTGAAAGTTTTGGACCCCTATACTACCACCTACTGAAGAACAGTTAAGATCTCTTGAATCTCCGATGAGGTGATCCCTCAGACAGGCAGAATGTATCCCTTCTCTGTGTCACTTTTTAAAATGTGCTACAGAAACAGTATAGCACCGTGGTCCCCAACACGGTGCCCGCAGGCGCCATGGCGCCCACGGGGGCATTTCAATGTGCCCGCCAGGTGCTCGGGGCTGTCCTGGCCCAGGGCACATGGTGCACGGGCGCTTGCGGGGGGGAGCGCGCTTGGCGGGGGGAGCGCCGGGCGCGCGGCACTCGGCAGGAGGGGGTGGGGGGGAGCGCCGGCTCCGGGCACACGGCGTGGGGGAGCGCCGGCCCCGGGCGCGCGGCACTCGGCGGGGGGGGGGGGGAAATGCCGGGCACGCGGCCCTTGGAGGGGGCCCCGCCCCCGGGCGCGCAGCTATGGGGGGGGCCCCGCCCCCGGGTGCGCGGCTGGGGGGGCCGCCTCTGGGCACACGGCTGGGGGGGCCGCCCCCGGGCGTGCAAGTGTCCCCGCCCCCTGGCGCCCGGCGGGCAAACGGCCATGCCCCCTGGCGCCCGACAACTTCAAAAGGTTGGGGACCACTGGTATAGCACATGGGCTCCACATGCAGTGTGAGGGACCTCTTTAATTCTCCAAACACTCAAAATTGTAAACCCTAGTCCTTCTGCCACAGCCCTTGATCCCAGTACCAGGCTGGTGGCGGATCTGCACAGCCTCCTGGCTCCTGCTTGTGAGCAGCTAAAGTTCCAGGTAATAGGCTGTGGCTGGAATTCTGGCCTCCCTGTTCCTTTGGATTGTAGCTCAACTTCTAGACTTACTCTTGGCCTCCCTTTTTGTTTCTCTGATTTCTAAGCAGGTAACTGGGCTCACTCCTGAGCTGCTGGACACTTGGCTTTCCTGCTTTGCTTCTGGCGGGATCCCTAGATGCATGTCTCCCCCTCCCCCGCAACACCATGGGATTGTGAGATGAACATTACAGCATTAGAACAGCAAATAAAAAGCAGGTGGTGATTTACTGAATGTTATAAATAAGTAATAAACCAATCATCTGTCAGAGTTTGGTGACCAAAAAAACTGAGTACACATGCTTCCTTGCTTTGATGTAATTTAATTACTAGAGTATATTGATTATAATGGCAGCCACTAATGTTGCTGTTGTTAAGGTCTTGTAGTATTTTCCATTGTAAACCTTGATTTCCAAAACTTTAAAAGTGGCTTTTCAAATCTCTAGAAGATGAATCTTGTACCCTGTACAAGTTCATGGTCTAAAAGCAAGGTTTATTTTTCAAAATGTTATTAAAATCATCATAATCATTTTTGTTAGAATGGAAAAATGATTATTTATGCTGTGATTTCATAAACAGTATTAAAACAACAATCCTGTTCTGTTTAAATCAATATCAGTGAGGAAATTCAAAGCTAAGGCTCTCTCCCCGTCCTTATTCAAATCATTGTCCTCAGTACATTCTATGAGAAATAAAATCACTCACTTTTAAGAGATTCTTGCAATAGATAGGTAAAATTGGACAAGTTAAATACAGAGTAAAAGCTTTAATTCTGAATGTACTTCTTCTATTTTATACCATACCATTATCTTCATATATGGTACGTAGGGTTGTCTTTGGGTGTTTCAAGACATTAACGTGACTACATTTGCATACTTTACTGTAAGCTATGAAAAACTCTCAAGTCACTGTTGCAGTACAGTTTCCTGCCTGTTATACAGAGTTTATTTTACAAGGAAGGTGTCTCATTTGTGATTTTTTTGTTTGTTTGCCACAAGCCCTTATATGGAAGATTTCTGGGCTACTACCTCCAATGGCAGTTTAAGAATTAGATTTAAAAGTTAGAGTGAGAACAGCAGAGATACAAATAATGGTGAATTGGACACACTTGTTTACCCTTTATCATAACACAAAGAAGATATTCAATTAAACTGAAAGTCAACAAATTTAAAAATGATAAAAGGAAATATTTTTCAGCAACGCACAGTTAGTCTTTTGAAAACATTGCCACTGAATCAGAGGATTCAAAATAGGACTGAGCATGTATATGGATATTGAAGTTAAGAACATAAGAATGACCATACTGGGTCAGACCAAAGGTCCATCTAGCCCAGTATCCTGACTGCCAGTAGTGGCCAATACCAGATGCCCCAGAGGTGAGGGAATACAATAGGTAATCGTCACGTGATCTCTTTCCTGTCATCCATTAGATATCCACAGTTATGTTAGATAAGATTAAAACAGGAGGGATCTACAGCCTTATGCTTCAGGACGTTTGGCAACCTTTAACATCTAAGGCTAAGGAAGAAACTTCCCTTATGGGCAGTGTCACAGTTATCAGTCTAACTGCGACACAGACCACCCCAGCTATTACCTCTCTCTTGGAACAGAATCATATGATTTTCCTATTCTCAGACTGGGCCTTGAGCTACAGTCCCCAGGTGCTAACCATGACTGCTGAAGCAGACATGACTTGTGTTCATTTCCTGCTGTTCTGTTCCCATCAGACAAGGACCAAAAAGCCTTCTTAAAAGTGAAGTACAGGTTGGACTCCATAGTCAGGCACTCTCGGAACCTGACCAGTCCCGAATGAAAGAATTTGACAGACCAGGGGAGATCCCCTGCCACCAGTCTCCCGGTGGCTCCATTTCCAGCCCTGGCCAGCCTCCCTGCTTTCAGCCAGCTGTGCTGCTGATCCTGACTGGACCTCTCCGCACTGTGGTGCCCCACTGCACCTCCTGAGCCTCCTGCCCTAGGGCTCCTGGCCTGCCTCTGGCCTCCATGCCCCAGGGCTCTCTGGTCCAGGAGTCCATTGTCCTACCAGACCAGAGAGTCTCAGTTTAGGGAAGTGTTGCCTATATTATTTGTTTAGTACAAAAGAATTTAAGAGAAAACAAGTCTTAAAACAATGAAGCAGTCTATACACACATCTTGCTTACCAGGTGTCTGTCCATTTTCCACACAAAGATCCTGGTAGGTCTATGATTCCTATAAACCTCCTGATATCTTCAGGGTCTATGTGGCATAGTCTGTTTCCTTAACTCACAAACCATTTCACTCCCCTGCTTTGGGGAATAAATCACTTCTTTAACTGTTCATAGCCCTGTGACTCCCCAGCATTGACAAAACAGCTGTGCAACTTGTGACTGAAGCCTGGAAATAGGCCATTGCCCTACTAAGTTCCCACAGTGTTCATTGGAAACTTGCTTATTTAGATTTATTGTGTTGCTTTCCTGCTTGTTTTCCAACAGACCCTTATTAAATTAGACTAATACATGCATACAGACCTTTATCCCACTGACCCTCACATACAACAGACATTAAATTACTGCATAGCCACATTCCTAGTTAACTGCTCTATGTCCACATTAAGAAGATTATTCCATAGTTGTCTCCTAGAGAATTTCTACAACTTCCTCTAAAACAGTTGACAAGATACTCAGAGGCCCACTGGTCTGATTCAATGTAACAATTCCTTTGTTCCCAAGATGGAGGCTTGCTGTTTTACTTGCGCAAGTTTGCAGTTTTTTTCTATTTGTGTTAAAGCTGTTGCCTCATGAAAAGTAGTGTTTTACCACAAAGGTCAAAAGACATCTCTTTTCCAAAAAGTCAGTGAGCCTATGGCATCTGTCAGACTAGCCTGGGTATTCCTGTGATATTTTAGATTAAAAAAATCAATTTTCTATTTATTTACATGTTTGTTTTACAATTTTATATATTTTTTCAGCTCACAACCAGAAAAAAAAATGTAGCTCTTCCTCCAGGAATTGTCAGCAGCAAAAAGAGTCAGGTTCAATATTCTAAGTTTTACTTCTAAAAACTTAAACAACGCCTGAGTGAACTCCCCACCCAGAAATTTGAGAAATTATGTAAATCACCCTAGGGAGGCCCTGGAGAAGGGATACTTCCCACTTGCACTACTTTTCCCCAGAAAGAATTAAGACCGGGGGATGAAAACTCAAAAGCTCATGAGGCTGGGGGAGACAGAATAGTCTTGGGAAAATCAGCAATTAATAAATTAACAAATTCTGTGAATTAGACTCCCAGCCTTAGAGTGTCTTCACAATAGTTCCAGCTTCAGACTTCAGCCTGCATTTTTGAGTAGCTAATGTGCTTTAGCCACTTCCCTCTTCTCCAGTTCCCCCACTCACAGTTAGTTGTTCAGGGCCAGAGATGTCCCAGGATTCTGGCAGGTGAGAGCTATCTGGACTGATTTGGTCTATTTGTTCCCTATCCAATTGAAATGATTTTAACTTCAGTTGCTGTCTGGGAGGATCCACACCAGAATCCTTTAGGTAGGCTACTGCTGCCGTAACTGCCCTTTCAGCTCATGTATCACCTTAAAGCCATCTCAACACTTATATTGATGTCTGCTTTGACTATCTTCATCTTTGGAAAGAAAAAAATACTTGGCACAGCTATCTTAAAAATTCCCAGACTTACTACGGTTGTTAATTATTATTATTATTTCTATAATGGTAGCACTACAAGGCTCCAGTCACTAACCAGGCTCCCAGCTCAAAAAGCTAGCCCTTGCCCCCAAGCAGTTATAATCTAATTAGAGAAAGGACCTAAGAGTGGACAAGAGAGATGGTGAAGATGAGGGCAATAGTAATGGAAACATATGGTTAGAAGAATTGATAGTGTGCATAATTTGAAGGCTTCAGGGGTTTATTTAGTAAGATTTGTACATGCTGGGAATTGTTATCTATAGAGGGGAGCAGTGATCCATCAACCTGAACAAATTTAGAATGTGCATCAGCTTCTGAAATTCTGTCCTCACATTATTAGATTCCAGTTCCTGACAGACATTGCTTGATTCAGGGGTTCCTGAATGAAATCACCAGATTCAGAAGTCCTGATTTATAATCCTGGATTCTGCAGTTGTTGCCTCAGCCCAATAAAGCATCTGTTCACAGAGAATATGTGACGGTCTGATATGTTGTAAATTTTTTATTGGTAGGAGTTTGGGACAGCAGCATTACTCACAAGTGGCAGGGCCAGCCACATCATCATTTTTCCATTTGATGTATGTTAATTACTGTAGGAGTTTGACACTAACAAGAACAGAATAAAATCAATCTATTCCCTCTTGGTAAAATCTCACGGTTGTCTGGTTGCTATGTGGTATACTAGGCACTGTAGTTGGATACAAGTATTCAGTATGCCTAATAATGCCTTTATAAAAATTGCTAATCATTTTGCTTTTGATGTAATTCAGTGTAACACTAGATGTGTTGAGAATTAGTTATTTGTCTCTCCTAGACTGGTTTCTTGTCTCTTTTATTATAGTGAATCTGTAAAACATGATAATAGAAGGAGAAACTTCACATATGACAGACAGGAAAACTCTGATATCCTGTAATTGTACTTCATCTTATTATCTAATAACTTAATTTCTCAAATATTTTGTTGACTATGTATGCTAGCAGTACAAAAATATCAGTCTGTTTACTGTAGCTCAGTAAATATTGTGGTGTAAACAGTAAAAATTTCTCCAATATTTTATAAAGATTACATAAGGGTGAAAATCAAACTAATTAAAGATGGGAAAAGAGAAGAGTTGTAACAGAAAAATTGATTTAGAATTGGACTAAAAGCTTCTAAATAAGTTTAAAATACACACAGCTAACAGAATAATATTTTATTTTTAAAAACTTAAAAAAATAACAAATAGTCTTGCAGCACCTTCCTTTGGATATTTTTCTATATCCTTTTTATTGTGATGGTAGGTTACTTCTTGACTTTTGCCCAAGGTGCACTTGTCTCTTTATTGCCCCTCGTTTATCAAGTTGTTTGTTATTTGTCTACAATAGAGCTCAGGTTTATAATAAAAAGTTAAAATAGGATGAGGATGGAAGACACTGAACTAGATGGACTGAGAGTAATTCCTTTGTTTTAGGGGTGGGCAAATTCCGGCACACGGGCCAGATCCAGTCCCCAGGGTTAATCCCTCATGGGCCCCCACCACTATGTTTATATGTGCCTCTGCAGGTATCAGACGATTGCAGCACGCATTGGTTGCAAATCACCGTTTGTGGCCAATGCGAGCGGCAGGAAGTGGCATCCTGATCCATGCTGCTTCCCATTGCTCACATTGTCCACAAACAGCAATTCACAGCCAGCGAGAGCTGTGATTGTCAGATAGCTGTGTAGCAGCAGTGGCCCACCAGGGACTAACCCTGGTGAACTACTGCCATTTTATTGCCCACCCGTTCTAGGATTTGCAGTTCTTCCTATTGCTCGCCATGAATTGTGGTGTTTGAATGTGCTGTGGAGTTGGACTTGGAAGACATAAAGGCACTGGCAGCCATGAGTGCCAATAAATGACAAAAATGTTTCCCACTGTTCTTCTGAAACATAATCTCCGTCAGCCAGTGACTGTCAGTGCTTCATGCTGTGTGCCCAACCCAATGTTCTTGCTGGCCCATCCCCTCACAGTACCCATTCTTCTCAGTGTACTTCACCTTATGGGTCAGTAGCTCTCTCGGTGGTTCAGTACACTTCTTATTTACCCCCCATGAGACCTAACGCCTAATTCAGTGAAGCACTTAAGCGCGTGCTTACCTTCAAGTGTATACTTAAATCCCATTGAAGTCAGTAATAATTAACACTGATGGCAGTAAGCGCAACCAAGCTTTGTAGAAATGGGACAGACTGGAGAATCAGGACCAAAAATCACTATTTTTTCCAAAGTTTCAAGGGTTCCTAGATAAAGAATCTGTTTCTATGTACAACTATTTTGTTTAGGCAGTTACATAACAATAGTGTATTGGCCACTAAGTGCCTTATTCTGCAGCTCTGACACACACGGAGTAGAATTTTCTCATATGAGTAATCCCACTAAACACACCAGAGCTAAGGGCTCTAGAATCAGACTTTTCTCATAAAAGGTATATGTCAGTGTCAGCTACTGGAAAAATAACAAAATGTGAGTGCATCGAGGATGCAATTAATACTGTACCTCTAAAATGTTTGGATAAATCACGCAGAAAGAATAAGAAGCTTTTAATATTAAATGATAAACAGACTTTGAGTATCCTAGTCCTGTTTTAGGAAAAGATTAATCAGCTTAGCTATCATATTCACAAGTTTAATGCTCTAAGAGAAAAGTGATTGTCTACTTTTTTTCCACAGTAATTAAGGAAAGTCAAAAGCAGCAACTGGAATCTGTGAGCTACTCCTCTCGCTACGCTCTGGGACTCTTTTATGAAGCTGGCACATGGATTGATGTCCCCTGGGCTGCACAGTACATCACCAATAATCCCTGCATACGCTTCATCTCCATCGATAATAAGAAGCGCAATATAGGTCAGTGCTCCTATTATTTCCCTTAAACACAGTAACAATAGAGGGCGTAGATCATGAAAAATGCTGTTTAATTGAGTGTTGCTATTCTGAACAGAGCAAGTATTTAACTCCAAGTCACAGGGGATAAAATTTAATGTCACATTTGGCCTGTAATAAAAATGCACTATGAAACCAGGGAATTTTTCAGAAAATCATCACCCAGCACATGGTTTGTATTACTGAGTTTATGAAAACAGTGTCACAGGATTTAAAACATCAGAATTTTACTATTCCAAGAAATAGTCTTCATTCTATTATTTAAACATTACAACTCTTGAGCTTTCTATTGAGTATGCTTGGAACTGTTAATGAATTATATAATCAAGCCTGAACAGTCTAATTCAGTGCTAACCAGTTTATTTTTCATCATGGAAAATCCTTGAGATTACAGTATGCACAGTATTACCTCACAAGACTACTTTGCAGAGTGCTGCTTAAGAGCTTAGTAGGCATTCTGTGAGGCTTACACTTCTCATCTCTTTGTTGAAGATGATCATAAAACAGATATTATACTATACTTATTAACCATCATTATTAGTAAGAATCCCATGGGAAAACTACAATACTTGGATCATGTTAAAAGTAACTGTGGACAACTTTCTAATATGATTTTTTTGTGAGCCATTAATCTTTTGGGGAAGGGGAGCGTTGGGAGGATTTTTAGGGGTTTTTTTTAATTGGAAGAAGGGCAGAATGTGAATCCTCTGTTGCTGGAATTGTTGAAAAATAAAAATTGGTATAAATTTGGGTATGTCTACACTTGCAGCCTAATTCGAAATAGGGCTGCAAATGTAGGCATTTGGAATTGCAAAGCAAGCCCGGGATTTAAATATCCCGCGCTTGATTTGCATCTTCCCGGTCGGGCGCCATTTTTTGAAATTGACTACACACGGTAATGAAATGGGCATTTGAAATAAAGCCCTATTTCGAACTACCTGTTATTCCTTCTGCAATGAGGTTTAACAGGTAGTTCGAAATAGGGTTTTATTTCAAACTCCCGTTTCACTGCCACTTGTAGACGTGGGCAGTTATTCTGGGCTTGTCAATTTCAAAAATGGCGCCCAGCCAGGAAGATGCAAATCAAGCGTGGGATATTTAAATCCTGGGCTTGATTTGCAATTCCGAATGCCTACATTTGCAGCCCTATTTCGAATTAGGCTGCAAGTGTAGACATACCCTTTGTTATCACTAGATAGTGGCAAAGTGAGGTTCTAACTACCTTGGTTAAACTCCTTGCACATGTATCTGGTGGAGTTTCTTAGAATATCCCAACTACACAGCTATTAAAAAAAAATCTGTGACATCCGCCATCTAGTAGATTGAGCTAGCAGTAAAGAGATCTGAATTCATTTTCCCAGCTCTGCCACTACTCACTGTGACCTTGACAAGTCAGTTAACTTCTGTTACTTCATCTGTGACATGGAAATAATAATCTATCCATTTTTGGCAAATACACTGAGATCTGTGCTAAAAAATGCCATGAACCACTGAATAATATGTGCAATTGAGGATTTTCACAAGCTGGCTCTAGAGAAATATAAAGTAATATTAATTAACTGAACTGATGCATGGTTTTATGTGCAAGCTGAACCTAGAAATATTTCTTTCTAATCTATCTTGTTCAGTCTGGACTGACTGGCTACGTCTACACTGGCCCCTTTTCCGGAAGGGGCATGTAAATTTCACTAGTCGTCGTAGGGAAATCCGCGGGGGATTTAAATATCCCCCGCGGCATTTAAATAAAAATGTCCGCCGCTTTTTTCCGGCTTTTAAAAAAGCCGGAAAAGAGCGTCTACACTGGCCCCGATCCTCCGGAAAAAGTGCCCTTTTCCGGAGGGTCTTATTCCTACTTTGAATAAGGAATATTGAAGTAGGAATAAGACCCTCCAGAAAAGGGCGCTTTTTCCGGAGGATCGGGGCCAGTGTAGACGCTCTTTTCCAGCTTTTTTAAAAGCCTGAAAAAAGCGGCGGACATTTTTATTTAAATGCCGCGGGGGATATTTAAATCCCCCGCGGATTTCCCTACGACGACTAGTGAAATTTACATGCCCCTTCCGGAAAAGGGGCCAGTGTAGACGTAGCCCATATATATATATACTGATCAGCATCTTTCCATGCAAGTTCCTCAGAATACATCTCTGGGGTTTCCCAAACACCAACAATATTATATAAAGCAATCATATCAGAAAGACTGAATTCATTTTCCTTATACTAGTCAAATACATGAACATTTAAAACTGTTATTGTATTAGTTATCTTCGGGAGTGAGGCAACCCGTTCTTTAGCATTATTATTGTGGGAAAGCTGTGGCAATGAAATGATCTCATATTTCCCTCAGGCAGCAAGAAAACCAGAAGTTGTTCTATTTACTGGTGTAAAGGTACAGCTGTGGGCCAGCTGCCTGGAAAGGCTTGCCTCCTACTTATATAGTTTTCACCATTTCTAACTCTAGCATCCCCAAATAATACAGCTGTCAAGTAGGTCTCAAAGAAAGAGAAAGAGGGGCCATTCCTGAGATATCCCAGGTGCAGCTCATGTGAGATGATTAAAGATCACCATCTGGACCTTGATCTGAATCCAGTACTGAACAAGGAGCCAGTGTAACATCATAAGTTCAAAAACGGTGTGCTTAAATCTTGCTGTGCTGCTGTTGCCTGCTGAAACTTCCTGGTTTTCTCTTCCATCCTCACATTTACAGTAGCTAATTGTGGTGGTCAGGCGTGGAGGTGAGAAACGTCTGAATTCATGTGACCATGTCTTCTCTTGGCCACTGTGGATGACCATAGGCATTTCTTGTCAGTGTTGCTATTTTGATGTCCAGGAGCACAAGCAGCCAAAAAAAAGTCAAGTCTTTGCATGACATTGAAGATCAGCGGGTGATGATCCTGAAAGTGATGATTGTAGTCTGGGCCATCTTTCTAAGTATTTGTTTCCCGCTCCTCCTCCTCCCCTCCAAAAAAATCACTCGACATCTCTTTCAGGTTTTATTTTAGCCAGTAAATCATACTGCCCCAAGCATATTGACTGATGGTACCGTTTACTGATGGCACAATTAACCAGCTGGGTAGGCAAAATGTGATGGACATATTAATGTTACAAAATATCAAAATGTATCTGTTGAAGATGACACACTCTTTTCACTTAGAAGTGTAGCTTCCAAAATATGATGATGGTACATTGTCTAGAAAAATGCAATTTCTCAAGAGAAATGAACTGCATAGCAATTGCAGGGATAGAACAAGCTGAGAACCAGCAATTGCAGATGAACTGCCTCCCACAAGGCCTCATTACAACATATAAACAGCCAGCCAACCCTCTCTTTGTACTTTGTTTCTTGTTAACTTGAATTTTAGAAATTTCAACTTTGTTCCAAGAAAACTAGTAGCAGAGTGGGAGAATAATGCATGTTAGCAAGGAAAGAAAAATATTTTTGATTGTGGGCGCTCCTGCATAGTATGGGAGGTTAGAAAGACGTGCCCTTTCTGTATTTATTAAGGATATTTTAATAAATAGAAATATAAACATCTAAATCACACAAGTAAACTGTCAAGAAGAGATTCTCATTTCTTTAGGCATATAAACAACTTCTAATGTTATTGGGAATATTGATAATTACACACACACATAGCATTTAATGTGTAATTTACTTATATTTGCAGCATAGTAATAGAAACTATTTTACATAGTTTTCTTGTATTTGTTTTAGTACACACAAATAATTCACACTTCCATTTTTCTCCTATTTCACCCTTTATAGATATCCGTTAAGTTTAAGTAAAAGATAGTGACTTATGCACACACACACACGGTGGCAAATCTTAAGATACAAACAAAATGTGTGTGTGTGGGGGGGGAACAGTTCCCCATTTTTATGTATGATTATGTGTATACAAGTGTAACAAAGATGTTATATTATCTTGGTCTTACACTGCTGATGAAAATGTATTGGCAAACAGCAGAGAATTGCAGCCTTGAAAGAGCAGAGCAGCCTTCTGTTATGGGAAGCTTAGTTATTTTTCAAATAGATGATGCCAAAATAGATATATGCATATACAGCCTGCAAACAGGCAAGATTATTTATAGCTGTTAAATTCTATTGCTCTTTATAGAAGTCCCAACTTTTTTGTTTTGTTTACACAAGACTTGGTAATTTTCACTTTGACTCATTTAGCGAATGACAGACGATAAGCAACAAAAAGATAAGCAACACTTTATAGTGGTGGTTTAAATTTTTACTGGTGAGACTTTCAAACAGAAAGTGAACAGTCAGTCCTATTTTTTGTTAGTTGTCTCCTATTGGCAGATGAGACATAAGCCAAGAAATAATAAAGGAATAATAATTGTGTTCATTTTAAGGAATATGATGTTCAGGTATGCATTTCTGTGCTTCCCCACACTTATTGCTTATTACTCTGTATTGATCAGGTAAACAGATCTTTGTTGTATTTATTGTACAAAATATGAAGGCCATTAAAGTATATCCTTGCTTAGAGACCCACTATCTGTACAAAATAATGTACAACATCTTTATATCCTGAGAGGTGCTGCTCAAGAGGCCCCACTCTAAGTTATAGGACTTGATCCTGCCCAGGGATCTGCATAGATAACCCTTGACTTCACTTTGTGCAGAGATCTTCAAAGTGGGCCCTGTGAACAAAGAGGAGGGAGCAGAGTCTGACCCATCACACTTATTGCATGCACTGGCAGAGAAATTCTAACCACTGACCTCAAAGAAAACATTCCCTATGAATCACATAGCTACTATAGATCTAATAATCTCACAGCCACGAAACCTTGTTGGCATCAGTTAGTTGGGCAGATGCATAGGTGAGGGCAGAACTTGGCTCTGTAAATAGAGACAAATTAATACAGTTTGAAAACTCTCAGGAGCAAAACAAAAGACTCTGGGTTTCTTTGATAGTAAATTACTCTGTGCAGTTTTCAGTGTGGACCTCATTTACTCTATCTGAGGAACTCAGGTGTGGCCTATTACTAGCCTATTCAGATGGAGGATATGTTTGGGTCAAAGATGACAAGCACAGCCCACAATGGGCTGAGTCAGACAGGGAGGCTGTGTCTACACTGCACCCCTTTTCCGGAAAAGGGATGCAGATGAGACAAGTTGGAATTGCAAATGAAGCAGGGATTTAAATTTTCCCCACTTAATTTGTATAAACAAGGCTGCTGCTATTTTCCGGCTCGAGGCTTTGCCGGAAAAAAGCGCCAGTCTAGACGGGGATCTTTCGGAAAATAAAGCCTTTTCCGAAAGGTCCCTTATTCCTCTTTAAAATCAGGAATAAGGGACCTTTCAGAAAAGACTTTATTTTCCGAAAGATCCCTGTCTAGACTGGCGCTTTTTTCCGGCAAAGCCTCGAGCCGGAAAAAAGCGGCAGCCATGTTTATACAAATGAAGCGGGGAAAATTTAAATCCCCGCTTCATTTGCAATTCCGACTTGTCTCATCTGCATCCCTTTTCCGGAAAAGGGGTGCAGTGTAGACACAGCCGGAGTGTTTAGGCCATGGCATCTACCTGATGCACTGATTCTGTGATTTCCAAGAGCAGGCTGCAAACTGTATCCTGTAGTACCTATAGGGCTGCACTAAGCTCTGCACTAATAAAATCTGTCAAGGCTTTAAAATGAATCTGTTATGTATCCTTGCTTCAGCCAAGGATTCTAGCTTCTTAACAACCACAATATCAGTTATTTCATCTGTCTCACCTTCCTGCCAGAGGATGTTGTAAAGACCAGGACTTTAGCAGAGTTCAAGAAAGAACTAGATACATTCCTGGAGATTAGATCCATCAATGACTACCAGGATGGGTAGGAAAAGTGTCCTTAGCCTCTATCTGTCGTAGGCTGGAAATGGCTGACAGTAGAGGAATCACTTGATAATTACCTGGTCTTTTCACTCCCTCTAGGGCATCTAACATTGGCCACTATCAGAGAACAGGATACTGGGCTAGATGGACCTTTGGCCTGACCCATCATGTCACTCTGCGTCACACAGCCCTTCCCCTCCACCCTCAGTCTCCCTGCCTCCTCCCTCCCTGTCAGTCCAGCATGGCCAGAACCATGCCACCTCCCCTCTCCCAGGGCCAGGAGCCGCATGCCCTTTTCCTCCCAGTGGGAGGAGGGCTGGAGCCATGAGGCCTCCCCCCTCGCGGGAGCAGCATTTGGAGCAGCTGCCAACCTGGCTGAATGGGGACAGGGTAGCCGGGGAGGGGGCACCTGCCTCTGTATGGTTGAACCTAGAGACTTTCTCTCACTGCGTGCCCCCCCCCAGCATTCTTTCCATCTTCCATGTCCTCAGCCCCTTTCCTGCCCCCTCACAGACTCCCATCTCCTGTTCTCAACCTGGCGAGCACAGGGCAAGGCACCCTGCATCCCCAGCTTCCCCCTACCCCATCATCCACTGTGCCCTGCGTGGTTGTGACCTGAGCCCAGTGCTGGTGGAACCCACAGCCCAGCAACCCCGAGGCATCACAAAGGGCTGCCAACCCGCTGGTGCTGTTTCCTTGCTGATGAGGTTGCCCGTTCGTGGGAGGGGGCAAGGTGTACACAGGGAGGCAGGAAAAGGGACAAGGGTGTATATGGGGATGGATGGTGTAGGAAGGGCGGATGTGGGGATTAGTGGAGGCAGAGGGGTTAGGGAAGGATGGGGGTGGGAATGGAGGGAGGTGGGGTGGGGATAGGACGTGTGGGAGGGGGAGGGGTTAAGGAGGATGGACAGGTGTAGGAATGGCGATGGGGTGGGGTAGGGATGGAAGGAGGGGGGATGAGGTGGGGTGGAGTGGGTGTAGGAATGGAGGCAGGGGATGGGGGTGTAGGGAATGGAGGTGGAGGATAGGAATGAAAGGACAGGGGACTGAAGCTGGGGCTGGCACTGCCTGGGCTCAGGGGTTGGGGAGAGAGGGGAAGTGCTGGGACTGGCATGGTCTCAGCCCAGCCCACCCCAGTGACCAGGAGGGGTGAGAGCTGGGTTTGCCTACCTCCAGAGAGGGGGAGGTTGGTGAGCGTAGTGAGCAGAGGGTGCTGCCTACTAGTGATTTGTATAGAAAAATCAAGAATAAAGTTTATTAAAATTGCTTCTGCCATTTCCAGTATTTATATAAAGCATGCTCAGCATGCAGTCTCAATTGAGTCATACTTATAAACACTATCTGTGGGGCTGACCCACTCTTTTGTAATGAGGCTCACACCTGCAGATATAATGTTTTTGAACATTGCATCATGAAAAGATCCTACTTCTATTGTATATTAAGTACACTGCATAGTATGTATGTATATTAAATAATTAGACAACAGGCTGTTTTAAAAAATCCATCAATATTTACACAGGACAGTGGGAATTCTTCAGCAAAATTATTTGCAAGGCTGCAGAATCTTTATATTCTATAGCAGGGGTGAGGAACCTTTTTTGGGTTGGGGGCCGCTGACCCACAGAAAAATCAGTTGGGTTTGGTACACAAGGGAGAAGCAAAATGAGAAGCCCCTGACTGGAAAGGAAAAAGACACTCCTCACATTCCCCTCGCCCACCAGAGCATACGGGGCTCAAGCTAGTAGATTTTGTGTGCTTCAGTCCTGTGTTAGGTGGCAGAGGGCTGGAGCTCCAGTGCAGGCTCCCCAGTGTGCGGGGGATCCCTGAGCCTTAGGGGCCGGACTGGTGGATGCAGCCAGCCCCTGGCCCTGAGGTTCCCCACCCTTGTTCTATAGGAATAAAGGCAGATGACCCACAAAATGGTAGCAAGTTCCCACCCCTTATTTAATCAGCTTTGCCCTTATATAAATTAAAAAGAAGAGAAGATACATTTTCATGTTTTCAGCCTCAGGATAACTCGTAAGTATTCTCTTTACATTGAAGAGGGAAGATCCTTTTATCCCTGAATACCAATGGAGCAGTTTCTGGAATAGGTAACAGCTAAAGCTTTGTCTCATGGAAGAGGCTTCACCTTATTACATGTGATTTCCTTAATAATCCCATCCCTAGTTTGCATGCTTACTATGAAGTTAATCAGAAACTATTCCTGAGGATAAAGAAATACTAGATCAGAAATCTAATAATGCTCATATTTCTCTTACATAAGTTCTTCTAAGGTATATTATCTGTACATTACAGTGTTACCATGCAAAATTAAAGAACCTCTGCAAACAAGGAGAATTTTAAGAGACATTCAAGATCAGTCTGTTCTTTTGCCAACCAATAAAATAGATACCATTAATACTGTCATTGTGAAGGAAAGTCCATTTATTTTTCCTGTTTATTTCTAAGTTCTAGAATTTTATTAGTTATTTTTGAGTTAGATGTAATTTTATTAAATATAGATCCTGATCTTTTTTCCAGTCTCAGGAATTGGACCGTTCTTCTCTTCCTGCAAAGTGAGTCATTTCAGCCTTATCCACAAGGTTTCAGGAATAAGAGGCCATCCCCTATAGCCCCTGATTCTCTGCTGCTGTTAGCATAAAGTGGCATTTATGCTCTCCTTGGTCAGTTGTCTGCCTAGCTTTAATAGCTTATTTGGCCAAACAGAAAGCAGAATCCCTTACCCAACTGTTCACAATCAAACTGGATTTTTTGGATAATGTAAGCAAGTACCCCATTCTTCACATTAACTGCCATCAAAATATACAGACCAGGACACAAAATATCTTTCCTTTTAAAATCTGTCTCTTCTAATTCAAGGTTTTGTGACACTGGTAGCCTCCAGTTCCTAAGAATACGAGGGAAAAATCCTGGTAGATTTTCCTCTATGAAAGATGACAAAGTTCTTACGTCAGCCTTATAAATAAAGATGTTCCATGTACAAATTGATTTGCAAACAGAGGTGTATAAGTCACTTTGGCTACTGATGTAAGGGAGAGACATGCCAAAATCTTCCCACCAGTCCTTGTTAATAATGGTGGGATTCCGAGTATAGACAGTAGTATGGTGACCAACATAGCAAAACAATGATTTACTAAACCTGTTGGGAAACAGGTGTAATCAAACCAGCAGTGAAAATGGGTCTCTCTCCTCTGGCTAGAGTGTTGTTCTTTCTATTTTTGGTATTGTTAAGCTGAATCAGTGTTAGAACCAGTGGGAATGTTTTTCTGGACTTCTGTATTGTTGGACACCTTTAGTAATTTCATAGAAGTAATTGCTCCTGTTTTGCAAAAGCCAGAAGTGAGGGTGCGGCTACTAGTTGTTTCAAAGTTCACAGTAACTTTTCATTTGTTGAAAGTTACTGAATCTTCTCTCTAAACCACAGAGCAGATACATCAAACACAGGCTGTTGTACAAGTTTTCAAACACTCCCCACAAACGTACGTCAGTCAGAAGCCAGCACAACCACTTCTACGGGTGAGGATGTTCATTCTCTGTACATTCAGTCCTTGGCGCCTCTGTGAAGGCAGAACAAGGGTGTTAATGTGGTAATGTTTTGTCAGTGTGGGATCTTTTAGCATAGCAGCTGAATAGTGATCACCAGTTCAGGCCAAGCACATAATATTCTCAGAGTGTGTAATTATCTTTGGACAAATACAGCTGACTTATTTTTTTCAGAAATGTTGGCCTCTTCTCAGTGATCACACAACTATAGGGTCTTTCACAGAGGGCCAAATTTTGACCCTCTCATGCACAAGACTAAAGGCTACAATTGTTCCTTATTCCTTTGCATGGGAACTTAGCACTAACCTGATCAAGATTCAACATAGAGAGGAAGTGGATGCCAGATGTTCACCAAATATTCTCTTGTATAATTAAAACAACTGAGAAACTAGACAATCTCACTGTTTTTAGGTCTTTGTCTTCTGAACCCGATGCTGCTTTTGAAAGTCTATCATTTTCCATTTCTGCCTCCTCTTCTTTAAAGGTGGTTTTCAGCTTCTCTGATCCCAAGACTGAGGGATGCCAGGCATCCCCGAATTAGAGGTGAGTTCTCAAGTCATAAGATATGTAGAGACTAGACCTATGCCAAGCAAAATTTTCCATCGGCCAATGAAGCACTAAACTTTGAATATTCCTGCAATCGGCTTTCAAGCTGAGCTAAAGATACAGTTTGTAAGAAGCCTCTCATTGTTTACATTAAATCACACAGAAGTTTTCAGGCACATCTGGTAGCAAACATCATCCCTCCAATCACACATTGTTATGCTGTTGAAAGCTCTACATTTTCTTCTAAATTGACTGAATAAAAACCCTAACTGATGGACTTCTTGGACCAAAATTCTTTGTTTTATTTTTTTGTTGCTCTGGTCCTTAACTCAGCTGAAAGGGTAGGGGTTTTTTAATAAAAGGAAAATGCACACGCTTTATTTAAATGATTGTATCAAAAAATAAAGCCAGAGCAAAGTGCACAGCTCATCTGCCTCCTACACTCCTCAGCCAGTGTGAGGAATGCAGCAAACTGTGCACTTTCTCCTCACTCCCTAATGAAGGGGAATAGCCAGCAATGTGCCTGTATGACAGGTGGATGTAAGCTTCAGTCCCTTAACGAGGGTCTGGAGAGTGGGAGGCTCAGGGCTGGGGCAGTTCCAGCCAGAGGAGGGGACATGCACCCAGCCAGCTCCTTTCACCTGCCTGGTAATTCTCTCTCTTTTCTGTATGGTTTTATGAAAAGCAATCCAAATCCTGTTCCAGGCACATCCCATTTTCCTGGCACAATCAAATCCTTACATTACTTTAAGTTATGAGATGCTGTATACCAAATTTGGTGGTTCTTACCATTTAGGAGGAGTTCTTGTACAAGCAAACAGACAAACTCTCTCAAATATATAGTAGAAGATAATAGAAGCTTTTACAGTCTACAAGAGATAAAATACTTATGAACAAATGAATCACTGTATGCTCTGCTTGAGAGACAGTGTGGTTCAGTTTGATCCATTTAAAGTTTCCTTCCCTTTCCCCTTTCAAATTAGTGGAGATGACTAAGCAAACAAAACCTCACTTTCTTCCTCCTCTTTAACACAACTTTAGAAGTGTCTGCATTTAGCTGAATTTCATTATTTTATATGTAGAGTCACTAATGAGCCTTGCACATCTATATACCTGGCTTATAAAAGTGACCTAGTTTTTAAGCTGTTAATATTGTATACTGTATTATACTAACGATTCTTTACAACCTTAAAAGCCATATCCTGATACCTTTCTCTGATACAGCCACTTCCTGATCTTAGCATGCCTCATTCTAGCCCCTTCATCAAAGGTTACAGGATGGCTGCCACAGCAGCTGGCTTTGCCATATACATCCTTGCAGAGATTGACGCTGCACAATGGGAATTCTCTGCTGAACCAGCTCCAGCCAGAATCTGTTCACTTTGTGCCTGTTCAGCAGTGCAAAGCAAAGAGAACAGAACCGACACAAAGAGCCCAAAGTATTTTTCAAATTTTATTCATGGTTTAAACACAGAAGTCTTTTTAGCTAAGACTCTGGTGCTAGAGACTTGATGAATTATTACATCATGGATATGATATTCTATCTTGATTTAAGATTCTTTTGAGCTACATGTTTAAAGTATACCTATCAAACTGGAGTGAATAAAACTGAGCTTCCTAGAAGAGAAGCTTATAGAAAAGTCAGGAATTTCTGAAGGGTGTTAACAAGAGGTGAACAGTAATAATAATTTGCCTAAGAGCTTTAAAACACTAAATTAGTAAAAGTGAATGTAATCTAAGTTAAATAAAAATAAAGCGCTCCTGTTCAAAATCTCAGAATCTCCTTTCCTGAGTCTCTTCCCTGCAAAATTCTGTGTTTTGTGAGATATAAAAGAAAAGGAGTGATCTTTTCATTCTGTTTCTTTACAGGTATTGAGAAAGAATCCATTGAGATAATACTCCAAATACAACATAATATATTATTCTTTTCTCTATACCTACAAATAAAATAAATCCTCTCAGGGGGAGGGATTTAGTCTCTGAATTTTTCACTTTTTGTCAATATTTTTGTGACAGGGTAAAACAAAAAAAATCCATTTATGACCATGTCCTTCATAATGTATAAAAAACTCAGAGTATGAAATTACATTTACATTTCACCCTGCAGTATCTGGTAGTATTTTTGTGAATGAAGACATTGATCATCTGGAGAAAAATACCTGTTTGGGATATGCCTTTTAGCAAATTCTTGTTAACACAGATGTGTGTCAATAGAGCCAGTATTTTTCAAGGATCATTTCTCACTTGTCCCTTGTGATCTGAAGAGCCAGATGTTAAGTTGAATTATTGGCATTGAGCCAGTGGGTTTGAGAGGAGTTATCAGTGTCAGGGGGTTTATTGAGAGATCCAGAGGCTAAAGAACAGAATCCACCTTTTAAAAAGTATATTTGCTGCAGATCCTGAATTCAAAGGGTGAAACATCAGGGGGAAAATGCAGCAAGAAGTTATGTCCCTTGTACTGCTCACAGCTAAATTACCTAAAAGAAGGTCAGAAGATTGAAGCCTGCTTATATGGGTTAAATGGCAACAGATATGACAGACTACAATGCAATGTAAACCTAGCTCTCTGGGACTCAGATCCCCGGTGTATGGTGTTTGTAAGTTCATCCTGGAGCATCCACACTGAATTTTGACTCTGGGTTTAGAATTTCTGGACCTACATCTCACATCTGTGCTCGTACTGCATTGTGCAGAGCTGAGACAAACTAGACTATCCAAACATAAGGATGGCACATTATTCTAAAAGTTTTCCTGTGAATTGGATTGCTCAGTCTAATATCCCATTGAATAGATGAGATAGTGTTTTGGATAGGTGGAAGTAAGCTGGCTGAAATTCAGACCAGACAAGAGAGAGGTGGTACTGCTTGTTAAGAATATACATTTTATAAAAGATGAATTCACAGGCAATAGTGCTTTATCCCGCTAACTATACCTGCTTCATTAATGATTTATTATTATTATTATAGCAAAGAGAATTTAAGTATTTCCTTTGTTCCAGCACTTCAACGATGCAAATAATTTTTTGGATGACATGGCTATGATAAGTCAAAACTATGACAAACAATTGGGTCATTCCAATGATAATTTAACAAAACAGTTTTTGGTCTGAAATTTATATTTACCTTGAAATTAATTTTCTGATACTGACTAGCTTATCATGACAATTCAAGTCTTATAATTAGAGCCCTACATGGATACAAACTTTGTATGTGCATCCTCATCTGTATCCACAAAAATGAACCACGGATATACACATCAATATCTGTAGATGCAGATACCTGCAGATATAAAGTAGATATCCTCAATATTTCAGGATGCTAGATGCAAAATTTGTATCTGTATCCGCATTCATATCCATAAAAATGAACTGTGGATATCTGTATTCACATCTTCAGATGTGGGTACATGTGGGTATATACAGATTTGTAGGGCTCCATTCATATTGCGCCAAAGGTTGTCCTTTTGGAGCAACCTGAAATATAATGGCTATGTGCAATGAACAATTTTCTGTCCTTTTTGAAGGATTATTTCCTACGTGTGCTTAAACCTACATGCATCTGATTAATTATTAGAGAAAACCCTGCACTACTCCTTGAACTTTTACATTGGTTCTGGTTTCTTTGGTGTGTTTGCAGTTTCTGTGTTAGTTTTCTCTTTATGTCTCAGGACATAACACTAATTTGCATTTCAAGATGTACAAGAGGAAGACTGGTTACAGTAAAACAAAAGCTGCAGCTGACATATCCCATCGCGAGATGGAGTGTCTCACTCTTGGTTAACAGTTCCTCACTGTAAAGAAGCTGCTTCTGAAATGAAATGCCCGCTGACAGAAAAGGACTATGCACAATCACACATTCAGCCCAGATGAGTGACATATCCCCCCTCTCTCTGTGCACACTGAACACCAGGTACAGGTTGTGTGCTTTCCTGCAAAGCCATAGCACTTCTACAAGCAGTGGTTCCCTTTCCTTTCCACTTTCCAGCAGCTCCTGCACTTCTCCATCCTTTTCCAAGTAACAGCAGCTTCTTCCCCATCCTCTTTTCTCTGACTCACTATCCACTGTGGATGCTAGTCTGGGCACAAGAAGGGGAAAAGAGCAATGGGTGAACAGAAGGGAAGAAGAGAGAGGAAGGCAGAGCAGAGAAAAAAATAGTCCATGGTAGAAACAGGAAGAGGAACAAGAACATAATGAAAGGAAGAGAGAGAGTTGTATGAGAAAAGGAAAGTAACATGGTGAGAGAATGAAAAAGATCGACAAAAAAGAAAAAAGTCAGTTTTTAGGTTTGTAGGCTGTGTTTTAAATGCACCAGGGGATGGATATAAATTGACAGAACTCATATAATTATGTAAATATGTAAGCAAATCATTTATGGTCCTCAGGGCTCCTAGAGCACACCACCTCACTTGTGGTTGTACATCATTAGTATATACAGTTCTTCAGACGTTGAGATCTGAAAGAGGAAGTGGTTCCCCCCTCTTGACTCATACTTTCATAGCTGTCATGGGTGTGGCTGCTTATCTGTGTCAGAGTTTTGGACGTTATCTGTTTAAATTACACTTGGCATTTGCTGCTGCATTTCAGAGAGCAGAATGATGAAACAGATGAAAATGGCAATAGGAATCCTGGTTCTTGACACATCATCACAATCCTCTTTAGCTACTGTAGGCCTGTGCGTTTTCCATTTTACTATGACCTGCACTCCAGAACATTTAAATGGACAGACAGAAGAAAAGTGTGGTTGCACCACGGTTAGAACTTATATACTCTGTGGCAACCAAGTAGGGCTAGAAGTAGGCAAATATGAAATTTATTGTGAAAAATGAATTGTGAGATTACAACCTGCAGAAGCTAAAAAGAAGCACCAAATCCAACATATACCAAAAGAGCAGTAACAGAAAAATGTATTTCATTGTATAATTTTACTTTTGTGAACTAACATACTCTATAAATACTGTGTTTACTGAACTACAATGAAATTGACCATTTTCTAAGACTCTGGTTTGCGTTTTTGAACTTTAACAATCAAGAATAAGCCCTTAATTTTAAAAAAATCCAATAACCACTGTTTTAAGTTCAGAGCTGTTTAGGTTTCAGCCGAAATTACAGGAAGTTCTCTTCTGCTGTTCCCAACAATAACATCTCCTGATTGCTGTTTCTCATTGCTTTGTGATATAGTGACATGCCAAATCTTTTCACTTTAATTAATAGGAGTTTTTTATTGTTCTCCTTTTCTGCCTGAGAAGCTTCATGTTTTTACATTATTTTCTGTATTTGGTGGCCTATGTAAAACACATAGGTCACTGACAGTAGGCTGTGTCAAGGCTCATTTGACTTAACTCTTAGCTCCCAAGGTGAGTATGTTTATTATAATGCATCGAGGCTGCGTGTGTTTCTCTGGCAACTTGTAGCATGCTCTCCTTCACAGTGCAGTTCCATCCCCTTTCCTCCCCTCTTTACAATAAATCTTCCTCTAGTCTATCAGCTTCTGCTTGTAAAGGTCTTATGAAAAGGACCATCCTCCCACAAAAGTGCTCCATACAAAGAGTCCCTGTGACAATTAGGAAATATATCTGTGATCTGACAGAATCCAATCTGTTTTCCTTCTGATTTGTTCTCATAGCGTCATGGCAGCCTGCCTGCCAGACTGCCTCCAAGCTGGGAACCCCATGACTTCCATCATCTATGGTTCTGGGGAAGACCACCTCTGAAGTGGGAACCCCAGAGCCAGCCGCCTGGGGACAGCACTATGGATTGGAACCAAACCCAGAGACTGAGACTCACACAGGAGGAAGAGGGGGGAACACTCTCGGATGGGGCAGTGTATTAAAGATATTTGTTTGTTTTACATAGATTTGTAATGCTCTTGTGCTTTTCGGGGGGGGGGGGGAGAGAGAAGTCCATTTGCTAAGTCTGTGTTTCCTTGCTTTACTGTCACATGGGCCCTGAAAGCTGTAACTAGGCAAACCAGAATTCTCCAGCCATGGGGACTCTGAAGGGAATGTGTCCAAGCAACTGGAAGCCCCAGGAGGCCTCAAGGACTGGTTCTATGGACTAGGCAGACTGATGTCAGACATAGGTCTGGTCTGAGGGAATGCACCTTAGAGACCCAAATCCAGGAATAGTCTATATCTACCCAGGGAGCTTAGCACCATATAGGATTCAGCTGTTGAATCCCATCATAGCAGGCTGGAGTCTGCCAAGGGAGCAGGACCGCAGCAGGTTGTTATAGTCCCCACTATCAAACTCAATTGCAGACACTTGCTGCCTGCTTTTTCTTATTCTTAAAATGCTTAAAACCCAGTATCAGAGGAAAGTTGATCTCAGTGAATAGACTTGCAAAGGGAGAGAAATATTACTAGGCAAAGAAACTGAACTCACAGGCAAGATTCCCTGAACATAGGATTCCTGACCCACCTCCCTTGCAATAACCTCACATCCCCCTTGTTCCCCACAACAGCAATCCCTAAGAAGATCCTATCAGATCCCTGGAAATTAGCCAGATCCAAATTACATCCATGAGGGAATGTGTTAGTTTCCACAAGAGCTTCACATTTCCCTGTAGAGCAAAACATCCAACTTCTTGCTTGTCCTCATCCATTTTCTGAAACACACTTGTGCAGAATTCTAAATGAGCAGCAAATGACTTTACATCTCTGAAGAGATGAGAACCCAAGCTCACATTGTATATCTATCAAACTAAGTCATGGTATTAAACCCTAATAAAGAAGAACATTCTGCACTAACTAATGAAGTTGTTAGTACTGCTGTCCTGATTTAGTACAGTATAAGTTTCGCTTAACTTGAAGACCTCTGTTTCAATTTCATCTACAGTCAATGGTTGTCTACATCATAAATGGTATCTTATCTATATATACCTACTCAATATAGCACAGAATCCTGAATGAACAAGAGTGTGCATCCAATAAGTTGAGGGCATAACTGAAAGCTCTTTGAAAATGTAGCTTTAAGTGTTTACAGTCTCTCCTAAAGATATAGAGTAACTTTTAGTTTTAAAGGTGGTGGCTGTGACATACTCTATTTAATTTTAGGCAGATTGATATTCGTAACATCTAATATCAATTTCTACAACTAAATTTCTAAATTGAGGAGCAGTATAACAATCCTTCATTGATTCAGTGAAAGTTGTGGGACTATTTTTTGAAAGCAATTGTCTTTCCTTCTATGTCACCCATAGAGTCTTCTGAAGTTGGCCCATCTGTTGTTGTGCATACCAGCGTACCATTTGGAATTGCACATCTAGAATGGAATAAGGAAGAGGTGCAAGCAATAATCCTGGATCACCTGGAAAATATTATGCCAGGTTTGCCTAAACCAGCTAGCATCAAGTGCCAGAAGTGGAGATACTCTCAGGTAATTTTTCTGTCATAAAGAATGATCTGTGAGCAATAGAGAGACCAACAAATTATAGCTTACTGTGAAGAAAATGGTGTAATAACATTGGGCTCTTGTATATCTGTACAATCAATTTGTAGAATGCTTTACAATCAGTCACTCTGGATAAAAACTACTATATGGATATATATAGGCAATGCCATTTTACAAGTATACTGTATCCCATATATGAAGGATACTTAAAGCAAAGTGCATTATCAACTATCCACAGATTTGCAGAGAATAAATAGGTGAAAATCTGATTACAAAGGATGATCTGTAGCCCTAATACATTCATACATAATTAAACTTCTATATAAAGAGTACAGCAAAATAATTTTCACTAGCTGAGTGAGGGGGTTGAACAATCGAACATTTTAGCATTTTTATCCCTTTTGTACAAAGAATAAAGTTACCCAGAGTTCACTATAAGTGAACGTATTGAATGTTGTAAGGGGTACAGCATGGAAGCAATTCAGCATCCCTTTTCTCATGCACCCAAGCATTTCAAAAGGATTTTTGTTATATTATTTAATATAGTAATGCAACCTGCCTTTCTCAGATATTGGTGAATATGTAATTGTATTAGCAAAATTCCCAGTTTACTATCGAGATGCGAATATTCCCATGGACAGAAAACACTAATTGTTATCAGTGTACTTGGCCCAGTTCTCTTTGCCAGTACATGAAAATTAAACTGAAGTCATGTTATGTTAGGAGAAATAACAGCAAAATTTGGATATTTTTAAGTCTTAAAATAAGGATGTTAAATTGCAGTTATGTATCTAATCGTGTAGTTGACACAACTTGTATCGACTACACAATTAATCGATAAGGGCCACTCTGCAGAACCTCAGTGGAGGTAGCTCCAGGAGGGACTAAGTAGTCCCGGCTTGTGCCGGCTCCAGGAGCCATCCATGCTGCAGCTCTGCATTTTAAATGTAGTTAGAGCCACTGAGCTTTTACTATATTTAAAATGCAGAGGCACAGCATCCTGAGCCAGTGTGAGTTGGGACTGCTCAGTCCTGGCTCGGGTTGAGCCTCTATTGGCAGTGGCCAGCCCTGTCTGTCACGAACAGGGGCTGCTGTCAGAACATCTCCTGCCTGCGGCCAGCCTTGGCCACCGCAAACAGAGGCTGCTCCTGCACCAGCCCCTCTTCGTGGCAGACAGGACTGGCCACGGATAGGGGTTGCTTCCAGAGCAGCCTCTGCACACAGCAGCTACTTTGCAGCCACATTCCCTATTCCCCTCCCTACTGCCTCTGATGCTATCTCTCTGATAGCATCGCAGAGATGGTCGGGGGAACCAACTTTTAAACTGGCTCTCCCCAGCACCCGCTCCTGTCCCCCACCCCTTTTGGTGCCTCTCATAGAGGCAGTGGGCGGGGGGAAGGAAGTGAGTAGTTGATACTCCACTCGACTATCTGGTAAGCTTATGCTTATTAGGTAGTCAACTACTCACTAACATCCCTATCTTAAAAAAAAATCAAAGGAAATAATTATTTCCTTAAAACACAGAAATATACATACATGGCTACACAGAACCTCTTACGTTAAACTGCGCTAGTAAAATTGAACATGGAAATTCATGCAAAATGTTTATTTAAAGTAGTCAGTCACTTCAAAGGTTTTTACTTTTTATGAAATTTTCAAAAGTGACTGTAAAAGATTGATTGTAAGTTCTGTTCACATTACATTGGCTTGCAATCAAGTTTAAGAATCTGGCATATTTGCCAAGGCAGCTCCCAGTTCACAATATTTTTAAAAATAAATTGTGTAACTAGGATCTTAACATAGTTTCCTATTTTAATTAAAATCATTTGTTACTTCTATTTCGAAACATTTGTGAATCATAAATTTTCGTGTTTTTTTTGTGTGTGTTAATAAAAATCTCCTTAAAAAATAAAAAAACAGTATTCATGATATTCAAACCCCAAGACAAATCTCTGTTATAGATTCAAATTCCTGAAAAACCATGAATACTGAAAATACTCATGTCATTCTCTGTTTAGTTATAATTCAATATTATTATTTTATTAACTCCCGTAGTACCTATCATTATGGCAGCTAGGTAATTTAATTACAAGATAATGCCATGTTTATTATTATAGTTAATCATTCCTATTACAACAACACCCAACATACCAACAGTGTGCTACATGTTTTAAGTCAGAAGTATGCTCCCTGTCCCAGAGAGCATAGAGAGACCATGATTCTGAAGTAAGAGCTGTCCAAGCTTTGGATCTTGATCATATCAATCCCATTACAGAGTCAAGACCAAAAGAGATAGTAAGTACCTAGAGCAGGGGTGGGGAACCTTTTTTTTTTTAATCAGGGCTCATTGATCCATAGGAAAAAATAAGTTGCAAGCCACAACACAAAGCCCAGCAGGTGGGACACAGAGGGTCTGGGTTTCCCCTAGGCTCCGGGTTGGGGCCAGAAATGGGGGGTTCAGGCTACCGAAGCAGGCTCAGTGCTGGGATGCAGGGAAGGGATTTTGGGTGTGAGTTCCATCCAGGCATAACTTACCTCAGGTGTCTCTCAGTCATAGTGGGGCTAAGGCAGGTTCCCTGCCTGCCTTAGCTCTGCGATGCTCCCTGAAGCAGATGGCATGTCCAGGTCCTTGGTGGAGCCATGGCCATGTGACTCTTTGTGGTACATGCTGCTGGCACCCACAGACACCATCCCCACAGCTCCCTTTGGCCACGATTCCTTGCCAAGGGGAGCTGTGGAGCCAGCACTAGAGGTGGGGGGAAATGGGTAATGCATGGAGCTTCCCTCGATTGCCCTGCACTTACGGGCCACAGGGACAGGCTCAGGGCTTCCAGCCCATGCACAGAGACTAGCTGAGGGCCAAATGAAATGAAACCAGTGGGTCTTGGGTTCCCCACTTCTGGCCTAGACAAAGATACTAAAAACAGGGGTTGAGGACTGATTTTAACACAAATTGTTATTAATAGAATCATAGAGGGTATGTCTACACTACAAAGTTAGTTTGAACTAACGGATGTTAGTTCGAACTAACTTTCATAGGTGCTACACTAGCGTTCCGTTAGTTCGAATTTAATTCGAACTAACGGAGCGCTTAGTTCGAACTAGGTAATCCTCATTCCACGAGGATTAAGCCTAGTTCGAATTTACTAGTTCGAATTAAACGCTGTGTAGACCGTTAATTCGAACTAGTGGGAGGCTAGCCCTCCCCAGCTTTCCCTGGTGGCCACTCTGGCCAACACCAGGGAAACTCTATTGCCCCCCTCCCGGCCCCGGACCCCTTAAAGGGGCACGGGCTGGCTACGGTGCTCGAGCCAAGTGCAAGCATGCCAGCACCCAGCCAGCAGACCCTGTACCTGGCACGGATCGAGCCACCCACCCGATGCCCCCCAGCCCTCCCCCTCTTCCCGGGACCAGGCTGGCGGCTCCTGGGAGCTTGCCCGGGACCGCAAGAGGCGGGCACCTGCCTGGGCTAGTGCAGATCTCATCCACGACCTCCGCACTAGGCACAGGAAAGTGGCCAGCTAGGGCAGGAGAGCTGCCAGCCTGGCCACCCAGGAGCAGGTTTGCATGAAAATCAAGGTGGTCCACTGAGACCCCCGACCCTGAGCCCTGAGCTTACAATGGCTGTCCTGGGTCATACCAAAGGTCCATCTAGCCCAGTAGCCTGTCTGCCGACAGCGGCCAACCCTAGGGACCCTGAAGGGGATGGACCGAAGACAGTGACCAAGCCATTTGTCTCGTGCCATCCCTCTCCAGCCTTCCACAAACCTTGCCCAGGGACACCACTCCTACCCCCTGGCTAATACCACTCCATGGTCCCAACCTCC
The DNA here is from genome assembly GCF_049634645.1 of Pelodiscus sinensis. Lineage (NCBI taxonomy): Eukaryota > Metazoa > Chordata > Testudines > Trionychidae > Pelodiscus > Pelodiscus sinensis. The sequence goes on along the minus strand of NC_134718.1, from coordinate 38,978,303 downwards.
ATGACTTGATCTCACTTCCCTTTAAACTCTGTTCTAGTTCTAGCCTTCACAGCCTCCTGCAGCAAGGAGTTTCACAGGTTGACTCTGCTTTGTGAAGAACAACTTTCTGTTACTAGTTTGAAGCCTGCTACCCATTCCTTTCCTTTGGTGTCCTCTAGTCCTTCTTTATGGGAACTAATGAAGAACTTTTCTGTATGCACCCTCTCCACCCAACTCCTGCTTTTATAGACCTCTATCCTGTCCCCCCTCCGTCTCCTCTTTTCTAAGCTGAAAAGTCCCAGTCTCTTTAGCCTCTCTTCATATGGGACCTGTTCCCAACCCCTGATCATTTTAGTTGCCCTCCCCTCTCCCAGCCTCTCTCTTCCCCTCTCCCACCTCCTTTTCCCAGTTGCCCCCAGTTTTGTTCAATAAAGACAGATTCAATTTTTGAACACAATTGTCCTTTATTTTGTACATCAAGAAGAGGGGCTAGGGAAGGGTAAGTGGAAGGAGGTGAGGGAGGAATGGGGTACGAGCCCCCAATGGGGAGGACTGGGCTGGCTCTGTGGGCTTTTGGGGTGGAAGCTCTCCTGCAGCCCCCCAATTGCCCCCTCTCCCCAGATGGCAGCCTGCGGCAAGTGCAGCCGGTCTGATGGCTGAGTGCTGTGATGTGCCCAGTGTGGGTACTCTGGGCAATCCAAGCCAGGACTGCTTTGCAAGCGGGGCACCCCTGAGAACTGTCTGTCCGGGGTGGGGGTCGGGACCCTTTAAGCACAGCCCTTGGCTAGCCTGAGACAGCATCTCCACGCTCTAAGTCCTCCTCTGATGCCCTGCCGGCACTGCTTCCGGCCATCCTTAAGCCTGGTTCAGGGTCCACTTAATGTGGACATGCTAGTTCGAATTAGCAAAACGCTAATTCGAACTAGTTTTTTAGTCTGGATCCGTTAGTTCGAATTAGCTTAGTTCGAATTAACTAATTCGAACTAAGTTCGAATTAACGTTGGAGTGTAGACGTACCCAGATAGATTAAAACCAGAAGGGACCTTTAGATCATCTGACCTCTTTTATAATACAGGCCATATAAAATTTCACTCTTTTTGCCCCTGCGTTCATCCCAGTAACTTCTTTTAGGCATGGTCCAGAAAAGTATCTAGTCTTGATTTGAAAACATCAAGGCATGGAGAATCTACCACTTAGTTTCGTCAAAATACTTAGTCACCATCACAGTTAAAATTTATTCCTTATTTCTAATTTATCTGGCTTTAATGTCCAACCATTGCTTCTTGTACAGCCTCTCTCTGCTAGACTAAATAGCTTTTCTACTGTCTGGTATTTTCTCCCTATGAAGATACTTGTATATTTTAATTATATCCTTTCATTCTTCTTTTTGATAAACCAAGCAGATTAAGCTCTTTAAGTCTCTCACTGTAAGGCCTCTTCTCCAGCCCTTCAATCATTTGTGGCTCATTTCTTCATTCTCTCTAGTTTTTCAACATTTTTTATAAATGTAGATGCAAGAACTGGGAACAGTATTCCAAAATCAGTTCCACAAATGCTGTACACCAGGTAAAAACATCTCCCTGTTCCTATGTCCTACTCTCCTGTTCATACATCCTCTTTAGCTTTTTCCCCACAGCATCATGCTACTAGTTCATGTTGGACTGCTTGTCCACAATAATCCTTATTATAATAAATAATTTATTTTAATTAAGTGTTAATAATTATTTTCATATACATTCTTTTCTACATTATCTGATGTGTATATAGGTCATACTTTGAGTGGAGGGGTATGGTTTTGGGGCTATTTAAAGCAGGTTTTAAAGAGAAGCAGGTGGAGACCAGAATCACTGAAGAACTCACAAAACCAAACCAGCTGTTGAGCTAAATAAAATAAATCCATCTTCCATTGCACTACTATAACAGAATGCTACTGCAGCATATTTTACAAATTTCATTTGATTTTGTTCATATGTCACGTGCTCTTAATTGTACTCTCTTTAATTGCTGTGTGATGGAGTATTATCATGGGACCATTGGTGCTATAGATCCATATGCACTGTATATGGTATAAAACTGGTTTGTTTACCACGACAATGTGTATTAAGTAAAGGGCTAATAAAGGCATATCATTTGATAGTATTAAATTAACAGGTACATTCTCCAAAATAATGTATACCTTGTGAGCCCTTGCAAAATGAGTTTTCCCTGATGGTCAGACTATCTATACACTATATACACTGTTACATATTTTAAATAGAATGAAACAATAAGATCCATTATTATAAAGAAATTATTATTTTGCATAATAGATTCATTTTTTCATTTTTCTTAAATACTGAATTTTGCTATTATCTTTACTACAGATTGGACCTTCCTGGTCCGGCACCCTTGGGACCTAAGCTATCCCGAACCACGGGGTTTGCCAAACTAGGGGAGGTCAATGCTTCCTTGCTGGCTGCTCAATGCCTAAGCATCTTTGCTTGGGGCTCCCTGCTAACAGTGGCCCTGCTGGGGCTCCCTGCCCTGCAGCTGGCCTTGCTTATGATAGTCCAGCAGGAGCTCCCCGACTTGCTGCACACCTGCTGATTCATTGAAATTTAACATCCCTAATTTGGTCTAGTAACATCTGTGGCCCACTGGACCAGAGAGTCCCAGATTTGGGAGCTTCAACCTGTATACAGGCAGTCCCCGGGTTACGTACAAGATAGGGACTGTAGGTTTGTTCTTAAGTTGAATCTGTATGTAAGTCGGAACTGGCGTCCAGATTCAGGCGCTGCTGAAACTGACCAGCGGCTGACTACAGGAAGCCCGAGGCAGAGTTGCTCTGCCCCGGGCTTCCTGGAATCAGCCTCTGATCAGTTTCAACAGGCTGAATCTGGACGCCAGTTCCGACTTACATACAGATTCAACTTAAGAACCCCAGGCGTCCCCAAGTCAGCTGCTGCTGAAACTGATCAGCGGCTGATTCCAGGAAGCCCAGGGCAGAGCAACTCTGCCTCGGGCTTCCTGTAGTCAGCGCTGGTCAGTTTCAGCAGCGGCTGACTTGGGGACGCCTGGGGCAGAGCACCTGGGGTGCTGCCGGGTTGCTCCAGTAGCGCCCAGAGAGGCACTGCGGGACCAACCGGCAGCGCCCCAGCTGCTCTACCACAGGCGTCCGGAGAAAAGCCTGGACTGCTGGGGGGGGGGGCGTACTAGCTGCGTTCCCCCCCCCTCCCCCAGCAGACCAGGGAGACACGGGCGGGGAACCGAGACGCACCGCGGTCCCACCGCCTGGGTCCTCCGCGGCTTTGCTCCGCGTCTCCCTGGTCTCCTGGTCTCCCTGGCTGTCTGCTGCCCACGTGCTCCCCGGCTTTGCTCCCCGTCTCCCTGGTCTGGGGAGACGTGGAGCAAAGCCGCGGAGCACGCGGTCAGCGGACAGCCCAGACGCGCCACGGCTGTCCCGCTGCCGGCGTCCTCAGAGGCTTTGCTTCCCGTCTCCCTGGTCTGCTGGTCTCCATAAGTCGGATCAGCGTAACTCGGGGACTGCCTGTATCTTGGAATATTTTGTCAATAATTACAAAACTAAACCACAACCTAAATGCCAATGGCTGCTCTTCCCATTTTTTTAGAGGTTGATAGATTTTTAAGATATGAAGTCCCTGAACATTTTAGAACTTTTGCCACTCCCCTTTCAACATCCAGTGACAGATGATATCACCTACTAACCACAGCCTTCTCTTAAATAATTTAATAGGTATAACAAGTGCTCTGACAGTCTCATGAATTATCTTTTAGTATCCTAGAATAGTTAAAGTTTTCATTCTCAGGCTGAAATTGAAGCCACATTTTTTGGTATAAAAACATTTTTAAAATACATGTTTTGTTCATCTAAACGCTGGAGTGATACAGAATTTTTTTAATGAAAAGAACTCACTGGATTAGGCTTTCTGGGTGAAAGCAGGGTTTTAAGCTTCTATAAAAGACAACGTGTCATTAAAACCAAAGGACTATATCAAGCATAAATGAAACACTGAAGGTAATTTTCAGAGAAGACATAATCAAAACCAGTACAAAACAAACTTGTTTATTTCAACAGCTTTTTGGTTTATATAGCTGTTCCATAGGAAGAATTACTATTAGACTTTTACCTACTGGATGAATGTAGAAAACTCTCCGATTTAAAAAGAACATTGATGTAAAACTGAGTTATTATCTTGGTAAAACTCCATCCTTATATCAGAAGGAGGGCTGCATACAAATAATCACTACCCAAATTAAATACCTGAGTACAGAACTCAATAATTCCTTTAAAATCATCTTTATTTTAAAGTATGATAAGCTGTTGGCTCTGGAGCAAAAGGAACTAGAAAGATGTATGGGTCTTCCCTTGACTCTTAGGCAGGATTTGTCCTGCTTGTTATTTAAATACAGCAGTTATATCTTTCATATGGGCCAAACATAATCCAGGATTAAAATGAAGATGTTACAGTTACCCATAGAGAATGAGGGATTAGTGCTTCCAAATTTTGATATTACTTAACAGCACAGCTGCTCTTCTGTATCCCATAGTTTAATTATGGAAAGACTATATTGGCATCTAAAAATCACAAATACTTGCCTCAGGATGTGTCTCTGATATAAAAAGGACTCTATCAGGGGTGAGAAAGTAGGGAGAATAGCCTACACATTGTGGCTAGAGGATGGCTTTGTGACAGCTTTCTGGGCAGTATCTTTAAAAGAAAGACCAGAAGTGTCCAGCATTGACTCCCCATTATTACATGTAGAATTACCAAAATAGATCTCAAAGACATTATTTTGAATAAAATATATAGATCAAACACGATCACCCTGTCTCATTTGATTAGTTTAAAGTCATATTTAAGGTTGAACGCTCACCATTCTCTTATGATTTACAAATCAGAAACAATTAAAAAAAATTCAGAAGGGGAAGATGAAAGATTGAACAAGCAATATACAAAGACCATTCCCCTGCAAGTCCTTCCTCTGATGTTTATGCACGATGTTATTAATATGCAAGAAAAACTTAGAAATAAAATTGTCTATTGACCTGAATAGAAACGTGACCTCAGGCAGGATATATACAGTATGCACACAAATGAAATTATTTCTCATGTTTAATATTAGATGATAGATTATAATTTGCTGTAAATTCCCCTCAAAGAGTTGACTTCTGAAAAAGAAGGTGCAACTCCAACCTACTAATAAAGTAAAACACAAAAAGATGGAGGATGGGAGTTTTTTGTAGGTGGCCCACACAGAAAATCCAAGGTATTCTATGCCATAATGTGTTTTGATACCATTTGCAAGAGAGGGAGGGATTATAAATGAAGCCCATAGTCTTTTCAATGTCTATGAATATTTGAGCTTCTTTAAATGTATCCTCACTGGTCAAAAGCATAAAAATGATGCAACTGTGGTTGTAATGGGGGGAAAATGTTACCAAATGGTGAGGGGTTCTTTATCTTTGTAATTATTTAGCTATTTTATTTTTATATTTTTAAGGGCCTTTTAATACTCCTGACATTACTAAATATTGGTGGTCTTTTGTCACCATGCCCTGGTATACAGTAGGGCATTTATTTAAAAATAACCCCCCTTAGGTCAAATTTATAAACAAAGAGTTCACACTACTAAGCCCATTATTTCAAAATAACGAGCCGCTTATTTCTAAATCTGTACTCCTGCTTTCCTCAGGGAATAATGCTAATTTTGAAATAGTTATTTCAAAATAACTACTCTTTAGAGTAATTTGAACTAATTACTCCCCAGTGCTTCCTGGGGCTCTAAGGCTGTCTACACAGCAGCATTATTTCGGAATAACTGAAGTTATTCCAAAATAACATAGTGTGCATCTACATTGCCAGCCTATATTTCAAAATAACATCAAGCTGGAGGACTTCTTACTTCGTCTCCTGTAACTCTCTTATTTCTTGAGGAATAAGGGAAGTTGAAGGAAAAACGTTCTTCCTTCAACTTCCTGCTGTGTAGATAGCGCCAAAAGCAAAAATAAGCTATTTCAACTTAAGCTACACAATTGACGTAGCTCAAGTTGCATAGCTTGTTCCGACTTCAGCCCTGCTGTGTAGACATACCCTAAGTTGAAGTAGTGCATCCACATTAACAGAGCCTTTCTCTGACCAATTTCGAGGCTTCTCCCTAGTGGAGACACATTATTTCAATTTTGTAAAATTGGGAGGTAAGTCAAATTTAGTTATTTCAAAATAATTTCCTAGTGTAGACATGCCCCATGATTTGGTCATTCCACTTTGATCCTTAATTTGCCCCATAGCATCCTGCAGTATGTGTGCTCTCGATTTTTCCCCTTCTTTTTTCTACTTGCGAAGGTTATTACATGTCCAATGAGAATTATTTTCTGCAGAGGATTCATTTCTATTCCTATTAATTACTGAGTGAAGTATGTGTGACCTTCTGTTGTCAATGGGAAGTGAAAAAACATAACTGGTGAAGTTCTGATAACACTGAAGTCAAACAGCAAAGATCCCATTGATTTCAGTGGGCCAGGATTTCTCTAATTGACTGGAGTTTACGACTGTACTGAAAAGTGACCTGAGTCAGCCAAAATACGTTTTTGATCTGAGAAAGTATAGACAGTTAAGGAAAGAAGGAGGAGAAAATTGAATCTTCCGTATTTTTCTCCTTAATTTCCAGTAATGTTTTCCTCATTTCTACCTTGTTCTCTCCCAAACTTCTGTTGTTCTTTGTTTTCCTTTTCTTTGTCTCTCTCTGGATTATTTTCTTTTTCAAATTTCTCCAGTCTCATTTTCCTTCTCTCCCTCCATTCTCTGCCTGTTTTTTCCCCACGCCTCTCCTCTGCCTGTTTCTGTCATCAACTTCCAACCCAGTTCTTATCTTCTTTATCCCCTCTCCTTTCTCTTCCAGCTTCATTTTACTTATTTTAAGTCCAGACTCCTGCGTTAGCTCATACAGCATTGAATAACTGGTATCAGCTGCATTGAGAAATAGTGATTTCATACAATATAGACATTCAGTCTTGTCACGTACAATGGAAACATGTTAGAACAAGGTGTGAAAATGAGAAGCATGATTTAAAAAACCATCATGGTCTTTTACTATGTTGTTTAACACATTGATGCCATTATTCAAGTTTTCCTGGCATAAAACATCTTACCAAAAATAAACCCTTTTCTCCCCATGAATTCCAAGTACCTTGAAATTAATAGACATTGACTAAATAAAACTTTAAAACCATTTTATTGCAGTAAATGTTGGCATTATCTGGATTCTCCCAGATGATGTTCATTTTAAACTGGATTTTCCCTGCAAGGGTGCCAATTTAAAACTCTCCAAATATCCTATTGAGTTATTTTTAATTATTGATATATTATATAGGTTTGGGTCAAGAGGTTTGTAGGTTTCTATTACTGAGATGCAGTACTGAGGAGCAGCTGCATGGGCTTGATATTATCAGTGGAGAAAACTGGGTAATGATTGAATCAATTGTTTGCCACTATACCCATTTGGTGTTTCACTATACCCATTTGGTGTTCAGAGATTTCCTGTTTCACCAGCAACAAGTAGTCCTGTGGCACCTTAGAAACTAAGCAAAATATATAGAATCATGAGCTTTTGTGGGTACCCACCCACAGAACCCACTTCAGATTAATTGAAATGGAAATAAGAGAAAGCAAGAGAGAAATACATAACTGATGAAGTAGTACCCATGTTAATGAGACCAATTAAGTGGGCTGGAGGTGTCCCATACATAGCTTTTGATGTGGAAATGCAGATGTTAAAGGTGGGAGAAATTAGTTTTTAATGCACCAACCAGTTAATGTCTTTGTTCAAGCCTAGGGCAACAGAGTCTAATCTGTAGATGAATTCCTGTTCTGCAGATTCGCTCTGTAATTGGGTACTGAAATTACTTTGTAGATGAATGGCTGGGAGCTGTAGGTGATGACCAGTGGTGTTCTGTTATTTTCCTTATTGGGCCTGTCCTGAAGTAATTGACTTCTGGGTACTTACTTGTCTGTCTCTGTCAATCTGTTTCCTCACTTCCCCAGGTGGGTATTTAAGGTTTAAGAATGCTTGATAAAGATCTTGTAGGTGTTTGTCTGGGTATTGGAGCAAATCCGGTTGTATCTTAGGGTTTGGCTGTAGACAAAGGATTATGTGATGTGTCCTGGATGGAAACTAGAGTTAAGAATGGCAGTCAGTAGGCTTCTGGTATAGAGTGGTGTTTATGTGACCATCATTTAATTGTACTGTAGTGTCAAGGAAGTGGATCTCTTGTGTTGACTGGTCCTGGCTGAGATTGATAGTGGGGTGGAAATTGTTGAAATCCTTGAACTCTTAAATCTTATAGTACATTTACGTGATGACAGATTTACTCAACATTTTTGTGGCACCTCTCCTAGCATCTCATCTTTTGAAAGGATTTCTGCTCGTCTTTTACAATGTAGCTTTGGGAGAAGTATACGGATGATTAGATGGCTATGAGAAATACTGACTATAGTCTATATGGAATGAGAATTTACCAACTTGCCATTGTGTCTTTGAATGTTTCTCCCAAAGATATTTTGTGGTACCACTGACATCATTAAAACATTTACACCTCTGAAACCTTTTTAAAAGAGGAGCATATTGGCTATGCATGGGATTATTTTTACCCTGCTTCCTTGACCTCGGTGTATAGCCATGTCTTCTTCCTTGGTATAGAATAGTTGTGCTTTCATTATAGGAGAAGTTAAGATGCCCACTCTTCTCTCCACGTACTAGAATTTTCACTAAAATTAACTGGAGTAAACTCTGTGGCTATGTCTACACTACAAGGTCTTTGCTCAAAAACTGGTGGAGCGTCCACACCTCAAGCACGTTTTGCACCAGAAAAAAAAAATACAGTAGATCGACAGGACAGAGAGTTTTTGCCAGTAGAGTTATTCCTCTCCCCACGAGGAATAACTCCTTTTTGCACTACAGCTCTTGCGCAAAAAGGCATGTGTGGATGCTCAGGGGTTTCTTGAGCAAAAAGAGCCTATCGGAAAAAACATAGGTGCTCTGATGGCCATTCTGTTAATGGCAATCAGAGCTTTCTTGTGCAAGAGCATCCATGCAGTGTGATATGCACAAGGTGATATGCTGAGACACAGAAATCAAAGGGAGCTGAAACTGTTTCCCTACAAGTAGAATTGGGGCTTTAGTAAGAAACGCATTCGATTTTTTTTTTTACCAATGCATTCACTTCTATAGTTATGTGCTCTTTTAATCATGTTCCAGTAGTTAAGTGACAAGAGTAATGCATGTTTTGAACAAAGCAGTCATCTCAATGTTAAAGGCGGCAGATGTGTTTTGCTGTAAAAGGATGCTTAAAAAAGAAATAACCCAGGCTAGATTTACAGGTTGCAGATTGAGTCTGCAAAGCTTGGTACTTAGAAAAAACATTTTATTTGATCTGGAAGTCACTGAAACACAATGAATCTGGGATCTCATAATACCATTTTTATAGTCACTTTTCAGAGTAGAACTATAATTTCCACTGGCTAAGCTATATTTATTTGATGGACAGTAAACTAAGAGGCTGGAATTGTGACTTTTCTAATAAAACTTTCAGAAGCCCTTGTGTATCAGTTTTCCCTCCCCACGTTGATAAATGTCCAAACCAAACTATACTGGCATAAACATGTTTGTGCTGATCACTGTCCTCACTAGGAAATTGTACCCATTTAACAAAGTCAGGTATTGTACCAATTTAATTAAATCAGTACAAAAACTGTTTTTTGACAAACACTTCATATGGACACAGTTATTTTCCCCTACTGAATAAGTGGTAAGCTGTGCTATCTTGAATTTCTTTTAATCAGTTGCTAAATCACAGTAAATTGTAAGTAACAAGCCACTTTTGTATGGCTAGGAATGGCCATTGTGGCCTGATGAGTAGAGAATTAGATAGTATTCAGGAGACTTGAGTTCTACTTCTGACTCGGCCAGTGAGCTTATGAGTGATTATGGGCAGGACTCATTGCCTCAGTTTTCCCATCTCTAAAATGGGGATAATGGTACTGTCCTCCTTTTTAAAGTGCTTTGAAATTTACTGATGAAAAGTGCTACATAATAGCTATATATTCATAGTGTAGTGTAGACATAGTCTGGGACACTGCTTCCCAGAGCTCCCATTGGCTGAGAATGGTGATCCACGGCCAACAGGAGCTGCAATGGCCAGTACCTGAGGAGGCACAGGTAAACAAACTAGCAGCTTGCCATTATTAGTCATGACACAGAGTTTGAAAACCTCTGCCATGATTAAATTAGATAGTCTGTCCATCCATTTGTTTGTTCAAGAACTCCTCCTAACAATAAGAACTAGGACCACCAAATTTGGTATACATCTTCCTCTTCTCCTAACTTAAAAAAAGGGTAGGGTTTAGCTGCACTGGGAAAATGGGACTGTGTTTCACAACATGGAAAAGGAGGGGCTGTTTAGAGGGATGTTATATTCACAATCATCACGGGGGGCAGCAAGCACAGGAGAGAGCTATACCGTAGCGTGACCACTGGGAACAGCTGTACCACCAAGAGAATGGCCAGTAGGTCTGGGGCTTGCCAGTCTGGATGTGTGGAGTCCCTCCACCCAGGAGACAACCCGCATTGCTCCTCTGCCCCAGCAGGGGATAGTGGGGAGGGAGAAAGCCCCCGCCAGTCCGGGAGGAGGGACGAGAACACCCACCGGTGCCCTCTAACCTGGGAAGAATGGAAGAAGAAAGCCCCTGCACCGCCCCTGGGGAGAAGCCAGCAGCCACCTGCCACCCCCTGCTCTGAGCCCTCCTTCTCCTTACCGTGCCCTCCCTTGAATCCCTGCTCATCTCCCAATCCTCACTCACACCTCCTCCTTTCTCCAGTCCCTTTTCCTGAGCCCCTCCTCAGTCTCCCACCCTGGCTCCTGCATCCCCCCCACGCTCCTGGCCTCCTGCCCTGACTCCTTCGCCCTCCACCACCAGGCCCCTGCCTTGAAGGCCCCTGGCAATAAGTCTTCTAGAATATATATATATATATATATATATTTGAGAGAGTTTGTCTGTTCAAGAACGTCTCTTAAGCGGTAAGAGTTAGGACTTCCACACTCAGTGTACAGCCTCCTCTGATCATAATTTAAGCCAAGGTGAGGGTTTGATTGTGCCAGGAAAATGGGATTGTGTCTCATAAAACCATATGGAAAAGTGAGAATCACCAGGCAGATGAAAGGGGCTAAATGGGAACACCCCTCCTCTGGGACTGCCCCAGCCCTGAGCCTTCCATCCCCAATCACTTGAAGCTCCCCTCCCCCTGATTCATATAGGGAAGTGGTCTCCAACCTTTTTAAGCACAAGATCACTTTTTGAATTTAAGTTCAATCCAGGATCTACCTCAAACCCAAACACCCTTGCCCCTCCTCCTTCCTGTCCTTCTCTGAGGCACCGCCCCATCTCACTCCATCCTCCCTCTGCTATTCTCACTCACTTTTATCAGGCTGGGGGCAGGGGTTTGAGGTGCAGCAGGGATTCAAGACTGGGGCCAGGGTTTGGAATGTGAGCTCCAGCTGGGCACCGCTTACCACAGGTGGCTGCTGGGTGGTGGTGCAGTGGGGCTAAGGCAGACTTACCCCTACCCTGGCCCTGCACCATTCCCAAAGCAGCCAGCCAACTCTCTCCATCCCTGTCCCCCTCTGTTCTGTGGAGATGGGGTACAAGGTTGAGGGAGGGGCACCCTGACATCATCACCCCCTTCCTCTTCTTCCTGTGCCCTGCACAGCAAGCTGGAGGCTCCAAGGGATGAGGGGCACCTCTAAGGCAGAGGGCAGGAGCAGCACAGCAGTGCTAAGATGGGCAGCTAAAGTGCTGGCACTTGATAGCCCCCGGCCAAACCTCTCGGGATCACCTGTCAAAGGTTCCAAGATCTAGCAATATATCCCCGATCTACTGGTGACCACCGGAATAGGGACATTGCTGTCTGTTCTCCTTTGTCAGGGAGCAAGGGGAAATTGCATGGTTTACTGCATTCCTTACTCTTGTTGGGAAGCACGGGGGCAGACGAACCTTGATCTGCCCCATCTGGGTGACATGTACACCCTGCCAGCTGTGACCACTGAAGCTGAAGTGCCATGGAGAGGCACTTCTCACCTGGCCTCTAGTGGCTTTGGTGAGAGTTGTCTGGAACAGTCCTCTCTTCCCATGGTAGCCTTCATTCTGAACCCCTCATCCCGGCCCCACCCCAGAACAATGATTCAAACAAAGCAGGCACATTTTTATTTTATTTTCCAAAAAGCAAAAATTGAGTTAAGGACCAGAGCAATGCTGGGTAAATCTCCTAGAGTGTGCATATGCACGTACCACACACATTCTAATTTTGGACTTCTGCTTTTTGAGAGGAGACAAGTTATTAGGACATAGGTGAAATCTTATCCTTCTTTGTTTGTATAATCTAGTGTGATCCTGGTCTTAAAGCATTTCAGCATGCTGCTGTGGTCAGTGTTTTATTTTCCTTTATGGTGTGTGTTGAAGTTGTATTTATTTATTTATTTACTTACTTACTAAATGTAAAAACAATATATAGTACAGGTTGAACACCTCTCTCTAGTCTGGCACCCTCAGGACCTGACCAGTACCGAACCAGAGAATTTGCCTAACCACAGGGGGTCAATATTGTTTAGCAGCATTACCAACACTTCTACTGCTTACTAGGCTCTTAGAAGACACTTGGGGATAAATTAGAGCTAAATAAAGGCACAGAACACTGAGAGCCAGGACTGACATCTGTAAACAAACTTTATGGGACCAAGCTCATCTCATCTGAAGAAGTGGGTTTTGCCCACAAAAGCTCATATTATATAGATATATCAACATATATACCCCACTTCTTTTGAATACACCTGCTATTTCAAGATAGGTCTCAAAATAGCGGACACGCTATTTCAGCATCCCTGTAACCCTCGTTCCATGAGGGTTAAAGGATGTCATGAAATAACGTGTTATTTCTAAATTGGGCATTGTATAGACCCACCAAATTTCGAAATATGCTATTTCAAAATTAAAATTGAAATAAAATATGCAACTTGCATAGCACAAATTGCATATCTTATTTCAAGGATAGGGTGCTATGTAAGATGCACGTAGGGTGCCACCAGACTACTTGTTGTTTTTATGGGACCACGGGAAACTTGACCACATCCATGATAAGTGGGCTTCCAGTTAACTAAAATCATGCCAGACCATGAATGTTGCCAGACTAGAGAGTGCCACTCTAGAAAGGTTCAACATGTACAAGGACTTTCAGTCATGAGTCCCCAGTGTGATGAATATAGTGACAAACAGTGAAAATTGTTGCAGATACTCTGTAAGGACAGTGGAAAATCTGCATCTAACATCTCTACCTAGAGTAGACTTCCAATAGATTGGAGCCTTTTGTGCAGGTTATAAATATATAGTTAACTATCTTAGTTCTCTTTCCTCAGTGACAGTTAACCAAACATGATCAGTTTCTAATACAACTTAGAAGTATTAATTAACTCACTCAGTCTTCCACTCACCAAATATTAATCTACTTTCTGTAATAAGATAGTGATAAGAGTACAGAATGCTTTAGAAACAGTGACCATAATGCCATCAGAAAGTACTATATGTAGAAATGCTCCTCTAGAACAAGCAGGGAGACAGCTTACTGGTGTGGGGCGATACAGTGAGCTGAAGTTTAAGAAACCTAGGTTCAAGAACATGCTTGTGCTCCTAGACTATAGGCAACAGAGATGAAAGTTTATAGAAGTGTCTCATTTGATTTGCAAAGTACAGCTCTGGGGAATGAGAAGGGAAATTCAGATATATTCTAAAGCACATAATAAAACATACCCTGCGCATTTTTAAGGATCTGCCTTCTAAACCTCAGGCAATAAAGTATTAAGGCTGCCACACTATCCATAATCTGCTGTACTGGGCTATGTATTAAAGAAATTGCAAGCAAGTCATTTTTCCTGGATAATCTGCCTATCAGCTATGTGAGAGTGACTCTTCTCACTAATGTAAGAAGCCATATCTAGCCCTCTTCCACCAGAGGCCTGATGATTGTACTGCACAGTTTCTGAGGGAGGGGCTAAACAAAAGGGCAGGATTGAACAAAGAAAGGAAAGATTCTGCATGAACAAGAATCATAGAATCAGAGCTGGAAGAGACCTCAGGAGGTCATCGAGTCCAGCCCCCTGCCCAAGGCAGGACTGATCCCAACTAAATCAACACAACCAAGGCTTTGACAAGCCGAGATTTAAAAACCTCTAGGGATGGGGATTCCACCGCCTCCCTAGGTAACCCATTCCAGTGCTTCCCCACCCTCCTAGTGACATAGTTTTTCCTAATATCCAAGCCTGTAACAATGTTTGGGATTCTTCCGTCCCAAGAATGATTCCTAGAAGACCTCCCATCCATTCCCTCAGGAGAGAGGAAACAAAGCTCATTGAGCCCATTTAGGTAGATGCCAAGTTATTGAAAATGGCAATAAATAGGGGTTTTAAATACCTCCCAGTTAGGCCCCAACACACACAAAAATGGTAATTTTCTTCCTCAGGATGATGAGAGCTTCTAGCAACCCATGGAATACATAAATCACAGACTGTAGAATAGAGATGGGGTGAGCCCATGCTACCTTCCCATTCCTTAAACCCCACACCTTGCACTGCCAGAGCCCAAACTAGAGATGAGGCAGGCTTTCTGCACTGGCTGCTGGTCTGAGGACAGACTCTTTATTTACTTCATATTGGCAACATGTTCAGCACTGGACAAGGCACAAAGCTGAAGACCATTGGTGTCCTGGTATGCTGTGCATCTGGAATACACTAGGAACTTAAGGAACACTGTGCAGACCAGAGGAGGGAATAATTTAGGTTAGGGATTATGATTATGGGGTGCGATACGCTACTCCCTCCCCCTCATATGCATTCCACAGCATCTTTGGGATCAGTCTGCCTCGCTCTAGTCTTTGCAGGCAGATTGCCATTCCTGCAGTGCCCCTTGAGCAGCTGTGGCTTTACAAGCTACAGTCTGGCCCTACATTACAGTTCAGGGCAAAGCAAATTTTTTTCAGCCAAGTTAGCCCATCAAAATGGGGCTTTTTAACAAGCAGTCTTACAGACCCGTAACTAGGCTGGCATAGCAGATGTCACTATAATATAGTTCATGACTCAATCTACTATATTCTTGGCCATCCAGCAAGACTGCTTTTATATGGGCTTGTTTTTCATGGGGTTAGGTTTTGTTTTGTTTTAAGAGATTGAGTGGAGTGAAATCAACTGACTACAGGATGTTGTGGCTTAAAACGGTTTCAGAAAAGCAGGTTCCTTCCATTATTACAAATCTAACGCTGCTGCATGGCCCATATTCTGTCAGTGATTTGTAGCGTACTGTACACCATGGCAAGTTTGAAGCATAGCCCATGCTTCAGAATAACCTATATTGAGGCAGAGGAAAACCCTACTGAGAATTCACCAATTTACTACATCACCAGTTCTCAGCTGTGGGTCACCATTACAAGATGGCTCACGAGGGTCTAGAAAGGGATATCAGTCAAAATCCTCACATTTAAAACACATCACATTGCTTCATAGTACACAGATACAAGGATGTAGGCTGAAAGACATGAAATGCTAAAAATCACTCCCTCATCCTACTGCTGCTTTCACTACATCTCATGATTAGCTCTGGGAGAAAAGCAGGCTGCAGGTATCCATTAAGGATAATACAGGCTGCCTGAGCACCAAAGAAGCTAGTGCACATAACATTTAGTTGGGTTCACACCATCTCTGAATAGCTCCACCTCTTCAACCAGAGCATAAGAAGAGGGAGAAAGGCAGAGAGATTACTACTCATGTATGCAGCACCCAATCTCAGCTTTCTCACAGCCATCCCCTATGATCTATGGTCCATCCAACCAATCACAACTACTTCCTACACATGTAGTAAGCAAATACTATGATAAGACTGGATCCAGATCCCATTGAAAGATTCCCATTGATTTCAATCAGGTATTAAAATGGGCTTTCAATAGGCCTACAGACTTCAGTCATTTTCACAGCAAGTAACTATTACCAACAGTAGGCATCCATGTGCCTATACTGCATATGATATTCCTCCCCAAAATACATGTTTTATAATAAAAAAATAAAGGTAATGAAACAGTGGCAAGAGAGCAATGTATAGACAAAAAAAACAACTAAATTCACTACCATAAGGCACTGAAAAATTGGAATCTATGCAGGATACCTGTGCAGGATTGTCATATCACAATTTTACAAATAACGATGATTGACGGGAGCACACACAAAGAGAAGGAATATGGGGGATGGAACTAGAAAGCAAATTCTAAAAAACACTGAAAACAACACCTTATATTAAAATTATTTGAAGTATTATAAATAGTAGCAAAATATACCCAGTATGATAGAGAGAGCTATATAATATAAAACATAACTGCTTATTGAATTTTTGCCATTGAAGCATTAAGTTTAATATGCAAAACTTCTGCTCTCTAATCTTGCCAGAAAGTTTATATAGACATGTCATTCTTAAATTTAATTACATTGCAGTTTCAGACATGCAAATATCAGAGAGATCATTATGAAGAAAAGTGCCATCTCTCATGCATAGTGTTGATCAGAAAATCATGATGAAAATTAAATTTAAGTGAAAAATTGAAATAAAAGTGTTCATAGTCAGAAAATGGAAGGATCTTTCTTTACTCATGACATGCCCCCTCCCCCATGACTCCATCCAGTTGAAAGTGCCAGGGAGATTCTCAAGTATATTAGTATTTATTACTCAGTAACATAAAAATCCAAAGCACCCTATGATGCAGATGAAGAAAGACTGTACACAAGCACATTTAAGGTTTGAGGCAGAAAAAGTAAACTAGCTGGACATGAGAAAGTGAGACAAAGATGCCCTTTTAATAATTAAGCGTTGGTTCTTTTATCTGTGCTGAAAGTTTGTTAAATGCTAGACAGAATGTTTGAACTGTTGACATCGATCTGTGGTTCTAGCCTTTTAAAGAGACTGGACAAATTCCATATCTGCAGATATATAAACAGCTATTGCCATTTACATCAGCGTTTGGGCTGGTCCCTGCTCTGTTTATTTATATTACTCTGTGTTTCTGTAAACAGGCCTATAGATGCTAAAATAAGTACCTTGGGAATTCCAGAGCACAGCCTTTTCCCCAAAAAGAAAGCACAATGGATAAGTTAGAAAAACATGTGAGGCACATTCCATCCTAGGATACATGCACATGATTCCTTGATATTTACAAGGACCTGAGGTCCATCTTGACTTGCCCAGATTAAAGCCTGGCTATGGAACCAGGGTTTTTTCCTCAGATACACATAGGGTATGTCTGCACTAGCCCCCTAGTTTGACCTAGGGAGGCTAATGAGGGCGACTGAAATTGATAATGAAGCGCGGGATTTAAATATCCCGCACTTGATTAGCATATTCCCAGACGGTCGCCATTTTGGAAACTGACTAGCCCTAAGTAACTGCCCACATCTACACGCAATAGAGAAGCGCGATTCCGAGATAAACCCCTTAGTTCAAATTAACAGTTAAACCTC
This sequence comes from Pelodiscus sinensis, assembly GCF_049634645.1. Lineage (NCBI taxonomy): Eukaryota > Metazoa > Chordata > Testudines > Trionychidae > Pelodiscus > Pelodiscus sinensis. The sequence goes on along the minus strand of NC_134718.1, from coordinate 38,960,728 downwards.
ATTCCATTTGAACTAAGGGGTTTATCTTGGAGTCGCACTTCTCTGCTGCGTGTAGTTACTTCGGGCTAGTCAGTTTCCAAAATGCTGTCTAGACATACCCTAGGATCCCTTTTTGACTCGGCATTCTGGTCGCAAACTGGACACCTGGCACCCCTACTCTACAAATCGTCACAATCCTTAGTTATTGTGTTTCACTTATAGATCTCAAAATTCTTTACAGGTGAATGTTCAGGTTTTGTAGTTGAAAAGAAAATGCAGCTTGTTTCTCACAATAAGTTACTTGTCTTTTTCATGCATGATACAAACTGCCTGAATCATTCACAAGGCCTCTAATCTATCCATATTTAAATCCCACCTGTAGATCCACTTCAACTACACTTCCTAACAGTCAATCAGGTTGACATCCAAATAAAAACTACTCACTGTCATTCCCCTAACTTGTGTCCAATTGTCTCTGTCTTTTGAACTTTCTGAGCCTGGACCATCTCTTGGTTTTTTGGAAAGCCCAACCATCCAAAATTAATATTGTAATAATATGGGGAGGTGTATGTGAATGATCTATGGCAGGGGCAGGCAGTAAAATGACGGTGGCTCACCAGAGTTAGCCCCTGGTGAGCCTCTGCCACTATATTTACCTGCACCTTCACAGGAACGGGCCCTCACAGCTCCCATTGAGTAGGAATGGCGATCAGTGGCCAGCAGGAGCTGCAATTAACCATACCTACATAGGCGCAGAAAAAAACAGCAGTATGGGGGCTCACCAGAGGCTACCCTAGCAGACCAGAACTGGCCCATGGGGCAGTATTTGCCTACCCCTGATCTAAGGTTTTAGCAAAATGGTTCTAAGGGTCAAACTGTCAGTGACACTACTCATGTGAGCAAGGTAATTGCAGTTTGGCTATGAAGTATTTTCATGAGCAAAACCAAAATGTAAACATTGTGTGTGTTGTTTTGGCCCGTATTGTTAGAGTCTAATACAGCATCACAGTAATAAGTATTTGGCTATCCTTCTTTCCATATATTTTTCTTTTTTCAGGTTACAAAAGCCATCCCAAATTCTCCAGGACAGATGACTCTTCACATCAAACCTCTCCTGGTGTGTGGGGGTGATGGATTTACTCATTCCAACTTTGATGGGTGCATCGATTCTGCCATATGTATTGTGGAGACTTTAAAGACTAATTTATAAAGCTGTCTTCATATAATTTTAGTTCCATGGTGAATTTTACTATGATGTTAAATTTTATTGCATTGCTGACCTGATTGGTCTATATTTTACATTAAAAACAGTAAAAAAAAACCACAATGTGCTTATATCTGAATGGAAGTAAATTTTGAAGAACCTGGTACATTTTTAGCTGTTCAACTATAAAAGAAACTCCATGGGCCTGATTCCACTATCTTTCCGCCTTATGTCTTCATCTGGTATTATACACTTAAAGGGTAAAAGATGCTTTTACTAAGCAACTCTCTACATTTAAAAAGCCCCCTTGGTATGTCTAATAATTTTACCCTAGGAATGCACACTATTGTCAACACTTCGTCTTTGCCCAGGACTTTCAGTGAAATCTGTGGGCATAGGTCAGTGGTGCAGCACATCGGGATTCTATGTTGGGCCCACGAGACATTTTGTTTACTGCTGCCCATGATTCCACTGGCTACTGTCCAGATGTATTTTCCCCCTATTTGTATTACTAAAAAGACAGGGACTTAAAGCAAGGACACATGAAGCAAGGTGAATGCTAGATTGCACACAACATTGACTGGGAGAGCTGAGCACTCCTGCTACATTCGAAGTGCTGCTATGGTTCATTTGGCACACACTGCAAATCTTGGGATGCAGGCACAATTAGAAAAACTATCCTGTCCTAGTATCAGAGGGATAGCCGTGTTAGTCTGGATCTGCAAAAGCGACAAGGAGTCCTGTGGCATCTTATAGACTAACAGCCATATTGGAGAATAAGCTTTCGTGGGCAAAGAGCCCCTTCATCAGATGCATGTAGTGGAAATTTCCAGAGGCAGGTATAAATAAGTAAGCTAGAGATAACGAGGTTAATTCAGTCAGGGAGGGTAAGGCCCACTTCTAGCAGCTGATGTGGAGGTGTGAACACCAAGAGAGAAGAAACTGCTTTTGTACTAGCCATTCACAGTCTTTGTTTAATCCTAAACTGATGGTGTCAAATTTGCAGAAGAACTGTAGCTCAGCAGTTTCTCTTTGAAGTCTGGTCTTGAAGGTTTTTTTGCTGCAGGATGGCTACCTTTAAATATGCTATTGTGCGTCCAGGGAGATTGAAGTGTTCCCCCACAGATTTTTGTATATTGACATTCCCAATATCTGATTTGTGTCCATTTATTCTTTTACGTAGGGACTGTCCAGTTTGGCCGATATATATAGCAGAGGGGCATTCCTGGCACATGATGGCGTATATTATATTGGTAGGTGTGCAGATGAATGAACCAGTGATGGTGTGGCTGATCTGGTTAGGTCCTGTGATGGTGTCACTGGTATAGATATGAGGGCAGAGTTGGCACCGAAGGTTGTTTCAGGGATTGGTTCCTAAGTTAGAGTTACTGTGGTGCAGGATATAGTTGCTGGTGAGAATTTTCTTCAGGTTGGCGGGTTGTCTGTGGGTGAGGACTGTGAAAGTGAGAGATCATTGTCCAGGATGGGTTGTAGATCACTGATGATGTGTTGGAGAGGTTTTAGCTGAAGACTAGGTGATGGCCAGTGGTGTTCTGTTGGTTTCTTTCTTGGGCTTGTCTTCTAGTAGGAGGCTCCTATCCTAAGGGACCATCTTGGTGTTAACAATTTTGCGCCAACTGAGATGAAGGAGGGTCAGTCATGCAACCCACTCACTAGCCTAGGTTGCCCATTGCTGGCCTAGGTGCTGGAACTAGGAGAGCGGGGGGTGCTGCTGTACATCCTGGCATGACGTGGTGTCTGTTATATACAGGATTTACAGTCTTGTTTAATAGCTCTTGGTGTGCTCACTTCAAAAGTTATCCTAATACCCATCTCAAAGGGGCACTACCACCACTAGGGCAGGGAGGGAACAAACACACCCACACCGCCACCACTACTGCAAAAACACACCAAGAAGGGGGTGTGGCATCTCAGAGGAGTGGCCCTTGTGACAAGAACCACACATCAGGGAGCTAAGCCAGCTCTGCGGGACAGGTGATGTGGGGTGACATGGGACAGGCTTACTATCCAGTACCGCCCAGGGACAGGACTTGACATCCCACACCCCACAAGAGGAACACGTACACCCCAACTGTCATATGGCATAGGGCCACAAAGTTCCTTCATATAACACTGCCCCCCTAGCCATCCAACATACTTTTGACGGATTCTCCTGGAACAGAGTGGAATGAGTAAGGTTGATCATTGGGGCTCTGGCAAATGTGGGGTGGGACATACCTTTCTGCTCTTGTAAAATGAAACAAAATGTAGTCACTATCTAGAGCCAGCTGCACTACCCTTGGGCTAGTCACAGGTCTGACTGTTCCTAAGCCAAAAAATCACACATCCATGCGGCTAAGAGGTGCTAAACCAGGGTAGTTGTTGCCTGCACATTCCCATCCCTGTCCCCACACTGTTATGTTGCAGTCCTACCATGCACGTAAACAGTGACTCCCTCTCCCCTCACTACCACACTTCTGAGCACAGGATTGTGCCCAAAGGGAATAGAAAATCCAACTTGTAGGCTGTGTCTAGACTGGCCAGTTTTTCTGGAAAATCAGCCGCTTTTCCGGAAAAACTTGCCAGCTGTCTACACTGGCCACTTGAATTTCCGCAAAAGCACTGACTTCCTACTGTAAGAAATCAATGATTTTTGCGGAAATACTATGCTGCTCCTGTTCGGGCAAAAGTCCTTTTCATAGAACCATAGAACTGGAAGGGACCTCAAGAGGTCATCGAGTCCAGCACCCCACCCTCAAGGCAGGACCAAGCTCCGTCTACACCATCCCTGACAGATGTCTATCTAACCTGTTCTTAAATATCTCCAGAGAGGGAGATTCCACCACCTCCCTTGGCAATTTATTCCAATATTTGACCACCCTGACGGTTAGAAATTTTTTCCTAATGTCCAATCTAAACCCCCCCCTGCTGCACTTTAAGCCCATTACTCCTTATCCTGTCCTCAGAAACCAAGAGGAACAAATTTTCTCCTTCCTCCCTGTGACACCCTCTTAGATATTTGAAAACCGCTATCATGTCCCCCCTTAATCTTCTTTTTTCCAAACTAAACAAGCCCAGTTCATGAAGCCTGGCTTCATAGGTCATGTTCTCTAGACCTTTAATCATTCTTGTCGCTCTTCTCTGTACCCTTTCCAATTTCTCCACATTTTCTTGAAATGTGGCGCCCAGAACTGGACACAGCACGCCAGCTGAGGCCTAACTAGTGCAGAGTAGAGCGGCAGAATGACTTCACGAGTTTTGCTTACAACACACCTGTTGATACAACCTAGAATCATATTTGCTTTTTTTGCAACAGCATCACACTGTTGACTCATATTCAACTTGTGGTCCACAATGACCCCTAGATCCCTTTCCGCCATGCTCCTTCCTAGACAGTCGCTTCCCATCTTGTATGTATGGAACTGATTGTTCCTTCCTAAGTGGAGCACTTTGCATTTCTCTTTATTAAACCTCATCCTGTTTACCTCTGACCATTTCTCTAACTTGCTAAGGTCATTTTGAATTATGTCCCTATCCTCCAAAGAAGTTGCAACCCCACCCAGTTTGGCATCATCTGCAAACTTAATAAGCGTACTCTCTATCCCAATATCTAAGTCATTGATGAAGATATTGAACAGAACGGGTCCCAAAACAGACCCTTGAGGAACTCCACTTGTTATCCCTTTCCAGCAGGATTTAGAACCGTTAACAACAACTCTCTGACTACGGTTATCCAGCCAATTATGCACCCACCTTATCGTGGCCCTATCTAAGTTATATTTGCCTAGTTTATCAATAAGAATATCATGCGAGACCGTATCAAATGCCTTACTAAAGTCTAGGTATATGACATCCACCGCTTCTCCCTTATCCACAAGGCTCGTTATCCTATCAAAGAAAGCTATCAGATTAGTTTGGCATGACTTGTTCTTCACAAACCCATGCTGGCTATTCCCTATCACTTTATTACCTTCCAAGTGTTTGCATATGATTTCCTTAATTACCTGCTCCATTATCTTCCCTGGGACAGACGTTAAACTGACCGGTCTGTAGTTTCCTGGGTTGTTCTTATTCCCCTTTTTATAGATGGGGACAATATTTGCCCTTTTCCAGTCTTCTGGAATCTCCCCTGTCTGCCATGATTTTTCAAAAATCATAGATAAAGGCTCAGATACCTCCTCTATCAGCTCCTTGAGTATCCTGGGATGCATTTCATCTGGACCTGGTGACTTGCTGACATCTAACTTTCCTAAGTGATTTTTAACTTGTTCTTTGTGTATCCTATCTTCTAAACTTACCCTCTCTCTGCTTGTATCCACTATGTTAGGCACACCTCCAGACTTCTCGGTGAAGACCGAAACAAAGAAGTCATTGAGCATCTCTGCCATTTCCAAGTTTCCTGTTACTGCTTCTCCCTCCTCACTAAGCAGTGGGCCTACCCTGTCCTTGGTCTTCCTCTTGCTTTTAATGTATTTATAAAAGGTCTTCTTGTTTCCCTTTATGCCTGTAGCTAGTTTGATCTCATTTTGTGCCTTTGCCTTTCTAATCTTGCCCCTGCATTCCCGTGTTGCTTGCCTATATTCATCCTTTGTTATTTGTCCTAGTTTCCATTTTTTATATGACTCCTTTTTTTATTTTGAGATCATGCAAGATCTCCTTGTTAAGCCAAGCTGGTCTTTTGCCATATTTTCTATCTTTCCTACACAGCGGAATTGTTTGCTTTTGGGCCCTTAACAACGTCCCTTTGAAATACTTCCAACTCTCCTCAGTTGTTTTTCCCTTCAGTCTTGCTTCCCATCGGACCTTACCTACAAGTTCTCTGAGCTTATCAAAATCTGCCTTCCTGAAATCCATTACCTCAATTGTGCTGGTCTCCCTTCTACCTTTCCTTAAGATCATGAACTCTATTATTTCATGATCACTGTCCCCTATACTGTCTTCCACTTTCAAGTTCTCAACTAGTTCCTCCCTATTTGTTAAAACCAAATCCAGAACAGCTTCTCCTCTGGTAGCTTTTTCAACCTTCTGAAACAGAAAGTTGTCTCCAATGCAGTCCAGAAACTTATTGGATAGCCTGTGCCTCGCTGTGTTAGTTTCCCAACATATGTCTGGATAGTTGAAGTCCCCCATCACCACCAAATCTTGGGCTTTGGATAGTTTTGTTAATTGTTTAAAAAAGGCCTCATCCACCTCTTCCACCTGGCTAGGTGGCCTGTAGTAGACTCCTAGCATGACATCACTCTCATTTTTTACCCCTTTTAGCTTAACCCAGAGACTCTCTACACAGCTATCTCCTACGTTCATCTCCACTTCAGTCCAAGTGTGTACATTTTTAATATACAAGGCAACCCCTCCTCCCTTTTTTCCCTGTCTGTCCTTCCTGAGCAAGCCGTACCCTTCCATACCAACATTACAATCATGTGTCCCATCCCACCAGGTTTCTGTAATACCAATGATATCATAGTTGTATTTATTGGTTAGCAATTCCAGTTCTTCCTGCTTATTACCCATACTTCTTGCATTTGTATATAGGCATCTAAGATACTGATTTGATCTTGCCTCCCTGTTGTGCCCTGACCCTCCTTTCTCCTTGCCATTATAGGCCATAGTCCCCCCCATTTCCAACCCATCTCCCAGTCCTGCACATTCAGCACTTACCTGTGGGTTTGCTCACCTGTCCCCGTCGAACCTAGTTTAAAGCCCTCCTCACAAGGTTAGCCAGACTGTGTCCAAACAAGGCCTTCCCGCTCCTGCAAAGGTGAACTCCATCTCCGCCAAGCAGTCCTTCCTGGAAGAGCACCCCGTGATCAAGGAAGCCGAATCCCTCCTGGCGACACCATTTTCGCAGCCAGGCATTCACCTCCAGGATGCACCTCTCTCTGCCCGGGCCCCTACCTTTGACAGGAAGGATAGAAGAGAATACCACCTGCGCTCCAAACTCCTTCACCCATACTCCCAAAGCCCTGTAGTCACACTTGATCCGCTCAGTGTCACACCTGGCAGTATCATTTGTGCCCACGTGGATGAGTAGCATGGGGTAGTAGTCAGAGGGCCAGATAATCCTCGACAATGCCTCCGTAACATCTCGGATACGGGCCCCTGGCAGACAGCATACCTCTCGAGATGAACTGTCAGGGTGACAGATGGGTGCCTCCGTTCCCCTCAGAAGAGAGTCTCCAACCACCACTACCCTACGTTTCTTCCTCGCAGTGATGGCAGGAGACTGCTCAACCTTGGTGGTGTAAGGCCTGGTCTCCTCCACTGTGGGGGGTGACTCCTTGTCTCCTGCAGAAAGTAAAGTGTAACGGTTATGTAATAACACAGTGGGAGGGTTAGGAGCAGGGGTGGAACAAAACTTTTGCGCAAAAGGGCCAGTGTAGACAGCCCAGATTTCTTTTCTGCAAAAAAGCCCCGATCGTGAAAATGGCGATTGGGGCTTTTTTTGCGGAAAAGCGTGTCTAGATTGGTACGGACGCTTTTCCGCAAAAAGTGCTATCTAGACGCTCTGTTCCGAAAATGCTTTTAACGGAAAACTTTTCCGTTAAAAGCATTTCCGGAAAATCATGCCAGTCTAGACGTAGCCGTAGTGTAAGATGACTTACAACATTATATTTACTTAATTAGATAATAATTTGTCCTCTGAGGTAATCCACTTTTCATGGTTTTAGGTGGTATATTTATCTTCATTCCTAGTCAAGTAACACTGGCTTTAAATTCAGAAGACATTACTGACAGCTTTCTGCCAGCTCAGAGAAGGATTTATTTCTTTACTTGTAGAGATGAAATACCAATAAAATTTGTTGCCTCTCTTAGAGTGGTGCAACCAGAAGCAAAAAGTATGTATGTGAGAAAGGAAGAAAGAAGAGCATGCTTGAAAGAATTCAGGTGAGCATACAAATGAACATATCCTTTCACTAGATTTGTTACTTTGTAGTATTTTCTAACATATACTTTTGCACCTGAACTATAAAAATATATTGTAACACGAAGGTAACATGAGTGAATTTAATGAACACACACAATTACTGGACCAGAAAACAGATTCACGTAAAATAGTTCAGTATTTGCCAGATTAGTGGTCCAGCAAATGGTGAATCATGTCTCAATTTTTTGATCCTGTACTGCCCAAAGAGAAATTGATCCTTAATCTTTTAAACAAGGATGCACTCCAGCAAGTATTGAAAAGGTGCAGGAGCAGCAATAGAAGAATTTGCCATTGCTTTAACGGATACCAAACGCAAAGAAGGAGTGAAAAAAGGACTTTACATGAGCATGATTACATAAAGTGGTAATAAAAGAGCTTTCTGGGTTCAGAATTACAGTAGTCACAATAAAGACATTAAAATACATTTAACTACTCACATCTGGTGGTAAACTAGACTTAGACACTTTCTTTTGATAGAACATTTATAGATGTGTACACTTAAGTAAAACAATTAATTCAATATGACCAGACCTGAAACAGATCAATAAATACAGTTCAATTGCTTTGAAAAATATAAACTCTCAAAATGTCAAATATTTCAAAGCTACCCATGCGATGGCATGTTGTGATAACATGATACATTTTTAGGCCCAAATTGTGAGCTCAACAATAAAAAGTACATGATTCATAGAGTCAAAACTACGAATGTTGACGGTAAAAGGTACAAGAAGGAGACAGAAATACTGAATCAGTCCAAATAAAAAGGTTCACTGATACAAACTTAGGGCTGTGATAAAATCATGCTTCATAAACAAGAAAATAGGGATCCAGAAAGTAATTAACCAAAATTGATGTGTTGGATATTAGGCCTAACTGGTGCATAAAATAATGAAGGAGATGGGCTATTGCACCCATCCCTCCCTTTGGGGGTCCTTAAAATAAGAAAAAATAATTGAGGCCGGGGAGAGAAATATGAAAATACAGTTGGAAACTACTGGAGAAACTTCACCATCATGGCTGCTATCCCCTAGATAGCTCGTTTCCTGGAATCCAAGCCCTCATCAGCATCCTGATTCTAAAAAGTTCTTGACTGGACAGGGCCAGAGAAAGGGACCCAGAAGCATAGGTGCTGAAAAATTAGCGCGTTCTCAGCACCCACTGGCAACCAAGGTCCTGTCTCCACCCCACCCCCCCAACACCTCTTGCTCACCAGTAACCTTGCTGATCAACTCCTCCCTCACCATCCCAGAGACTCCCATCTGCCACAAGCAGCTGTTTTGTGGTGTGCAGAAGGCTCCAGGAGGGAGAGAGAGGATCAGAGATGGGGCACGCTTGGAGAAGGGGCTGGAAAGAGGCACTGTGGTGGCAGTGTGGAGGCCAGGACTTGAGGAAAGGGTGGAGTGGGGGTAGAGGTGAGTAGAGGTGTGGCAGGAACTTGGGGGAGGTGTTGAGTGGGGACAGGGCTTGAGGAGGAGGTGGTGTCAGGCACCTCCAGCTGGAGGGGAAGCGGACGCCTATGCCCAGATAGCATCTCCATCTCTAGTCAGTACAGCTGAATGCCAACTACCATCTTTGATGAAATGGCAATAAGCAGGCTGAGGTCTCTTATGCCAAACCTCACCTTTGGCCCATATATTAAAACTACATTAATACAACAGATACTCCCTGCTGAAGCTAACCACATTTCAACTAACTCCTCCACTAAGTCACAGTTAGCAGTTTGGGAGTACTAGGTATTCTTTGGATTACAGCAAGGAAACAAAATGTCACTCTCAGCACAGACAAGATGGGTGAGGTAATATCTTTCATGGCACCAACTTCCGTTGGTGAATGAGACCAGCTTTTGAGGCACACAGAGCTCTTCTTATCTGGAAAAGGTATGCCCAGTGTCACAGCAAAATGCAAGGTGGGATAAATAGTTTAGGACAAGTAGTTATTGTAAGGCAGTGGTTCCCAAACTATTTTATACTGTGAACCAGCAAAGCCAATCACAAACTTTTGGTGGACTGGTAACATTTTATTTTCATGTTCATTATGCAAATAATGAATATGCAAATAAAATGTTACTGGGCCATCAAAAGCCCTGGCCCCCAGAGCTGCTGCAAGAAATGGCTTCAGCTCCACCAGCCCTCTGCCCTTTAAGACATAGAGTGCCACACCAGATCCCCGTGCCTCCCCCACTGGTGCCAGCCTACTATTTCCAAAGCCCCACTGCACCTGCCTCCCCCCAGTTCCAGCCCTCAGTTCCCAATAATAGCCCCATCCCCAGAGTTCCCCAGTGCCAGCCCTGCGCCAAAGCTGACCCCTTACTAATCCCAGCTCCAGAGCCCCCCAGTGTCTCCTAGTGTCAGCCCCCACCTCTTAGAAATCCCCCCCTGTACACAACCCACAATTCAATAACCGAAGGGTGGGGCACCAAGAGCTGGGAGAGGGGAAGGAGGCTGCTTAGAGTGACCCACATGTGTACTTGAGCAGAAAGTGACAGATCCCAGAACGTGGGAGCAGATGCACAGGGATTAATGGGTTGTCATTCGTGCAGCTGTGAGCCCCAGTGGTGCTGCACGGGAGACTTGCACCACCAGTCTCAGGCCGCTCCCACCAGCCTGGGCAGACTCTAGGCCCAAGTCCAACCCAGCAGCCCCTGCTGGCCAGAAAAGGGCACAGGCAGGGCAGCCGGTGGCCAGAGAGGCCCCTGTCATCCCTTCATGGTGCAGCCTGGTGGGGCCAGGATCCGCGCTTGGCATGTGTGCAGCTAGCAATGTGGCTAGCGCTTCGGCACTGGCCGTTCATCCTGAGGCAGCTCCATCTGCACATGGGCCTCAGGCTGCCCGCATTCCACCCTGCCTGCCGACGTGACCCCCTCTCCTCACTTCCCCCCGCACCACGCCTGGCTGTGGCGTGACTAGCCCAGCGCTGCGCAATACTGCCCATGTGACCTCTCCCCAAGCTGTTCCACAGGAAGGAACTTGCCAGGCTCCATGTGGCTCTCCCGCCACACAGTGAACCGCATCCAGGACGAGACCCCCATCCCTGCCTGGCACTGGTTGGCTGAGAGGCAGGGCAGGACATGCCTCTCCCAACAGCCGTGATGGCACGGGAAGCACTGGACAGTGTTCCCCAGCCCCAGTCCCCAGAGCAGCCAGCAATTCACAGACCAGCAGTGGTCGCAGACCAGTAGCTGGGAACCACTGTTGTAAGGGAGCATTCACGATAGAATGGCCTGTCGGTACATCTTCAGAAAGAGGGGGCTTGGCTGTGGAGACTGTTTTATATCTATGAAGAGACCCCTCATCCTAACCTAACCCAAACCCAAACCATAATAGGCCCCTCAAAGTAGAGGGGCCTATTATTACCTCATTTATTTTGTCTCTACATTATCCTGGGGTCCGACAGCACAGCAACTGCACTGCATACTCTCTGGCCAGGCCTCTACGATAAACTTACATCTATACAATTATGTTCTTAAGGGGTGTGAAAATTCCACACCTCTGAGTGATGTAGCAATACCCACCTAAAACCTGGTATAGTCAGCGCTGTGTTGACAGGAGGGCTTCTCCCATTGACCTAGCTACTGCCATTAACTATGCCAGTGTTTCCCAAACTATGGGCCATGGCCTGGTACCAGGCCACGGGAAAAAATAGTAGGCCTCATCGTGGCTGCCGGGAGGGGAGCGGGCGGGACGGGGTGGGCTGGGAAGAGGTGTGTGGGCGGGGGGGAACCGGCTGCTGGGAAGCAGGGTTGGGGGAAGCAGGGCTGTCCAGCGGAGATCGGGGAGGGGGAGGGGAGGGTGTGCGGCCAGCGGAAGCAGTGTTGGGGGCAGTGGGGCTGTCCGGCAGAGATCAGGGCGGGTGGGCAGTGGAAGCAGGGCTGGCCGGGGGGTGGAGGGGCTGGCCGGGAGAGATCAGGAGGAGGAGGACTGGAGAACCAGCCTCTGGAAGCAGGGCTGGATGGGGGCAGTGGGCTGGCCAGGGGACGGGGAGGAAGGAGCTGGATGGGGGAGATCATGAGGAGGAGGTTGGGAGAAGCAGGGCTGGATGGGGGCAGTGGGGCTGGCTAGGGAAGATCGGGAGGAGAAGCAGGGGGGGGGAGCGAATCGGCCAGCGGGACTGACCCAGGCACATGCAGACCTGGGCACATGAGTGAGTCCGGCCCTGGGGATTCCATTTCCCCCCCCCCCCCCCCCCGCCCCACCCCACCCCCATATCTTCCCTCAAGTAGTTGAGAATTGCCTGGCTGGTAGACACACTCACACAGCATGAGCACATCTGCCAGTTGGGCGGTTCGCAGCTATGGACTGATACACCTAATAATAATAAAACTTACCTAATTAGAAAATACCCGACATTTTATATATTGGGTATTTTCTCAATTTGTTTGCTGGACAGAACCCTCAAATACCAGATTGTCCAATACAAAACTGGACACCTGGCAATCCTACCCCTCCTTGCACCCTCCCTCTTAGCCAGATACCCTACCCCCAATCTGCTCCCACCTCCTGGAGTGCCCATGCGGCACCAGGTCCCCCAAGCTCTGGGCCAGGCTGGGTGGAGCATACAGCTGGGTGAAACACTGAAAATTTATTCATTTTTAATTCTTTTTTATATATGTGTTTATATTTTTGGGTTGCAAAAAACAATACTGAAAAAAAAAACAGGTTCCAACTAAAGTAAAAAGTTTGGGAATCCCTGATCTAGCCAGCTTTCTATCCATCTTACAGTCTATTTATCCAATCCATATTCCCTTAACTTGCTGGCACGAATATTATGGGTGATCATATCAAAAGCTTTGTTAGAGTTGGCACTGGGGGCTTTGGGAGGACCAGAAACAACTTATCTGAATATTCATAATTTTCTTAATGAATATACAAATATGCAAATGAATGTTGCCAGTCTTCCAAAAGCTCATGAATGGATTTACTGGTTCCCGTGTCAAAAAGTGTGGGAACCCCTGAACTATGCCATAAGGAGAAGCTCTCCCACCAACACAGTAGCATCTTCACTGAAGCACGACAGCTGCACTAGCACAAATGTTTTGACCCATACCTTCAAGAAGTAACTACAGCTCAGACTATTTTTAATTAGTACACCTGCACCTTTTGGGGTATTTGAAAGCTCTGACAAGAAGCCAAAATCTGATACTCACAACAAGAAGATCACTATGATTTATTCCTTCAACAGTGTCCATTATTCATGTTACATTTTAAGCTACACTGAATGTAAAAACTCCCTTAAATAATTTGAAAAGCTTTTATGAAGTTCCTAAGTATGCTTCATAGCACTTCTGCTTTTAATGTCAACGTCTTTCTATTAGGTATATATAATTAAACAAAAACCTGTAAATGTGCAGCACTATGCAAATCACAGAGGAAGCCAGATTTCAAGTGATCCATGTTGTTTAAAAGACTTTTGAGACCAATCTGTGGAGCTGTCTCATGAAACCTTTGCCAGGCACAGAATGGAAAGTGTTGTAAACGTGCCCATGTCACTCTTGGAGGAGCAATGCATGGACACAATAATTGCAAACAAATGCTTTACGGGAAAAAAACAAAAAGAAAGACACCAGAGCAGTCGCAAAACACTGATCACTTTTAAAATAAATGTATTCAGGTGAGAAATGGATTTAGCTGTTGCTTGATTTAATACATACTGGCTAGTAAGCACAGTCTTATTTGAAATAACCATGTGATGCAGTGTTGAAGAAACTTTATTAATAAACTGTCTCCTCGAGTCCTACTCAGGAGCTGAGGATGACAAATTATAGTAACTGAGCAGTATTTTTTACCTTTGATAGTTCTAAAGGGAGAAAGAAGACTTGGGGTAAAAAAACCAGGTATGTTTTACTAACATATCTACTGAAAAAGAGTACATCATTGAAGTGCTGGTCCTTATTCTCATCTCTGATACCTCAGATTAATTTTATTAAATGCAATCAGGATGTTAAAATGTGATTATATGACTAATTGTATAGCTGATACAATTTGTATCGACTATACAATTAGTCAATAAGCGCCTCTGCAGAGCCGCAGGGGAGATAGCTCCAGGAGCCAACTGGCGCCGGGAATGAGCAGTCCTGGCTCGTGTTGGCTTCGGAGACACCCCCGCTGCGGCTCTGCATTTTAAATATAGTAAGAGCCACTGGGCTCTTACTACGTTTAAAATGCAGAGCCGCAGTGATCAGTGCAAGCTGGGACTGCTTGGTCCTGGCTTGAGCTCAGTTCAGCAGCTCCTGTTCGCAGCAGCCAGGGTTGGCAACAACCTTTCCGTGGACCCCCTGGGCCCTCTGCAGACAGGCGATGTTTCTTGGCAGCATCTCCTATCCCTATCCCCTCCCCTATCCCTCTGATAGAGGCAGCGGTGGGGAGAGGCGTGCACCCTCCAGATAGTTCGGGGGGGGGGAACTGGCTTTTAAGCCGGCTCCCCCAAACACCACTCCTGTCCCCCTTTCCTCTTCCCCCTTGCTGCCTCTGATAGAGAGAGCAAGGGAGGACGCAACAGAGAACACTGGGTGAGCAGGGACTGCTTGAGTCCCCACTCCCATGCTCCCTGCAGCACTTCTGCTTTGGAAACTTAGAAGAGCCCTGCAGTGCTCTTGTACATTTAAAAAGTGCCTGCAGTAGGAACGGGCGCAAGCAGGGCAAGCAGGGACTGAAGCAGTCTCCACTTGTGCCTGGATGTGCCTCTGCCTCCCTGCAGAGACAGTGCTGAGGGGAACCAGTTTTACCAGTTCCCCCCAGCACTGGCTCCTGCTCCCCTCCCCTCTTGCTGCCTCCATCAGAGAGAGGCAGCAAAGGGTTGGGGGGAGGGGAGCTTATCCAATAGTCTACTGATTGCTTACATCCCTAATACACAGACAGCTGATCCTAGTCGAAATGACCATAGACTCTCACAAAAATTCTAGTGCAAATAATTTTATACAAGAAGGGAAAGTACCTAATTTCTTTCATGGGGCCTATCATCAGGACAGCACGTCTGCAGTTTAGTGTAAATTTCTTTCTCTCTCTTGCTCTCATTCTTCCAAGCAGCAAGGCCTGGATTTTTGTATTTAAATTCCCTTACCGGAGATTTAATGGCACAAGTAAATGCAGACTATTTACTCAATCAAATTCTGAGTAACTGCATTCACTCTAACAATCTTCACAAAGATTCCTTGAAAAAGGGACTTGTGGAAAACAAAGGAAAGGACAACATAGCCATGTAAGAACAGGGCATCCTGCTCCCCCAAACTCCTTATAAATTCAACTGGAGATCTGAATGCTCAAGGAATGCACAGTGAGATTCTTACTTCTCCTGCTTTCCCTTTGCTACTATGAAAGATGTGCCTTCTAAATAGGGCACTTCCCCTTGCAGCCCAGGTTTTTTTTCTGCTTGAATCTGCAGTGAAGTCATTATCTTGTGTTTATGACTCCATGGTCTGTTGCAGAGAAAACTATTGACAGGTCACAAATTCAGCATTATGTGGCGTCAATACAGGATGAAAAAGGAGATGGCGTGTGAGGGAGAAAAGCCCTTGTTAAAACAAATGGCTTTGGTAACTAAAGTTGATATGACAAATTACGCATTTTGAAAAAAGTGAAGGGTGAATAGATTTATATTCCTCCTTGAGATAGTGATTTCATTCCTAAGTTAAAACCATCCAATTCAAAATCTGTCAGCCTTTTAAAAAATTGGACTTCAAATAAGCCACGTATGTATTTCAATCAAAGTCCGCTTTAACAACCATGTTATATGGCTCTTGATTTCTGGTGATATCATAGGCTAATGGAGAAAATAAATTGTAAGGGATTCCTGTTCTGCAGCAAGAACGTACCCTGAATCGCAGAACAGTATTTCCATGCTGGTTTCATTGCCCTGCAGGGCATAGATGCCTGTCAGTGTAGTTGCCCACGAGAAGGACAAAAGTAGTGAAAGGGTGTAAATTACAGAAATTTGAATCACAGCTTTGGGAGACTTTGCGCCAGATAAGTCTGTAGAAAGACATACTGCGAAGTCAATTCTCAGAAGTCAATACAAGGTGTTGAATTCTCAGAAGTCAATACAAGGTGCATGGATGAATGAGGTAAGAATACTGATTTTTTCTGATTCACTCAATCCATGGCTGTTGAACTGCAGCTTTCATTTTGACAAGAGGCAGTGTGTTTAAGTTGAAAGTCGACCACTAACTCCAGGATGTGGAGACTGGCTGAATGGTATGTGTGAGACAGAGGGACAGATTCTGATATTGGTAACACCAGTGTAAATCTTCAGTAACTGTAATTGATTTTGCTATTGTCCATTGCTTTTTAGGGTTGTAAGTGACTACTCGACTATCCAATGCTTTTCGAATAGTCAAGTAGCGACTTGACTAGTCGCCTTCCCCCACCCCCTTGCTGCCTCTATCAGAGAGAGGCAGCAGGATGGCGAGAGCAGGAGCCAGTGCTGGGGGAACCGGCTCTGCGGAGCACCACGCCATCTCTGTGGAGGATAGGGGAGGCAGAGGCACAGTGGGGAAATGGCACAAGTGGAGACTACTTCAGTCCCCCCTCATGCCAGTTCCCACTACAGGCGATTCTGCTTTAGAAATGTACAAGAGCCCTAAAGCAGAAATGCCACAGGGAGCACAAGGTGAGCAGGGACTCAAGAAGTCCTTGCTCGCCCCCTGTTCTCTGCGGCGTCCCCCTCCCACTCCCCACCTTGCTGCCTCTGAGATGCAGCAAGTGAGGGACAGAAGCTGGTGCTGGGGGGGAGCTGGCTTAAAAGCTGGTTCCCCCCAGCTCTCCAGGGTACCACCTGTCCCACACTGCCTCTATCTATCAGAGGCAGTGGGGGTGGGGATAAGGGACACTGCTGCGAAGCAGCCCCTGTCTGCAGAGGCCCTAGCAGGGAGCTAGGCCCCCCTGCAGACCAGGGCTGTTGCTGCCAAGCACCCCCTGTTTGCAGCATGGTCAGGGGCCGCAAACACCAGCCCCTATTCACGGCAGCCAGGGGCTATTGGACTCAGCATGAGCCAGGACAGAGCAGTCTCAGTTCTCGCTGATCACTGCGCCTCTGCATTTTAAATGTAGTAGGAGCGCAGTGGCTCTTACTACATTTAAAATGCAGAGTGTGTAGCTGCAGAACAGGTGGCTCCAGAGCTGGCACGAGTCAGGACTGCTCATTCCCAGCTCCAGTTGGCTCCTGGAGCTACCTCCACTGCAGCTCTGCAGAGCTGCTTATTGACTAATCAAATTGTATTGACCATACCATTAGCCAGATTATCACATTTTAACATGTGTAAGTTATATGTAACTGGCAAGCAACATTTTTGCATTGTTGAAATATAGTAGTTACAATATAAAGCTGTCTTAGAAATTAAGCAACAACAAAAAAGAGTGCTGAGAGCAGAAATATCCTCAGACAATAGTACTGTGTTGAATTGCCAGGTAAGCAATGACATATGATGAGGATTGATTGGGTTGAAATCTAATAACTGCTTACCTTTGGTATAAACATTGAGGAGTCTGGTGGCACCTATGGGCATGTCTACACTGGGAAATTATTTCAAAATAACTAAATTCAAAATAACAACTCCCAAAATAACTATTTTGAAATAAGCTTATTTCCCAAGGAAAACAATAGTAGAGATTTCAGAATAACTAGCCTGTTATTTCAAAATAACGGGCTTGGTAGTGTGGACTCTCTGCTTATTATTTCAAAATGAGGGTGTATTTTTAAATAACTCCCTCATGTAGACCAGGGCTAAGAGACAAACAGATTGATTAGGGCTTGTGCCCTAATCAATCTATAAGTCTCTAAGGTGCCAAAGGACTCCTCATTGTTTTGGCAAATACACACTAACACAGCTACTCTTCTGAGACTTTTACCTTCGGTATGTTCAGCGCCATAACTAAGTATTTTTGCACCTGGGGCAAAATATTAATGATGTGCCCCCTCTCCTTAGGTTAACACCCATCATGCTCTTTACTTTCGCAGCTTATTATTTTTACTTATTGCATCTTTGCGCCCCTGATATGATGCGCCCAAGGCGAGCATCCCCTTGCCCAGTCCTTGCTACAGCCCTGGGTATGTTATATGACAAAGAGCACATACTTCTGGGACTTGATAACTGAAGTTAATAAATTTTGAAAAGTCTGTTTTGGTGGGGAAAGGTTTATTATTATGGTTTACAAATAAATATAAGCAAAACAATTCTATGAATAGATAAATTCACCACACCATCTTATTCACTAAGAAAAAGTTTCAAATTGTCATTAACGTTAGCATTCATTCTCGTCAGTTTAGCTAATGAAATGTAAAGTCTTTGGCCCATCCAACATTCTAAAACTCTTGACAGCTTTTATCACAATGTGTAAATCAAAGTGAGACCTCAATCATGCAGAGACTGATGCATATGCTTAATTCTACATGTGTGTGAATGTCAATGAATCTACTCACACAGATAGGTCACAGTCCTGCAAAGACCTGTGTTATGGCTTAGGCTGTTCAAGCAATCCCTGTTGCTGCATTTGCTCAATGGTGTCTTAGATTACATGATCATGCTACACTGCAGTGAGATGGTAGCTCTTAGCAAGAGCCACCAACAGGTACTGTTATACGCATATTGAAAATACTCACAACCTGAAAACTGTCCTGAACATGAATCTTGCATTTCTTTGGCTCCTGTACTCTTCTGCATTTGTAAAACTGAGAAAGCACAGAGCCACACAGCTGCTCCCCCTTTTCTGAGTTACTATTTTGACCTTTTTGGGAGGCACAGCCAGTGCCAAATCAGAACAACCAGGCCTCATGAGGGGTACTTCTAATCAGAAGGCTGAGATTGAATTGCCCCAGATGTTCCTGCCAGACAGCTGGACCAATCTGAATGCCCCACCTCTCCTGAGCATACACTGATTTCACTGGCTTCTCATTTTGTGTCTCTGCTACGTAGCCACTGATTGGCAGTGTCTTCTTACATAGTATGTTATACTGCTATATGAAGGGAAAATACAATTCTATAAAGTCATATGTAGCTTAGATGCCTCTTGCAACATACAGACAATGATGCAGCAATTGTGTAGAGACCACAAAGAGTAAGTGTGAATACACCAGGGGAAGCATACTACAACACAATTGTCTTTCCCTTTTTTGTAACCTTTGGCCCTCTCTGATGATGTCTGTTCCATCCCCACTCTGCAATGGAAAGGAACAGATGGCTATCATGTAGTTATAACATTTTTAACAATCTAAAAAAAAAAAATTCTGGTGTTATGCTACCATTAATGGCCCCTATCAACCTCTGTGATTCAAAAAGTCTGAGTTGCAGGGAGCAAAATTTCAATGAAATTGAAACTCCTGAAATTCAACATTTTGCACATTAAAAACAAAAACAGGTTAATTTTTGTGGAGTTTTTTGCTACGATAAGCACATTTCTTAGCTACAAGGTAAGTGTTTCCTGGTACAAATGGGACCCTTTGTCCAAGTGAGGATGGATTTGGAGAGACAGGCTAACATTTGCTTTTTCACTTATTTTTGATTGGAAAAGAGCCATCTAATTGAAACTGCAACTAAAGCCGAATCTGAAACTGTTAAAGTCAGAACATTTTGTACAAAATCCTGGAAAACAGAAACTGGGAAGATAATACAGCTCTGACTGCAAATCCTATGGTTTTTACTTTGTGCAAGTGAGACCTGGAAGTTTGAAAATCTCAGCTATTAAGAATAAATCAAAACGTTCCCCCCAAATCAAAGAACTAAGATTAAGATTGCTAATTGTGGTAGCAATGCCTATGCCTTCTATCAATCAGAATCAGACTAGAATACCACAAGCCAAAGACAGATAAAGGGAAATGATTATGACTCCATCCTTCCAGCAATCCAACTTCTATGGTCATTATTAGATCTCAAGACTTCTGATAATATAAAGGGCATTGATTTTTAAGGCCAAAAGGAATTACTGTGACCAGACTAGTTTGACCTTCAGTCATGACTGGTGTTATGTTCTGTCCTGCAGTCTCATGACTGTTCACTAGTTAGTTTACAAACTAACAAATGCCCACTGTAGAACTAGAATACATATTTTAAAAAAAATAAAGTCACAGGAATGAACAAAAATTAATATATCTTTTAAAAACATTTTAACTCTCTCCTTGTGAGAAAACCATGCCTACAATCAGCTAATCAAGAATAAATCTAAGACAAAATATTGTCATCTGGTGGATTTATTCCATATTAGTCTTTCAGTAGCTGATAAAACGACACCCTAGCTTTCTTTCCATTTCTCTTTGGTCTATCAATCCTCATCGTCAAGGGAAACCTGCCCAACACTTTCCAGCTACGAGTCTGAAAGCTTACATTTGTTACTTTACTAGACACCAAAAAACATAAACTGAGCAGACATACTGGATTTATGGCTTATTACAATAATTAGTAATCCACTACCCATTCTTTTGTTCTATAGGGCCTTAACACTCCTCTCTACTTTGACTGGTCCCTTACAAAATATGCTAATTACCTATGCTAAACAATTTGTATTTTTCTGTGATACTGGGACTCTCTGAAGAGCGATGTATAACTCCAAAAGCTTGTATCGCTCACCAGCAGAAGGTGATACCATAAAAGATACTCTCTCACCCACCTTGCCCCTCAGATAAACCAAACACCAAGGCCCCTCTCTGATCAATTTAACCATTAAGTTCAAGGGAAACTGGAAAAACCTTTTGGAAAGGTTTTTGGTTATTTTGCTATCTAGATTGTCTGTGGTGGAGAAGGACATGACAGACATTCCAGAGGATTTGAATCTGCAATGTTTTGTAGTCTAGTCGCACATCACTATTATCTTCACACTACAGAGGAAAAAGATGAGTCACGAAGAGACTGACCTTCACACAGGAAGGCCAGGGCTTGCTGCTGATACTGCAGAGGCCACTATCTGTAGTTGACAGCAGACTCGATCTTTCAAGGGCACTGAAGAAACTAGTCAGATAAATCTGTTGCACTTTTGCCTGGTTAAGTAAATCAGGTATAACCTGTAACTTCCGGCTGCCAATGTGGTATCTCCGGGCCACACTTCATCACTAAATGCAGCAGTTAATGTCTTTGCATCTCCCTCTCCCCTCCCCCCAACCGATACCTCCACTGCAGAAACTCCACAGGACTTAGCGATTTAAGAAACAGATACTATTCAGCATTGTTAACACAAGATCACAGCATTCAGAGTGGGCCTCGCATATTACTTGGCTAGACAGATGTGTGCGCTCAGGAGCTGGATTGGGTGAGGTCAAACTGGGTTGATGGGCAGGTACGTTCTCTTGCAATCTGCCATTTTGAGCTCCAGAACATAATCTTTCACTTTAAAAGTCCTTGTGCTCACAAAGAAAGCCTTCAGAAGCGATGGCTATGTAGTCTGTAGACACCCTGAAATGATAGCTCAGGGAAAAGTGGACTGACCTACTTAATCTCAGAGGATGTTGAATCTGGAACCCAATGGTGCTGATTTAATTATTGATTTTGATAGACAGATGATCATGTTACGAATAGCTTCACAATCTACTCTGAGCAGTGTCTCTTTTTGGCCTCACAAGTCCAGCTTGAGTAGGTATAACAAGGGCCTAGTCTCTTCGTAGTACCCCCCCTCAATTCATGGCAGGGCCATTTATTTACTCATGATAGAGTCATGCTGGTTCAGGCAGTTAATATCAGCCTAAGGCCAATATTCAGCTCTCTAGAACTGAGGGGAAACAAAAATAAAAAGTCTTAAAGATGCCACCACTCGCTTTTCCTTCAGGGGCGTAGGAGCAAGCCACATTCCAACTTAATATTTTCTCAATCAATCATTAGGAAGCATTTATGGTCATTGTTTATAGCGCAGTTCACCTTCCTCTCAGGGAGCTCCGACACTCCTCAGGCATGGCAGCAGACTCTACCCTCTCTCTATACTGTTCCACATAGAATGATCAGAAATCTACTGTCCTCCCAAAGCTACTCACTGGTGGGTTAGGCATCTCCTCTTTTTAAGCCCTTCCTCTGGTCTTGACACTCCTGCAGGTGTTCTGAGGCAAGGCCCCTCAAGCCCATTGGAACATTTAACCCCTTTCTTTTTGCTCTCAGCGTTATACACCATTTATTTCTGTCTGATCACTGTGGCTACGTCTAGACTGCACGCCTTTTTTGGCAGAGGCTTTGTCGACAAAGCGTCTGACAAAAAAAAGAGTGTCTAGACTCTGATCAATATTGTCGAAAAAGCAAGCTGCTTTTTCAAAAGAGAGTCTAAATGCTCTCTTTCAAAAAAGCACAGTTTGCACACAATAGCGCCTTTTGTCAAAAGAGTACTTTTTAAAAAAAGGCATTATTCCTTGTAAAATTAGGCTTACCACTGTTGACAGAACACGGTGGTAGTGTAGACGCAGGTATAGTTTTTTTGACAGAAGTAAACTTTTGTCAAAAAAACTCTGTAGTCTAGACACAACCTGTGTGTGCCAGTGTCAGGACAACCTGTTCCAGATCTTGTGGATGCTGAAACACTTAGGGTACGTCTACACTAGCCCCCTAGATCGATCTAGGGAGGCTAATGAAGGTGACCAAAATTGCAAATCAAGCCCAGGATTTAAATATCCCGCGCTTGATTTGCATGTTCCCATCCGGTCGCCATTTTAGAAATTGACTAGCCTGAAGTAACTGCCCGCGTCTACATGCGGCAGTGAAACGGGATTCCAATTTAAAGCCCCTAAATCAAATTAGCTGGTAAACCTCATTGCAGGAGGAATACCAGCCAATTTGATTTAGGGGCTTTAAATCGGAATCCCATTTCACTGCCGCATGTAGACGCGGGCAGTTACTTCGGGCTAGTCAATTTCTAAAATGGCGACCGGACGGGAGCATGCAAATCAAGCCCGGGATATTTAAATCCCAGGCTTGATTTGCAATTTCGGTCACCTTCATTAGGCTCCCTAGATCGATCTGGGGGGCAAGTGTAGACGTACCCTTAGTCTATGCGGCAAATAAAACCTTGTGACCAGTTGATCGGACAGGCAAAAATACAAATGATGTAGCAGACAGGCTTCCTTCTGAGAATTCTCCATTCTCCTCTCAACTACATACACATACTTTGACACAGAATTACCACTTTTGCTTTGAAGTATCAGCACCCCCAAGCTAACAACAATTTCTACCAGTCTCCCCACATGGGAAGAGCAGTTCTGAAGGACAACACGTAAAGCATTAGAGAGCTGGCTTGGCATCAGGGCACTGGCTGGGAAGTCAGGAGATATGGGTTCAGCTCCTGGTTCTACCTCAGGGCTCGTCTAGACTGCATTCCTCTCTCGAAAGAGGGATGCAAATGAAGCAGATCGAAAATTCAAATGAATTGCGGATTTGAAAATCTTGCACTTCATTTTCATAATCGTGTCCGAGTGCTTTTTCGAAAAAGGGTTTTTCGAAAAAAACCCACAATCTAGACAGGGTTCTTTCAAAACAACTTTTTTTAAAAGAACTCTGTCTATATTGCCGGGGCGGGGGGGGAACCCCTTTTTCAAAAAAGCTTTCGGACGCGATTATGCAAATGAAGCGTGAGATTTGTAAAGCTGCGCTTCATTTGAATTTTTGATCTGCTTCATTTGCATCCCTTTTTTGAGAGAGGAATGCAGCCTAGACATAGCCTCAGACTAGATGTGTGACCTGAGATAAGTCACTTAATCTCTCTATACTTCAGCACCCAGTGTTTAACTGGGAATAATACTACCTCCCTGTCTCTCTAGTGTTTGTGAGTTGCTCAGATACTCGGTGATGGTGCCAAGTACGTACTATACATAGACAGATAGGGACAATGGGGAGAGTGTCTGTTTGCACTGGCTAGAATAGAAGGAAAGAAGATTGGGAATAGACATTTTCCTTATACAAGTGAATGTTTTGAGACCATGATATAGGGGAAAAACTTGGAGAGGAGGGTGGTTAGGAGTTGTCACTGGGGAGTAACATGTGATTGTAGCCTAGCACCAAGGCATGAACTCAATTTGTCTTCTCCTAGCCCATGTACACTATGTAAATTTGCTGAGGTTCATATCATCTCATAGATTTTAGAGGTTAATTCCTACATCTTACAACCTCCACTCACTACACTCATTGTCTGCTTGTAAGATGTCAGCAACATGGCCCTGAGCATGCTTTTGCACTTTACTTTTAAAAAAAAATGAACTACAACCAAATCCCAAGCTGAGGTGAGTTGCTGTTCAGTGGACAGGTAGCATTTCTGAAATGTATAGGCTGCACAATTTTTCTATTAAGAGCTAAATAAATCATAATGTTTTCCGATGGATTTAAAAAACACACCTTGGGTTTTTAGAGTAATGCTTATAAATTGTGTATCAGAGTTACATCAACACGTCACCATAAATCTGTTCATCCATAAGAAATGTTCAAGGATCAGTTGAAGAAAAAAAAAAGAGAAGCAGTAAAAACTGGCAGGGAGAGGAGCAAGAGAGAAAGGGGGGTGGCGGAAGGCCAGAGTTTAAACAGCAGGTCTCAAGTATGGCACTGATGATGAAATAAAAGCAGCAAGGACTATATATTGTTGTGAGGACGCTTAACTCCTGTTCTATAAGCCTAGTTGAAAGAAAATAATTTCACCACTTGAAAAAGAAACAAAATTAGAGACAGGAACTTGCTGGCATAGAGCACAAAGCATCCAGGGACTTTTGTGAGCATCCCATCATGCTGTGCTAATCAGGAGAAGAAAAAAAGCCCTCGGTTTCACCAGGAAAGAAGGAGAGGTATTTTTGAAGACAGTAGTTAATGGCCCATGTACACTGCAAAGTGTGCTCCCTCCTCTAGCGTCAGGCTACGAAACACTTTATTTTTCCCTTAAGTCCTCACCCACAACCCCCTTTCATACTAGCCACCTGCACTAAGGGCATTTACCTTCATCAGGCAGGATGGGTGAGTATGTCAAAATAATTACAGGCAGTCCCCGAGTTACGCGGATCCGCAGTTACGAATGGGACTTTTCTCGCCCCGGAGGATGCGAGCAGCGGGACGCCCAGATGCACCGCGGTCCCGCCGCCCGCGTCCTCCGGGGCCAGAAAAGCTGCTCCGCGTCTCCCTGGTCTGCTGGGGGGGGCTCCCCCCAGCAGACTAGGGAGACGGGGAGCAAAGCCTTGGAGGACACCGGCAGCGGGTCAGCCGTGGCGCGTCTGGGCTGTCCCGCTGCCCGCGTGCTCCGTGGCTTTGCTCCGCGGCTTTGCTCCGCGTCTCCCTGGTCTGCTGGGGGGAGCCCCCCCAGCAGACCAGGGAGATGCGGAGCAAAGCCGCGGAGGATGCGGGTGGGACCGCGGCACATCTCGGCGGTCCCGCCACCCACGTCTCCCTGGTTTGCTGGGGGGGTGCAGCTGGTGTGCCCCCCCCCAGCAGACCAGGCTTTTCTCGCTGATGACACCTGGGGTAGAGCAGCTGGGCGCTGCTGGGTTGGTCCTGCAGCGCCGCTCCTCAGCGCTACTGGACCAACCTGGCAGCACCCCAGCTGCTCTGCCCCAGGCGTCCCCAAGTCAGCCGCTGCTGAAACTGACCAGCGGCTGACTACAGGAAGCCCGAGGCAGAGTTGCTCTGCCCCGGGCTTCCTGGAATCAGCCGCTGATCAGTTTCAGCAGCGGCTGACTTGGGGACACCTGGGATAGAGCAGCTGGGGTGCTGCCGGGTTGGTCCCCGCAGCGCTGAGGTGTGGCGCTGCGGGGACCTACCCGGCAGCACCCCAGCTGCTCTGCCCCAGGCGTCCAAATTCAGCCGCTGTTGAAACTGATCAGCGGCTGATTCCAGGAAGCCCGGGGCAGAGCAACTCTGCCTCGGGCTTCCTGTAGTCAGCCGCTGGTCAGTTTCAGCAGCGGCTGAATCTGGACGCCAGTTCCGACTTACATACAAATTCAACTTAAGAACAAACCTACAGTCCCTAACTTGTACGTAACCCGGGGACTGCCTGTATTTTGATCTCATTCACTCCAAAGCAAATCTGGTACAGCTCTGCTGAAGTCGGTCAAGTTCCACCAGAGATTTCTGAATTAGACATAAGATCAGTGTCAACACCTCTCTCTGTGTCCCAGCCCATAGGATCTGGCACTGACATAATCAGTGATATAATCAGTGCAAGAGCTGAAAAATCTACTACTTGCTGCTGTGAATGTGCCCATGTGACAGACAGAAGGTGACAGACCCAGGCTGTTGGCTGGCAGGATCGCACATGGAACCCCTGGAGCTAGATGCATGAGCCTCTGCTACACAAGCTAAAAGCATCACAAGAAGCAGACATGGGTTATGCCAGGTTTCCATCAATTCAGAGTGGAGTGGCAACTTATTAACCTGGTCCATTGTAATCCTGACTCCCTTATTCCCTCATAGGTACAAACTATGGTAGTCTCCTTGACAGCAGATTCAGGTATCCTGGTGTCCATTGCATTGTGGGAGCACAGTGGCTACTGCCCAGCATCAAAGAGGTTAAGGGATGTACATCCAATAGACCAGGTCTTAAGGGACACTGCCAAAGTAATTGGCAGAGTATTTGTCAATGCTGAGAGGATCTTCTGCATGTGCCTATCTTCAGCCTCCCCACCATGTAACTGGGCATCATCCATATGCATGGTGAATGACTGGTTTGATTCCAGCTCAAGTCCAAGCAATATCTGATGGCAATGTTGTGAGATACTGTATCCTGTGTGAGCATGAAAGACCTTAAAACCATTCCTAGAAAGGAACTTTCCACCCTCACAACTTGTTCTTTCATGGGCTTGAGATCTGGGAGACTGTGCAGCACGCTTTCCCCTAGAAGGTGCCTTTCCAGCACTGGGTTGTACCATTCTGGCTGTGTGAGGGAGATGACTGCAGTAGTGTTGCTTGTGCCCTCTCCCTGTCCCAAGCATTTTATGTGAGCACTGTTAGCAGATTACCATGCTGGTCCAAAGTCTCATTCACACAAACAAAGAACTTAGATGGGGGGGGGGAGAGATTTAAGTTTCAAATGAAGCTTAATAATTTGGGCCTATAGGATTTCCTCAGAGCCACATTGCCTGTCTCCAAAATGTGGCTTTAATTATGTGTTTAAAGAGCTCACAGCCATTTCTACACCCACTTGCAGACCTGCAGTTTCCAAAAAGGCAGATCTGCATGTCTACTTAGTTGGAGCTGGCAGATCCTCCCCGCTCCCCCAAGGGGATGTGGTTTGAGCAGGCGGCACTAAATACTAATCACAGTCAAAGAGAGGCAGATCTGGTGAGAAAATGTTCAGTTCAGCTTAATACAAACCTTATCTGAAATAACTTGCACTCTTTGGCATCTACATCTGTGTAGTCACTGCTTGGTTACAAGTGTATTTACACAACTGTCAGCTGAGTCAGTGACCCAAATGCAAAGTGTAGCACTCAGGAACATTATGTGATGCTCCCTGGAGGGCTATGGATCCACAAACTAAGATATCAATGTGACAGACATAGGAAATCAGTCAATGTTAATTTTGCTACAATAGTACTCAGATTATGCAAACGAAAACTCTGCCCATTTTGCTGAAACTGGTACAGTGGCATGGAAAAAGATTAAACATGCCTTTTTATCCAAACATCCCACATTAGTAGCATCCCTGAGGTGATCACAGATCAACAGGACCTGCCCCTCTCTGCAACTGACTCATCTTTCCCGCTCAGGGCCAACCCATTTCTTTTACTCCTTCCTCAGATCTTCTTTCTAGTTTCCCAGGCCTAGCCCAGTCATTGAGTCAATGGCGTCCTTCTGAGCCTAAAGACAGCCTAGAGCAATGAGTCTGAGTGGTAATCAGAGAGCCATGGTGTGGAGAAAAGGGACTCCTGAGCCTTCCCAAATAGGAAAGGGGGACTATTCCCATGAGCACAGCCCATAACTGAGACTCCTCAAAAAAGCATCAGACATCCATATGGATAGGAAAACATCCAGCATTACAACACTAAGGACTAAAAATACAAAAGTTATGAAGAGATATAAGCACTTTGGGTTTCAGGATTTAAGACTCCCATTAAGGTGGGATAGAGGGGAAAAAGGTTCCGGGGGAGGGAGGAGGGAGAATTATTCTATACTTGCCTTCAGCAGAACTTTTTGCACCTTCTTCTGAAGACTCTCCTATTGACTGCTATCAGAGTGGACGAGAAGGAGCACTGGCCTGATCCAGGCTGTCTATTCCCATGTTACAGCTGGCAGCTCTTATGGAGAGCCCCTGTCAACCCAAGCAGAGGCATGGCCACAATTCTGGGCCAGTCCCACACAAGTTTCCATGTGAGTATACCTAGAGATCTGAACTTGTCTGTCTGAATATCTCTAGCATAGCTGGAATTTTTAATTTCCCTGGTAGCCTTGGACACAGCTGGTTTTGATTCACAGCAGCTCAGCACCCACTCAATAGTCATGCAGCTGCACTCTGTGCCAATAGGCGCCTCCAGCTCACTGTGTAGCAGACAAGTGAAAGGTGACAAAGTTGAGGGTGACCTTTACAATGTCTGCATTAGACAAGAATGAGCACAGGTACTACGGGTTTACATTACTATTTGAGTCAAGGAGCATGCAGTGGATCCAATGGGACTCAGAGGATATGAATCATTATAGTAAAAACTGAACATATGATTCAGCTGAGGGACAGACACAGCTTTTGGGCATCCCTTAACCTGCCCCACCCCACCAATTGGATTGATCTCCCTCTTAGCAAGATTGAATTTAAGGTATTTTAAAAGAAACAACTCAAAAACCCTACAAATCCTATATGCTTGTTCCCTTGTCTCCGGTCCCTTCAGCTACCTAGAGTTAGATTGAAATTAAATATCGCTTGGATCAAACATCTGAGGCTCAAACATGCAGGAGTCCCAAGGTGGAATCACAAAATGGCAACATTAGGAGAAGTGGGTGTTCAGCCCCTTGTTGGACTAATCCCTGTATCAGTCTCTTCATTCCCTAGAATGAAATAACTGCATTTTATTAAAGAACATCTCTACTCCACTCTGGTCTACTTGCCTTTACCCTTAACTGTTTCCATATGTATTCCAGTTGCTTTACAAAAATCTCTCCTTGGTTGTACTTTCCCATTTATTCTAATGGTGCTAGTTATGTATCATATATGTTGCAAGAAGCCCTGTGGTGAAGACTTAAAACATCCTGGAGTGCATTCAATCCCCTCATTTTCCTCCCCTCCCCCCACCCACTTCTTTCTCCGCTAATGCCTTCCCTCATTAATGAGGAAAATTTCTCTGCCCTCCTTTTCCCTAATTGTACAAGATCAGCTTTAAAACTGCATTTCAGTGATTCTCTGGGTTTGGTTCCCTGTAGAAAGACAATTCTGTGATGAAAACCACAAATGTCAGGTTAGTGGGCCAAACAGGTCTGTCTTTTTCCAGCATGTATCTACTGCATCAGCTGTGAGAGGGAGACAGAGTTTGTACTGACATGCTTCTGTTATGCATTGATAGAGCAACAATTTGAAAACATGCTCATATTTCTGAACAGTTGCACCAAAATTGCAAATCATTGTGACTGACAAGTTCCTGTTTGAAAAATGCAGAAATAGTAGCTGAATCGACATAGCATGAACTGTGCAATTATGTTTAAGCATCACATCACTGAGCAACATTTTTTCAGGATTTAACTTAAACTAAATGACTTTGAAGTGAAATAATGAGCTGTGAGGCTTATAACGTGTTATTAAGAGTTTGAGATTGGGTTTGGCAATTGTGATAGGGTTTGGCAGTTCAAATGATCTCTAAGGGAAAAAGGGATATTTCTGAGCTGTTGCACTTTGAATATTTTGAGCCACTGAGAAGATATTTATGAGAAGTGAGGGCTGTTTTTGTCTCTAATCCAGGTTCTGACTCTGATGTGCAGTTTGTAAGCTGCTTTGCACTGCAGAGCTGAAAGCCTGAAATATCAATGATGTCACCTTCTGCTGCTGCTCTGTATTTGCTGCTGCACAGACTCAGTATTAGCTCGGTTATAATTTTGTTAATTCTCTCAGTTGGGTTACAGTTTCAGCCAAAACAACATGGATCAGAGATGATACAACTGCACCATTTTGAAACAAGCCTGAAGCTTGCTGAGATTGGAGTGTTATGAAAAATGTACAGCACTAAAAACAAGACAGTCAGATTTCCAGGAAAATGGATCAGCACAGTGGTGCTCTTGGGCATGGCTCTTTATAGGAGGATTGGTGCCGGCTGTCTTATGCCTTGTGTAAAATATTTCAGTGAAGCCTTCAAATGATGTGCGTTTGTGTTTTTTTATTTTTTTGGTCTTGACAATTTCTGAATTTTCTGAACCAGATTTATTATCCAGAATCATGTAAATAGAAAGCGTTAACAGCAGCCCTATTTGATACATTGTTCAGTGTTCTCACTAAATTAGAAATGAAGTCTATTTAATCATAAAAGAGAACGAAAGTGTACTAAGACAACGTACTCACAGGAAGAATTAGTAGTAAAAGCTATTTCTGCCATCACAGATGATGCTTTTAACTCTTACAGTTCCATACCTCACTCTTAGCCTTTTAACATTGTCCTGCTGTACCACTGGTATATACTGTAAGTCAGTCAGAAGGCAAATGATTAACCTGCTGATGAGTGTTAAATGTCTAGGGAGCACAGAGCATTAAGTGACAAGAAAGTTAATTTTCCTGAGTTCTGTGGAACCTTTTTTTTTTCTCTCTCTCTCAAACCAGATTTGTAGTAGTAAGGAGAGCATTTTAAAGCTCTTCTGCCTTACTGCTCTATGGGAGTGTGTACAGAAGGAATGTACTAAAAGGCTGCATATGGTTATAAAATAATAGAATGAGAGAAAGGATTATGCTAATGAAAGCAAAAACAGAATTTTTCAACAGGTCGGTTGAAGTATGTGTCATAAGGGAGAGAAAAAAATTCAAAGTTTGCCACAGCCAAGGTCTGAAATGTAGAAGTTTTTTCTCCTATATGCACAGGGTTTATGTGAGTGTGTGTGTCTCTCTCTCTCTCTGCTGTGGGAAAATGAACTTTTTTTCAGTCACCCCTGACATCTGACCGCTCAGCTGATCACGAGAACATTGTGGTAAACCACAGCTCAACATGAAATTATCTTTTTTAGAACATAGTTCCTGTCAAGTTGGATGGCACCTCCTGCATCACCTGCTCTTCAGCTGAAAAGCCCTTCCTTTATCTCAACCTTTTGCTCAAATCTGTATTAGTATAGATTGTGCATTTCCAAATTTTTAAAAGCAAAACATATTCATCTTTAAGATCCAAATTTTGCAATCCATTGGGACTGATGGTGTGATTAAGTGCAATTCAGCATGATCGGGATGCCAGAATTTTGCCCAAAATGGGCAAAGGACATTTAAAGAATGTTGGGAAAAATACACAGGGCACCCATTTTGCAATTTGAGCTTGATTTTTATAACATGATGTATGGAAGCATTAGGAACTCATAAGCCAAAATGAACTGTTCCCCAGAACAGAGATCAAGCAAGGTTGTATATATACCATATTCCTGCTGTTGTAACACCCTGACAGTTATGGTATCACTCTATGCCTAAGTAAGGGCAGGCAAATGTACTTAAGTGAAAATAGGAGAGGAAACAAAGTAAGTAGAGTGGAACATTAGAGTTACAAATATCAGTGTAACTGACCAGTCAACCACACACCTCATTTGGAACCGGAAGTACGCAATCAGCAGCAACAGAGAAAAAAAACACACTACAGTACCATGTTAAACCTACCAAAAAAAGGGAAATCAGCATTTTTCTTCTGCATAATAAAGTTTCAAAGTTGTTAAGTCAATCTTCAATTGTAAGCTTTTGAAATAATCACCACAACAATTTGTTCAGTTATGAACATTACAGAGTTACAAACTACAACCACTCCTAAGGCATTTGTAACTCTGAGGTTCTACTTTAAACAAATGCCATCTTATTTCTTACATATTGTGGCTGAGTTTTAGCCATGGGGGTCTATCTCCCTTGTCAACTGCCCTACAGCACTGTCCTCAGAGTGCTTCTCTCAGCCCAAAGAGTGATGACATGTTGATTACCCAGAACACACAGGAGCCCAGTGCACAGAGCTGGTTGTACTGCTCAATTTCCAGTCTGAATGGAAAGGGTTCTGGCCATAATGCAGTGCTCAGCTCCTAATGCATGTCACTGAAATATAGGTCAACTTTTACTGGTCTCTACTCCAAGCAAGCATGGGTCACTAGGGTCACAGCCCAGCACACTGCTTTAGCTACAAGAGACACAAATAAAAGGGGGTAAGAGACAGATTGGGTAGGGAAAACGAGATAGAAGAAGAGGAGAGGATCAGTCTTCATTTTCTGTCTAGCACATTTTAAGTCCCAAACTTTCTTGACCTTTTTCCTCAGTCTCTAAGCTAAATAAAATGTCTCAGTCCTGCAGCCAGGCCAGCAGGCTGAAGGTCAGCATGCAAGGCAGAACACAGCTGCCAATTATTTTTGCTAGAGGCAATAACTTTTCCTTAACACTCGATTCCACTGCAGAAGTGAACAGATAACATGTGTAGCTGTCCCTGAACGTTGGAGAAAACCAGTGACTTTCAATTACTGAACAATTCAGATACAAAGATATGGACCTGCAGATGTTCTTTATCTAGCAGGTCAGTGATATGTCACCTTAATAACTACTGGCCTTGTAAAATTATTACCTCTCTATCAAAACAGTGTGTGGCACTTTAAGTCCAAAACTCAGATTTTTGATATTTCCAAGTTCTGCCATTTTGTATTTAGTGTTTTCATTAAAACCCCAGTTCCTGGAGTCATGTTATATGCAAATCTTAGCTTTCATTTTTTTAAAGGAAATTTTCAGTCCTCATGATATGGAGGAAAAAAGCTTGAAAATATGCACCCAACAGGTTAAAAAAACAGAAACTGAAAAAGAATTTCAAATGTATTATATTTTAATCTCTTGATTTTGAATCAAATCTCAGTTTCTGGGGTCCTGGATCGGGATTTTTTAAACATTTGCTGTTGGAGTACGGGGTTTTGCAAAAAGTTAGGTAAGCTTAATGAAAAACAGGTTTTTACAACACATAGTAGAAATGGAAATGTTTTCAGAATATTTTAACAGTCAAAACCATTTGTTTTCTTTAACTACTCTCCCAGTAGTGTTTCCAGTTGCACCCTGACAGGGTTTGAGTAGTGAGCTGGAACCAGAAAGTGAAATGGAAGATGAAACTGACCAGCCTGTTTTGTGCTCCTTTTCCAATGTAGTTCAATAGCTAGTGTGTCTTATAATGACTATGAATTAAATGTGTTTTGTTTTTAAGTTTTAAGAGAAAACTCTGGTGATTTTGAAAAGGGTTGGGATGATTGGGCTTCAGACCTCTTCTGTGGATTTCCTGGATAACCGTGTGCAAGTTTTCTTTGCATTCACCCACCTCTGTTTTCTGTCCTCAGTAGAAGGAGCCAAAGGCACAGTATTTCATTCCATGCACATTAGGGCACTTCTGTGACCTTTCTCTTGAGAAACAACTCCCCAAGTCTCCCAAACTGGGTTTGATGCAGCCCTGGGACATCACAAATTCCACTAGTATAATCCAAGTGCAGAACCCTGATAGCAGAAAGTACACATGGAAATGAGTTTCAGTAGCTTAATGTCTCCTGTGGAGAGTTAGTTATGAGTGGCTGGTGCTGGCTGTGGAGAAGGCATAGCACGAGCATCAGAACGATGAACTCGTTATCTCCAAACCAGAAGGCACCTGTGCCTTGGTACCCTCCAAAGCAGGTCTCCTAAGGCAGAACATTCAAGGATAGTAGCAGTGTACATGGTGCCTGTCCACCTATTCCACAGAGAGAAAGTAGAGATTGCACCCTTCCTTTCACTGGTGGGGGCCTGCTGAGAGCCAATCTACTACCTGGAGCAGTTGCCAGGCTGTTCTAACTGTATTTTGCTGAGCTGGCCCCAAAGGCAACAGTTCATGCAAGAGATAGCTATGGTGCAGAGGTGTTCCAGTCATGCCCCTTCCTCATGGCCATTCCTCCAACACACTTCGTACACTGGAGCCAGTTGCCTTAAGGCTGACTACACAGCTGTATGCCAGCCAAGGATCCCCTTATACTACTAGCTCCCCCTGTAACCAGTTAAGCATGTATTAATAATCTAGCTTTATGTTGCTCAAACAGTACACCTGTTTGACATCTAGTTACACCGATTTACTGACATGTTACTTACAAGTAGGTATTACTTGCATATTCCTAAGTGGGTGCAGGTAGATGTAGCTTTTGAACTGCAGTGGCAAAGGAACACAAAGCAGGCTGGTCAGTTTCATTTTCCCTTTTGCTTTCTGACTCCAGCTCACTATCCAAGCCCTGTCAGGATGTATTATAAAACCCTTTTTTTCCATCAGGTTTACTTATCTTTTGCAAAATATATCACCACAGACACCGCCTCTGAAGGCTGTTGTAAGTGAATAAAATGTTAAAGATCAGATAAAAAAGTCTGGGGGAAAAAGTTATTTTGCATTGCAGTGAACTGAAGTCTTTTTCACACACAGGTTTACACTGAGTTTATAATATGCTCCGGGCATTCTTCAGTATGGCTGGAAGACAAAGAGAGCAGAAGAGCTGTCTTTTCTTCTGTGGAGAAGAACGGTGAATATTCCTCTCTCTCCAATAAATGGTTTGCCTTCATTGTCCTTGCAAAGGAAGAAGCAGTGCAATCCCTGTCTAAAGAAGCAGCAGCAAATCTGGTTGTAAATGGAGTATATCAGCAGTACAGTGAATGGCTCAGAAAGTGGTGGGAATTTGCAGAAAGCTAATGCTCTAACAAGAGTAACAGACAACTTTCCAGACATTATGAAAACAACAAGAATAGCAATAATTGAGCGGGCTAAGAGAAGAGATGACATCACTCAACTGCAGTTGGAGAAATGCACGCAGGAGCAGAGTGTACTGCCGAGATTTCTGCTCTACAGCTGTCATTTTAGGAGCTGCTTTAGATCTGTTATGTGATTTTGCTGAGGTATTTTCACTGAAGTCAACATTTTATTCAATTTAGAACAGAAATACAGAATTCTGAAAGCAGCCAGGGAAAAGAGAAATGAGAGTAGATCCTTTTATTAGTCAGAAGGGATTGCCTACTGCTTCAGTGACAACAACAGTATCCGTTGTAGGGCAGACATTTTTTCTCAAGTGACTTGAAAAGATTTTAGTTCCATTGTGGTTAACCCATCAGAGGCCTCTTCCTGTAGCTCAGAGAGGACAGCAAGATTCAGCATGTGCTGACCATTTGGGGAACAGATTCATAATGAACAGATATAAGATTTCAGGGGGCCACAGAGACTTAAAGTAACCTCCTGACACTAATTTAGCAATTCATTTTTCCCTTTTATTTGATGCATGGCAAACATATATTATACCAAATATTAGTGAGCCTGGATAGCCTATTATGGCTCATCAATTTGTTTGTAAAACACTTTAGGTTAATGTATTAATGTATCTAGTTGATTTGTATCTAGATGGGGACATGGAAGGACAGATATTAACCAAAATTGCACAACAAGCCTCTTGCAGACCCAAAAACATAGTTCAGAGCTCCTGATTCCCAAATCTCTGACTTAAACAGTTTTGTAGTAGCAGTAGTGTTTAATGTATATTGCTGAAGCATCTCATAGTTGCAACCAGGTTAGAGCCCCATTGTGCTAGACTATGCACAGACATAATAGACAGCTCCTGCCCCAAAATACTGCCCCGTTTGTCTTGAAGATTTCAAACAAAATCACCAAATGATGAAATTCTAGAGCCAAATACTATCCTTGGCTGGGTGTCTTCATGGGGCTGGAGCACTCATACAAGAATGGAAGTTTGTTGGGGCTGTCATTTTGTTCCATTTACATAATAGGAGCCTCACCCAAAAGTTAACTCTCCAAGGGCACACTTACACAGCAGGGCTAAAGCCAAAATAAGCTACACAACTTCAGCTACATCAATTGTGTAGCTTAAATCGAAATAGCTTATTTCGGCTTTTGGCGCTGTCTACATAGCAGGAAGTCCAAGGAAGAGCACTCTTCCGCCAGTTTCCCTTAATCCTCATAAAATGAGGGTTACAGGAGTTGGAGTAAGAAGTCCTCTAGCTCGACATTATCTCGGTAATATGTCAGAATAACTGCTTGTAGTGTAGACACGGACTATGTTGTTTCAGAATAACATCAGTTATTCCAAAATAACACTGCTTTGTAGACACAGCCTACAGGCCTAGTCAAGAGCAGAGTGGTTTCTAGCCACTGCCCATCATGGGAAAAGGGAAGAGGTCCACCTTGTGTCTTCTCAATCACCCACAGGAGGCCAAACTGCCCCCTAAACTAAGAAGCTTGACTTGTCTTGGGTAGCATTTCTAATCCTGGTTGGAGCTCTTCTGCCACCTTTCCCACATATCCTCTACTTCACTTTACTCTCATCTGCTGCATTGCCCTCCTGGTATAGGATGACAATAGAGTCCTGTCAGACTCAGATTCTTAAAGGTGTTCAGATGCTTAACACCTCTGAAATCAAGAGGAGTTTGGTGACCTCTGAGGATCTGTGCCTAAGTCTCTCTGTTGCTATGACTCATTCATTACAAGTTGTGATGGTCTTCAAGACTGGTGAAATTAAAGTTTGTAAAAACCAAGTTTTGTTTTTTATATTGAAAGTAAAACCTATTGAAACATTTATTTAAGGAATGTAGAGTATGTGAGAAAGAAACATTAGCAAACCTTGGGGGGTGAAATCTTGCCTCCATTGAAAGACATTTTGTCAATGACTTTCATTCAGGGTATTTTATATCTTTCCTGGAATGGGGGGAAGGGGAAAACATAGTATAGAGACGATAGGTTTTATTCTGTGTAAGAAGGTAATGTGTGGAGGGTAGTTTTTGCATAGCTCTAATTGACTGATTATGAGCACAAAGGAATAAAGATGGTTGAAAAAAGCAAGAGGTAGATTTTACAAAACCATTGGCTTTGACTTTAGAATATGGTTTTTTCAGCCCCATTTTGGTCCATCCTTGTGTTTCAGGCCTGTAAATGAAGCTCAGGCACCATGGAGAGTAAGGACTGTATGCAAAGGTCCACCAATCAAAGCTTCTTTATATTCACAAACTTGAACTATGTATACATCCACACCCTGAGTTTTCTCTGAGGCCTCTACTCAAGATCATCTAAAAACAACTGGGGGAGGAGGGGAAGAGCTTTCTTATGGGATTTACCCATCCATTCCTCATCTGCAATTGGTGGTTCCCTTTTAGTCCACAGAGTAATAAAAAGACCAATGAAATTTTTATATTCTGTTACATGATGCATGTTCTAGAGAGCTGGATTTCTTTGGTATTAATTGTTTACAGACAAAAATCTGAAGTGGCATTCATTGATTTGTCAACTCAAAGGACTCCATTTTAGCCAGCCAAGTTTGTGGCTAGTAAAACTCAGAGTTTTATAAAGGGACATCTGTTTAAAATGAATGTTTACACTGATCACAAAAGCTAAGGAGCAATACTATATATTACACCAATGCTGCTTTCTTACATGGCCATATGCGCATACCACTATTTCCTTGGATGAAATAGCACATATTTAAATATCAAGAGGACAAAAAAAAAAAAAACCCTCACAAGGAAAGCTCAGAGAGGGTTAATTTTATCCCTCCCCCGTCCCCTTCTTTGAATAATGAAATTAGTTGTTCCATAGTCTCTTGAAGGGCCAAGCTTGGTCTTCTTACAGAACAATACATGCTGTGCTCTCTATGTGAATGCACTTATGGTGAACTTTGAGCTACACATCTGCTACAGAAAAGTAACTTTTATTCCCAATTGGCCATTACTAGCAGAAGATGCAGGATTCATCCATGCTTTAGCATATTTTTATTAGATATACTTCAGCCCTACAGGCATAATAGATTGGTAGTTACTATTTATACACCTCATTAAAATGCACCCTCAAGTTTTATTATTTCCATTTGGTGAATGAGAGCAGGAGCTCTATTTTACTAAAGGTGAACGTTTGACTAATATATAGCTTATTAACAGCATAATCATCTTTAAAAAAAAAACAGAACAAAACATTAACTCCTGACTCTCAGCCACAGAAGTGTAAATGAGACTGAACTAGGAATTTCCTTGGGCCATTTTTGTTTTCTGTATGAATTAAGATGAAGGGTCTGGAAGAAGTGATTGCTGAAAGTTATTGATAAGAATCCATCTTTAGGGAATAACTTTACCCTTTTGGGCTCCAATTTTTCTGGTCTCTTTTCTCTTGAACTTTGATTAAATGAAATAATGGAAGGGAGAAGAGAGGGTTAAGCTGCAAGAGGTTGAATGAGATAGTGCCACTTATCTGCAAAAAGCACTTCTCTTGCTCTCAAGCTGATTTACACATACTCTGAGCTGATTATAAGTAATTTATAGAAAAACTGATTCCATGACCCCTGTTCAAAAGATCAGAGGTTACATTCATATTTGTTGGGTTCTGTAAAATCCC
Source organism: Pelodiscus sinensis (assembly GCF_049634645.1). Taxonomy (NCBI): domain Eukaryota; kingdom Metazoa; phylum Chordata; order Testudines; family Trionychidae; genus Pelodiscus; species Pelodiscus sinensis. The sequence goes on along the minus strand of NC_134718.1, from coordinate 38,922,200 downwards.
CTCTATCTGGCAGCAAAAATGTCTCAGTTTGTTAGTATGTCTTTGTAAACAATATGTTTGTCTTAGTGGATGGCTTGGTAAAATATTTTAAATAAATATAACTCCCTGCATTTATCACATTGACCTTTGTCTTCTGGTACCATGTGTTACAATTCCAGGTGTAGAATTAATCTCATGCTAAGATTTAGGATTGCTGATACATTCCTCATTAGCTCTATTAATTCCCCAAATTCCATCAGTGGTTGAGTGGGATGGGAATGAGCACATTCAGAGTCTAGTCATCTACCAGCTATAACACTTTGTTGGTCTAATAATCCTGACAGGGATTGGTGAGTGTCACAGAGGTTCTCAGTCTTGAAAAGCTTTCATGGGTAGTTTAAGTGTGCAAGCCATCCCAGGAATTCAGTGACACTAATTTTGTAAGTAAGGGTTGCTAGATCAGTGCCTGTACAATGTAAAGGCAAAGAGTGTGCATCTAGTTGTAGTGAGATGTGTATTAGACAAGTTAGGCTTTTTTCAATTGTTGTTCTTAATGAAATGTATTTGATATTTTCAGAAATATTCAAATATGTTTATCACGGTGTAAAATCAGGAACAAATTTGTTACCTTAAAAGCTTTCATTTGGCTCACATTAATTGAATTTCATTAAAAAAATTCAGTTACCACAGTATTACTGTACAATGATCCTAATACAATAGTTATTTACACAATAGAAGTGAGGGCTATGTGTGTCATTGACGTCAGTAAAAGCTAAAAGGCACTAGATTGCTGCGTAACTTATATTACCTTGACTAAACCCAATATCTGCTGGGACAATGGAGGCACAACACTTAGCACTGCAAGCAGATGAAAGAAGAGAGAGGCCCCCTATCTGTATTTTTTAAACAGCTTTTATTGCAGTAATTTATACACTACCACTCCAAGTAGCAATATGATGACAGATGGTTTCACAGACTGTGATCACAAAACCACGTGAGCAGTGTTGTTATGTTGCTGGTCACCTCTTATACATGACTGAGTCTTCAGATGCTATTCATTTTGCTATGTATGTGCTGTGGTTAAAAAAAACCCAAAGGAAACTAACATATACGAAACCATATTTGATTACAACTGGGAGCAACACAATAACCCAAAGCTATGACTCTTCTGACGAAAGCTGACACACTGATCTCTATGGCTTGTGGCTTTGCAAAGCATTTTTAAGGCAAGTTGCAGAATTTTTTAAAGCAGGTACAGAAGGGTTATTTTTGCTGTTCTCATAAGCCACTTCTTGCTACTCAGTAAGGTTGCCAACCTTCTGGTAGACTCCTGGCCAATCCTGGAATTAGCATCAATCTCGCCCGGGGTGCGCGAATAGCTCGGGCTGGCCCTGTTCTGGAAATTTAATTTAATATTTTAGGAACGTAACATTAGGCCACTGTGGGGGAAAATGTCAGTCAGAATTGGCAACTCTACTACTCAGAAGTCCTAGAAGTTTAAAAATTGTTCAGTCAAGAATGTTTCTGGAGCCTACAGGATAAGAGGAGAGAATAGAACATAGCTGCGAAACCCACCTCTGATAGTCACTCTAAGAAATCCTACTAGTTATCCTAGTTCCTTATAGCCATGGAATTTTGTAACTACAAGTCAGTTAGTTGTAAAGAATGTATGTTATAGCAAAAGGTGTGGATTAAATTTAAATACAAGATGTAGGCCTCAAACAGGCCAGGCAGCTTTGTTAACTTAGCTCCAGCTCTGTTTGATGTTAGCATGTTCTGATGTTGAAGTTAGGAGATGGAATATTGTAATGCATAGTGATGTCAGCATTATATAATGCCTTGTAGAAGACAGAAAGAAGTTTAATATTGAAAGACTTTGTAAGTTTGTTAAAGTGACTAGAAGTACCCCTTTGTTCTGTGCTGCAATTCTGTAAAAGTATTGTTTGTGTGAATGAGAGAGTGTTTTAGGAGAGAGAAGTGTGAAGGACACTGCTTGCTCAAATGGTCAGAGAAGGAGCTGGAGACTCAGAAGCACCAAATAATTATCAACTAAGTGAAAGCATACTGAAGACACAGACTACCAGGGCACACTGATGAACCCTGATGTTAGTAGCAAGAACCCCTTGATAGGGAACCAACTACAACTTTCGCCAGAAAGGCAACACCCCTGAGGGGTCATCAGCATAGGGATATCAAATAACTGTGAGAACAACTTCTTCCTGATAAGCATTTGTTGTAGGAAGATTGATTGTGATGCTGAGTGACTGATTAAGGCCTGACGGGGCAAAATGCATAGACTTGCATGGAAGGAAAATCCTATAAGGATAGTGATAGAGATGCAGCCGTGTTAGTCTGGTCTGGGGTGTCTTGTATGGTTCTTCGGGTTCCCATCCTTCCAGTGGAGAATCAGTCGAGACTGACAAGAACCTGGCTCCTTCCTCACACCCGACCTATCTGGCCAATAGGTTGGGCCGAGTAACAGACGGGTAACTATTCCATCAGCAGGGCGTATGTATGTGTGTGTAAATGCATATGCTACTGTATTATACTATCAATAAATGCGGCATGTTGCCTTATCCCCCTGAAAAATATCCGATCCCTTGTGCTTCTTTTAAGCATAACATCTTGACTAGATACAAAGTCATTTTTCAGCTGGCACTAATTAAGATATATCTTATTAATTTTGACCAGAATATCAAAAGATTCCATATCAGTGGGGAGTATGTATATTATCTGTAACATACTTAGGGAATGTGTGTGTATTTGATGTAGTGTTAGCTTGTATACTGAGATGAAGGAAGGGCACGACGACCCATATTTGATTTACTGTTTCTTATTTTAGTGTCAATTTGCTTTAGCCATATAATTCTTTATCCTGTAAACAGCTTCAGTGTTTCTCCCTATCCCTTAGAAAATTAAATGCCAACAACCCAGCAGTCAGAGGGTAAGACTATACAATATCATACCAGTATGCTGTCCAGAAAGGGAACAAATCTTCAGCAAAGAAACAGATTTATAAGCTTCCAAATTGATATTCAAAGTGACAGTGTGTAGAGACAGGGAAAGGGGAGATTTTTATATATACACCAAAAATTAGGGATGGAAGCAACTAGTCGACTACCTAATAAGTATATGTTTATCAGGTAGTTGAGTAGTAACTCTACTAGTTGCCTCCGGCCCCACACTGCCTCTATCACAGCAAGGCAGCAAGGCGGGGGAGGGGGTGGAAGAGAGAGAACAGGAACCAGTGCTGGGGGGAGCTGGAGTGACAGAGGCACAGTTCGCGACATTTCCCTGCTGCTCTTCTGTCTTTTAAAGGGAGGGCCACAGACCGTTCTTACTACATTTAAAAGGCAGAGGCACAGTGGGGATAGTGAGTGACCCACCTCCACTGAATTCCATCAACTACTCAATTAGCTGATTAATCAAAATTTAACATATCCCTCCAAAAATCCCTTGTCAGGGTCCTTGTAATTTTAAAAAAAAAAGGTATTTTTTTACCTATATAGGTTATCAGTATGTCAAGAACTAGTTTCTGTTTGTATGTAACATAATTAAGGCTTTAGCCATTATTTTTATTTATGAAAGGCTATTTTGTGCCATTAGGGTTTCAAAAATGTCCTCTGGGTAATACCCAAATATGGGATTTTGGGAGGGGAAACATCATGGATATTAGAAAAACAGAATCCTTGTCTCCAACCCTGGCACAAAGCATACGTGCAGCAACAAAAAATGGGCTGCCGCAGTAGTCATGAGCTTTTGGTCTAAATTCTCCACTCCTCCCTCCAGAGTCGTGTGCACTTCAGGCAGTTCCAGGGTTTGTGGTCATTTGATGAGTGCTGTATGGGAATGACATTTTACTTTCTCCTCAGATGTCCTCTCTGTACTTGTTCACTCATATAATTGTCATGGACAGAAGGATCAGCAGCTTGCTCGCATCTCAAATCATTCTCTCTCTGATCCTAAGACTGACTTTCAAGGGCATCAGTGAGCAGCAGCGTTGTGTGTCATGAGTTAGCTAAACTGTGCTCAAATTATTTATGTGAGCATCTGCAAGAGAAATGGGAAGTCACTGAGTCACTGCACACAGCACCTCTGTAGCCATGCAGCTGTTAACTTCAGAGCTGGGTAAAAAAGTTGGTATTTCACAGAATTTAACTCCAACTTTTACCATTCCACTTGACATGACTCCTCCAACTCCCAAAATTTTCTCTTTTTTTAGGTGAAATATTGGTAAAGTGGAAATATGTTGTAAAAGTACATTTCTACATGTATTTTAAAGTCACTTTTGAGTAGATGATTCCTTTTCACCTTAACATGGGCCAAGGAATGTGGCTTCAGCTTCCAACCATTAGTTCTTATTTCAGCTTGCTCTGCTGGAGGAAGCATTATTTTCTCACCATGAAGGTAGATATACACTGGAATTGAATCACTTCTCAGACTTCTTTTTGATAGATCTAGGCTGTCTGTACCTCCAGGAAGATTTTAGGGTAGAAGACAGATACTTCCTTGCAGTAGCAGAATTTTGTAGCAAGGATTGTTATATTCTTCTGTATTAAACATCATGTACTGTCTTCCACTCTCGGTTACACTAATGTCCGTCTTCAGCAGCTACTTTGAAGTTGGTGGCGTTTTTCCAGATTAACACCAGAGCAGATTTTGTCCCCGAGCATCTCTGGCACTGGTTAGTTCTGCTTCTACAGAATAAACATCAGGAACTGTTTAGAAAAAACCTTATGGGATTAACTCAGCCCACTACACAGTAGAGTATCAGTGGTTTGATTCCCTGGTGCAGTAAGCCTGCCAAACCTAGAAGGGCAACAATTCCACCTGGGAAACAGATGAAACTGTTTTAGTACCTTGTCCTTATTTGGGAACAATAAAATTAGATTCAGTGCATTTGGAAGAAGAGTAGTTTTGGCTTCTTTCAATAGCATTTGATTATATATTACTGTATATAATCTAATGATATCCTGAAACACAAGGCATAGAAGAGATCATTTTAAAGGATTAAATTTATGAGTGAGTATAACAACACCACACCAAGTGAAAAAAAATATGTGCCACTGATTCCCATCCTAACATATAAAGGTACACTGGCAGAGTTTAGTCTCTGATAGCAAAAATGGTTTGAAGGTGGGAGAAATAAAAGCATTTCTGTATTTAATGAGATGGCAGCTTCTTTCTCTATTAAGATGGAGGGAAGGGGGTTGCTTCGGTTCAAACCTAAGTCTAATGTAAGAGCCACACACAGCACTGATTCCCCGCTTTCCTCTCTGCTGTTTTAACAGCATATTTCTCTTATACACGAGGGAACTAGGGATCTGAAGGTCACATTGATAGTTTGTAAATAATTGTTTCCATATGTGGTAGGCCATATTTCGCTGATCTGTATAAGGAGCATAAAGAAAAGTTTATAGTAAAATGAAAATGACATGCTTCCAAAATCCAGAATCCATGCTATTTGTGGGAGTCACACAATACAGAACTAGATCCATGCCACCTAAAGCCAGTGCTGATCTGGGGTTCTCATTGGAAAACAAATAGAATATTACAATTGTTCTATTATTATGTGTGTGTTTACAGCTGTGCCAGCCTGAGGGGGAGGGACAGAATAGCCAGCCAGTTTGCAAATACTGAAAGGTCAAAGGGGTATGGCCAGCTGCCATAATTCTTGGAGTACATCAGGAATCAAAAGTTCTAATGGCTTGGCTGGATAATTACTTACATGTAGTTCAGATTAGAACATTGAACTGAGACAGATTCTAGAGCTTGTTAATAGTGATTTTTAGAAAGTGAAAATAGCACTTCCCACTCTTTGGCCCCAAGGCAATCCATTATAGTTGTATTTACTGATTACTTGTACAATGTTTTATACATTGTGAACCCAAGGGCCTGTTTTTCACCACTGATTTACACAATGTGCAGTTATTTACCCCTCTGAGAGCTGAAAGTGCTACCTGATGAGAATTCAGTCACTTCTGCACCCACTTTGTGCAAATCTAAGCCACACATATGATGCAAAGCAGCAGAGAAACCAGCACAACACTTTACTGGGGAAGGTGTTAAGGTTATTAGGGTTTTGGAAAAGTTGTGTTTTAAAGAGGGTCTTGAAAGAAGAAAGGGTAGAGTCACAGCATATTGGTTCAAGAAGGGGTCTGAGCATTAAGGGCTGAAATGAAGAAATTCCACAGAAGAAAGTAATAAAATCTTTGGCAATGTGAAAACAGGTTGAGATAAAAGTGATTTAATCCTTTTGACTCTAGTCAAACCCCAAACCTGGATCACTTAACTGGTTTTGCCTTTGCATTTCTTGGTGCGCCATGAGAGGGACTGTTCTTGTTAGTTTTGGTCCAGATGAAACCAGGAAGGGATAGAAATCTCACATGAGGGCCCATATTTCCAGATAATTGAATTTCAGCCAAGGTCAGACAAGCATCCAAACTTTGTACTCATAGAAGCCAAAGGGTAATTTATTAAAAAAAGATTTTTCCTGCAGATTTGTAGCTGTACAGTGAGAAAGGAAAGTATCTGATATGTACATCGGACTCACCTTAATCATTAGCTGGGGCTTCCACATACTTTGCTACAGTGTTTCACATGTATACTCTGTGGCTTCCAGATGCATTTAAGGCCATTTTAAATATAACTGAAAGCAGAAGAGAAAGTCCTGAGACTACTAAGGAGCAATGCTATGAACTAAAAGCCAAATCAGGGTTCTGACTTGTCTGCACATAATGCAAGAGGGGTGTATTTGGCAGGTGGCGTAATGCTCACCTATGCATGTCTCAGGTCCTGTTTCAGCAGTTTGAGGTACATAGGCAGGCACTGGCCAGACTCCTCACAGCAAAGACAAGAGAGCCTCTTCCACCTACTACCATTGGAAGATCATCCCAGTGCAAAGGTTATCTGTCCAGGGCCAGTTTCACCAGCTTTAGGGCCTGTTTACATTGCTGGTACTCAATCTGCATGTTTGGAAGATAAATTCAGTTATACTCTTATCTTATCTTATATTAAAATCAATATAGCCCTGCTAATTACATGTAGCCCCTTTCTGGAGTGCTTCTAGTCTCCAGACATGGTAGATTCCTCCCACCTGAGGGCATGTCTACTTTGGGGGAGGGAGGATATTTTGAAATAACAAGGTGAGTGTCCACACTACCAGGCCTGTTATTTCAAAGTAATGGGCTTGTTATTTCAAAATAACTCCTGCTTATGAAAAGGAATAAGCTTATTTCAAGAGAGTTATTTCAGGAGTTATTATTTCAAAATAACCTGGTTGTACGCACCTAGCCTAAGCGGCTCAGTGGCTCACTAAGGCTGTGTCTAGACTACATCCCTCTTTTGACAGAGGGATGTAAATCAGACACTTTGAAATTGCAAAAAAAGCCGGGATTTGAATTTCCCATGCTTCATTTGTATAATCGCGTCATGGTGCTCTTTCGAAAAAGCGCTGTTTTGAAAGTGAAACCGCAGTCTAGACATGGTTCTTTCAAAAACAGAAGCCTTTTTCGATAGATCCTGTAAACCCAGTCTGAGGTTTAGACACATCCTAGAGGATCAGTGGATCCTGGCCATTCTTTCCTCTGCAGCAATCATGGGGCCACTTCTCTTCTGGCTGCAGCTGAGCCTGTCCCCACAAACACTGTTCTTGTCCATGTTCTATATACATGACTGGGCAGTCCCACCATGCAATCTATCCTACCTTTGGTAGCCATTACTATGCTAACCAGGTTCCAGACCTAATAACTACTTCTCTTCCATCCAGGCCTGGCCCCCACAGCCTCACATTACTCAGCATCGGCAGACACTGGTGTTCATGAGGGTCCTCCTTCTTCCAGGAACCCCCTAATAAGTGTTGCTAAACAAACTTGTTCCGTGGTCACCCAGCTGCAGCTTCCAAGCTGGTGCTCATGGGAGAAAGTTCCCTTAGGTCCCCAAAATAGCAAAGAAAGAAAGGCAAAGAGCTTCTGCACAACCTGCTGGTTTAAATTGACTCATGTTTTGCAAATCTACAGAACATATTCCCTTTTCACATAAGGATGTCAATTCTCAGTCTTGGTTTGCACAGAAATGTTATAAAGCAAATCCAATTCAGTAGAAGGTTTCATTATGAAATCATATTTTATTGCTGTCTCCCTTCAGTCAGTCCCCCCTCTTCTAAATGTAACCATACAAGAAACAGGCCAGCCCAACCTTCAGTTGCTTTTTGGAAGACATTATACACATTTGCATTCTATATCTTTGGCCCTCCAGGTTCTCTAGGCCTGTCTCCTCTCCCTCCTTCCCCCCCTCCCCCAACACATCTCTCCATCAGATCTTCACAAAGCAGCCATTTGACTCACTTTGCTCAGCCTTCTTCCTCACATGGAGATAGTAGGCTGCCTTTGGCTTTAAATCCTCCTGGGGGAACAGCCACAAAAGCTTTTCCACTCTCACTGCTATAGCGTTACCCATAGCACAGTGCAAATGCAAAGCCATTCGGGGGGAGACCACACTCCAGGGATTCTGGTTTTTTTAATCTGCCTATGTATCTCTACCATACACATCACTGTGCTATCTAAGAGTTAGGTACTCCATAAAGCCTAGGTGCTTTATAGAGTTTTCAGACTTGTTTAGCTGCCTAACTCTCATACCTGGGAGGATTTGAAAAAGCCACTTGGCTCTTATCTGCATCATTAGGCACCTAAATACTTTTAAAAAAATCTGTCCTTAAGTGCCTCCCACAGATTGCATAAACAAGCAGATCCTTGAAACTTTTTCACAGTTCTACAGTTAATGAGACATAGCAAACACTTTTAAAATGATCATATTGGTACAAAGCAAAAAAAATTGAGCATAAAGGGTTAGAAAACAACCCTAAATGCTTACATTTTGTGTATTAGTAACCCTGCACACATCCAGGATTTCCAGCCTCTCTTTTCCATAGTAGGTAATAGTTCACAACAAAAGTGATAATAAAGGAGCACAAGGGTTTTACATGCAGATGTGGTACCTTTTGAAGATGCTGGAATATGTCCCTGAAATGGAGAAATTCTCTTCGGAAGAATTAAAAATCAAATGGATTAAACAAATCATGGTTTGTCTTTAGTAAGTGAGATTTTGATTTCAGTGAGTCCAGAAGGAAGAATCAATAGAAATCTCAAAATAATATGACCTTTACATGGTCTCTACTTACCCAAAGCTAATGTCTGGTAATTGTACACCAGACTCTGCAACTGTTCCATTATTCACTGACAAATTTAAGGATAACCTAGCACACCCACACAAAAAATTTGAAGACAAAAATGTTGTTAGATATTTTAGTAAAATAGTGTCTCCTGGCCAACAAGTGCTTAAGCTAGAAAGTTTGCATCAAGATCTAACTTCTTAAAAGTTTGGAGATGTCCAGCTCTGGACAAATTGGACCAATTCCTAATATTCAAGTTTAAGGGATTCCATGGAAAGAAAATCTTTTTAGTCCCAGTGACCTCCCAAAAATGTGAGTCTACACACTAGCTTAACAACTAGTACCTCTCTTATTAAATACCCCCAGAAGATGCATCATTCTTTGCATGTGCAAATCACACAGGCTCTGCACATATTGTGGTTTTTCATCAATCAATGAAAAAGATCATTGTTATATCTGAAATACTTTCCTTCGTGTATATGTACAGGTGTATATATATATATATATATATATATATATATATATATATATATATTATAGGTTGTATCTGTTTTCGTGTAACTAATCTACAAAATATATACTTTTCTTACTGTTTCTTGGGCAGTTCAGGTTAAGTGCAGGACACTAAGGCTATGTCTACACTCGCGGCTTCTTGTGCGAGTAATATGCAAATGAGGCTAAATGTAGAATATCGCCGAGCCTCATTTGCATACCTAATGAGCCACCATTTTTTTCAGAAGAGGCTCTTGTGGAAGAAGGAGCGTCTACACTGCCCCTTCTTGCGCAAGAAAAACCCTCTTGAACAACTGCGTTACACCTGTTACTTTTCAGGAAGAATGGCATTGCACAAGAGGATTTTTCTTGCACAAGAAGGGGCAGTGTAGACGCTCCTTCTTCCGCAAGAGCCTCTTCTGAAAAAAATGGTGGCTCATTAGGTATGCAAATGAGGCTCGGCGATATTCCACGCTTAGCCTCATTTGCATATTACTTGCGCAAGAAGCCGCAAGTATAGACATAGCCTAAGGGAATGTCTACAGAGCAGTGTTATTTCAGAATAACCGGCATTATTCTGAAATAACAAAAAGTGTGTCTACACTGCAAGCCATTATTTGAAATTAACATCGAGCTGGAGGACTTTTTACTCTGACTCCTTTAACCAGCATTTCACAAGGAGTAAGGGAAGTCAAAGGAAAAGTGTTCTTCCTTCAACTTCCTGCTGTGTAGATGCACCAAAAGCTGAAATAAACTATTTTGACTTAAGCTACGCAACTGACATAATGCAAGTTGCGTAGCTTAATTTTACTTTTGTCCTGCTGTGTAAACACGCCTTAATATTCTGAAACTAAACATAGTGCTGAACAGAGACAGTTAAAGCAAAGCAAAACAGATTCTGCTCCATGATCTTTACCCAATGCTGTGAATTGGCTCAATGTAAGTGTGTGTGTCATTAGCCTCTTTCTTATTATAAATGAAATTTTAGCAACTGTTTTTAATATTAATACCTGGTTCGGATTAGGCCAATAAGTCTCTAAACAGCAGTCTTGTCTACCAGAATTTCAACTTTTTTTAAAAAAACTGAAGGACACTGACTTGTCAGAACTGAAACTGCTCACAAGAAAGGGTCAGTTTCCACAAAATAATTGATTCAAAAACATTTGCAATTGTTTTTAATTGTTGAAATGTCATCTCCAGACAGTCTGTTCCCTTCCCCATATGAAAATAGTTTTGCTCTAAATCTAAGCACAATAAAAATGAAATATGCTCAAAAACAAAAAAATGTCCCAAACATTGAAATGAAACATTTTGTTTGGTGTGAACTGAAATCTTGTTGGACTGTCTGTTCCTGAATATTATCTGGTTTTGACCCAATCCAGAATGGCAAAAGTTTTCAAAAATAAAGTTTTTCCTTTGATGGGAAACCTCTCACTTGTCCAGCTCTAGAAGATATTCATATTTTTTTTCTCTATCTGATCAAGAAGAATGCAATTCTAGCATCCTATGGGAGCCCCATCAAGGATAGCCAAGCTAGAGGAAGCAGCATTTGAGAGCTGGAACTTGAAAGAGTATTTTTTTAATCCCAATTCAACCCATTTTGGAAGCATGCTCTGCCCACCCCCGCCTCCTTTATGATACTCCCACTTCTCTCTCTTTGCTGGCTGATGTCGATTGTGCAGTTTTGAGTGTGGCAGCAGAAAGCTGTACAAAGCTTCCATTAAAAATATCTAGGCCCATTAATGTGGTTTCAATGGATGTACATCTCTCTCGACTATTCTATTCACCATGATAACTGAATGCCTTTCAGCAGGGGAGAAAAATGTGAGTATGTTTCAGGGCATGACCCAAGTTTACTTGTCTAGCACTGATGATGATTCTGACACGTGTTTGGTTTAATTAATTTAAGAGACACTGATAAGCAAAGCTTGAAGACGACAATAAATGCCTGTATTTTGAGGACCCTGAGTGCAGCCCTCTTGGTTTCAGTGGGATTGCTAAAATTTAAGTGAGAAAAGAATTTGACCTATTCAGAATGGCTAATTTAGACCATGAAGTTTTTAGGGATCAATTCACCATAACTCAAACTTTTGATGGGTGATGCTGGCAGATAATCCCGTTCCTTGCTAAAAACTTGGCTCCCACTGAGCCACTTCCTGATTCCAAAGACAGAATTGCCCATTGGCTATTCACTAGCTACAAAATATCATTTGTAGGCTATTTCTTCTTCTCCTTTACTGCTCCAGATGATCCTCCTGCCTCAATAATCTCAGGAGAATAAAGCTGCACAAATGCTCTCCCCATAAAAAACTGTTTGGCAAAAGGGTGATTTTTTTTCTTTCCCTGCCTCCCTTTCACAAATCCTGGCCCCAGCTTTCCTGCACAAGTAACTCCACTGACTGTTGGGAAATTCTGCACCCTCCCTGCAGGCACTGGAATGGAAGCAGACCACTCAATGTCTATTACTCAAGCCTAAGGTTAGAATCGCTTCCCAACTCTGGGAGGGAACAAATGATTCTCAAAAGAGGAGTTCCTGCTTCCCCACCTCATCATGGGTCACCAACCACGAAGCCTTTGCAAGACAGGAATCCACTCATGGATCTCCCCAATCTGTTTGCCTCTATGAAAATTCCTGCACTGGTTCCTTTGTATCCAACATCTCTACATTCTGGAATCAGGATTTTTACATACGTGCCCAACATATTGCATTTGCACTCCAGCTTGGATCTTATTCCACAATGAATATTGGCTTTCACCCCACTAGACCAGAGATTTCACAAACAGACAAGGAAAAGCCTTTTTTTATACTTACCAACTTAGGTTTTACTTACTGAGGCCCGAACTATCAAGTCTCATCTCAGTGCAGAGCTTTTGCTTTTCAGGCTGACAAAAGGAATGGAATTATGGATGGAGTGTCCACATTTTTACCATACAATTGTTATTTTACTTATCGTTGTGCGTAACAGCTCCAGTCATGGATCAAAATGCCACCATATTAGGTTCTTCACAGATAGAACAAAACATTGGTCCCTGGCTCCTGAAACAATGGATAAGTGCCATTTTTGGCTAATGCGTGACAATGAAATATTTACTTCACACACTGGTAAAAAAATTGTAAAATGCAAAAATTAGGACTTTCACCAAACTCTGTGGGAGAATACTCTGAAGTCTCAGTAGGATTGGCAGAATAGGTTCATCAGCATATTACACACCCAGGCTACGTCTAGACTGGCATGATTTTCCGGAAATGCTTTTAACGGAAAAGTTTTCTGTTAAAAGCATTTTCGGAACAGAGCATCTAGATTGGCACGGACGCTTTTCCGCAAAAGCACTATTTGCAGAAAAGCGTCCGTGCCAATCTAGACATGCTTTTCCGCAAAAAAGCCCCGATCGCCATTTTCGTGATCGGGGCTTTTTTGCGGAAAACAAATCTGGGCTGTCTACAGTGGCCCTTTTGCCCAAAAGTTTTGCGCAAAAGGACTTTTGCCCGAACAGGAGCAGCATAGTATTTCCGCAAGAACACTGACAATCTTATATGAGATCGTCAGTGCTTTTGTGGAAATTCAAGCAGCCAGTGTAGACAGCCGGCAAGTTTTTCCGGAAATGTGGCTGATTTTCCGGAAAAACTGGCCAGTCTAGACACAGCCCCAAAGACTGCTTAACAGAGTCTGATCATTGGGCTCAAATAGCAGTAGCAAACTGCAATGCAGGATTGTTGAATTAGAACAGAGAAGAGAAACCAAGGATTTTGTTTGTTTGCTTTGTTAAGGAGTAATCTAGCCACCAGCAAGCCATGGACATGTGCTTAGTGGGGAATCTTTGGTTCAGCCTCAAGAAGTTCATTATGCTGGAACATAAATCTAGTTCCTTTCCCCTCGTCCCGCCCTTCATTCTCCAACCCACTTGTGGCTGTCCCCATATAGCACTTACAGAATTAGGTGAAAGTGGTAGAAAAACTTAGAAACAAGCTGGCAGCTACTAAGCTTGAGGGGGGAGCAGAAACAAAGACCACAGCCTTCTATGGGTTTACACAATGCACTTCGCAAAATACTTGTGTGGTAAACAGAACTCTGAACAGTTATAAAATAATTGCAGTATGAGTCAGAGTATTAATGACCAAATCTGTGGCTGCTTTTAACCTAGGTCTACAATAAGACTTTTCTTATTCAAGCTCTGCTGTGAATCTGTCAGCTACCAGATTGATTTTTTATTTTGTTTTGTTGTTTCATACACTTTTAGACTGAAATTATTTCTTTTTCCTCTACCTTGGAATTTTTCAGTGCTGTCTAATGAAGTCATTTAGAAAATGGGCCAGATCTGAGAAACAATCATGATTTAACCTAATTCTATTCCAGTTCTCTGAAGTATAAGTATAATGGGATTCTGTTTTAGTGATTCTCTTTTTCATTTTTCTATATAGGCCAAATATTGGGCTCCAATCTTGCGATGCAAATCACCTAATCTCTCTACCTTTGTGGAGCCCAGATGACTTCTCAATCAAGGGTTGAGGCCTGACTTTCTCAAAGACATTCCTTTTAATGCTGATGTATTTTCCCACTTGTTCATAGTACCCAGTAAGGATTTAGACCCCCTCTTGCAAAGAGTCATATCATGCATAACTTTCCACGCAGAAGAAATCCCAACTAAACAGGACTACTCGTATTCTTAAAAATTCAGGAGGTAGCCGAGTTAGTGTCTAAATAAAAAAAAAAAAAATGGTCTGGTAGCACTTGATAGACTAACAAAACATGTAGATGGTATGGTGAGCTTTAATGGGCACAGCCCACTTTGGTCATCTGAAGAAGTGGGCTGTGCCCACGAAAGCTCATGGTACCATCTACATGTTTTGTTAGTCTATAAAGTCCTGCCAGACAATTTGTTGTTTTTTTCATATTCTTAAAGTACAGCATATACAGAAGTCTTTGCAGCTCTGGGTTCTTGGTTTTTCTTTCTAAATCAAAAGTGCATCTTAAAGTCTCTCACAATCCTATTTGCTTTTAAAGGATAAATTATATGGACAAATGATAGTTACAGTCTATTATAATTTGACTTATTGACCATTGCACCACAATCTCTGGATGACTTCACTTTCTCCTAGCAAAATAGAAAGTTTGGTCCTAAAGAAATTTATAAAATCATAGAAATGCCAGACTAGAATGGGCCTCAAGAGGTTCTAGAGTCCATTTAAAGCAAAACTAACTCAACCTAAACTGTCCCTGACAAGTGTTTGTCCAACCTGTTCATGGAAAGTGCAAATGATGGGAATGCCACCACATCCCTTGGAATCCTAATCCAGTACTTACCCACCCTTATAGTTGAAAAGGGTTTCATTGTTGTGTGGCTCTGCCTAGAATGATCAAAATGGGGGTTCTACACACTCATTCTTAGGATACGATTCCAGTGAATTAGTAAAGCCCAAGCAATAATAGCAAGTTAAAATTGGTTCTGATTGTGCAATTCATTCCAGGCCCTTTAAGTAATTCAAGGCTGTGTCTAGACTGCATCCCTTTTCCGTAAAAGGGATGCAAATTAGACACATCGCAATTGCAAATGAAGAGGAGATTTAAATCCCCCCACTTCATTTGCATAAAAATGGCTGCCGCTTTTTTTCCGGCTCAGAGCTTTGCCGGAAAAAAGTGCCAGTCTAGACGCGGATCTTTCGGAAAATAAAGCCTTTTCCGAAAGATCCCTTATTCCTCTTAAAATAAGGAATAAGGGATCTTTCGGAAAAGGCTTTATTTTCCGAAAGATCCGTGTCTAGACTGGCGCTTTTTCCCGGCAAAGCTCCGAGCCAGAAAAAAGCGGCAGCCATGTTTATGCAAATGAAGCGGGGGGGATTTAAATCCCCGCTTCATTTGCAATTGCGATGTGTCTAATTTGCATCCCTTTTACGGAAAAAGGATGCAGTCTAGATACAGCCCAAGTGTTATAAATGGTCCAAAACCCAGCAGATATCCCAAATAGGGAATTCCTATGGTGCAGAGATGGTAACAGCCTTACCCCATACTCTGCTAAAGCAATACGTTGGGGTAGGTCTGAGGGCAGTTCAGAATCTAGCCCAATACACTTGCTCACAATGCTGATAGTGCATTATATAACCACGAATAAATGGATGTACTTGAAATTTTAGAAAAACCAAGGGGCCAGCTCCCATTTCAGCAACAAAGCAAGCTGCCACATTTTAAAGGGTGTCCAGACATCACTGCTGCCCCTGAGTCAGTGGGAGCTGTTAGAAGCAGGGCATTTTTGAAAATCAGGATACTTTGCTCCAGCCAGGAGCTGGGCTCTTCTGAAAGTCTAGCCCATTATTTACATTCCTAAATGGGAACTGTTGGCTGCTGAGCTCAGTTAAAGCCTGACCCATAATGTACACTTAAATCAGGAGGGAGATGTGTTTAAGTTACATTTGCATACAATTTTATATGGCTAATGTTACTTTTCCTAGTTTTCTGACTCTGTAAACTTTGGATAGAGAAGTTTTAATCAAATTCTTGTTTATATGCAAGAACAGTCTTCTGATGCACTAAATTGATGTCAATGATTGTAACTACCAGTTTCACTTGCTTTACATTTCATTGGGTTTCTCTCATGTCCTTGTTTGTATCTGGATAAAGACAGTGTTAAGTCTCTCCAAAAATTATTTACTTTGCTGTTGTCAATGGAAACAGAGTTCAAAATAATCACAGCTGAGCCTCTAGTTATAACTTTGTACCTGTTTATATTTGTTAATCTTCAGCAGGGGGAGGTGCACCTAGGGATCTGTTTGAGAAGAGCACAAAAATAGGACTTGAAGCATCCAAGCACTAAGAACTCCAAGAGGAAGTAAGGTTATCTGCAGTACTCCTCAAAAGTGCATATCCAGGAGATACTGAGAGAAAACATGACCTTGCAAAGGCCTTGCTTCATATACTGACTGATATGAGAAGAGCAACTTCTAGCAAAGATAAGCATAGCACAACTTTATTAACCCACAGGAGAGCTGATGCTAGCACTGACTATGGTAGGAGTTTCAACTAAAGTAACACACGTGACATACTCATATACTTCAAGTGGACCTATACTAGCATTCCCTTCCCTCTTCCTCTCTCTGCCCCCTACATGCAGACTGAGTATGTCTGGCACCAGCAGAATGGTAAGAAAAAGTCTCGTGTTGACCTAGCTATTGAGTCCAGCCTTCAGATGGGTGAAGGGAATCTACTAATAAGTTAAGTGAACAGGAGACCAAGTTCCAGAGTGGTCATAAAGGATGCCTGACAAAAGCAGGACACTTCTAAAATTCAATAGGCTTGGAAAATGCAGACTGGGCCTTCTCCTTGCTGACAAACAGCTCTGCAGAGCTCCTGGAATAAAGTAACCCTTTGAGCTTTGTAAGAGCAGCTCAGTCCTAAGCCATTTCTGTTGCTCCATTCATTCATGACCATGGCAGCTCCCACTTTGCTTCTGAAGCAGGCAGGCCTGGCTGCCTCTTTCCCAGCACACTTCAACCTGAGCCTCAGGGGCAGATTAGGGTGCCCAGATCTGCAAAGGGTAGTTCAGAGAGAAGGTACATGGTAAGTGTGTGGTGTTGGGGAAGCAGGAATCAAAGAATAAAAGGCAAGGGAAAGGTCAGAAAGGAAAAATAAGAACAGACAGGAGAGTGGCTGGATCTATAAGGAGAAAAGTTAATGGGGGGGCAGTGTGGGGGAGAGAACTAGGCAGGGGACAGAAAACAGACATCCAGGCAGCAAAACTCAATGATAAGAAAGCAAACTCAGGCCTTCTGCAAGGCAATGTACATCTCTACTACTAGTTTTCTGATGCAGCTCATTTTGTACGCCATCCAATGGAATTTTTTCTAGGTTTCTGGTTCAGATAAGCCAACATACTTGACTTATTAACAGGTGATTGACACCCCTCATTCCATCTTCCTGACCAACTGATAAGATGCCTGAGTGAGTTAGCTTCTGCTTGAGCACTGATCCAGGCTATATTTTATAGAACTCTCCCATGTTATCACAGAAATCATTGAATCTTTGTGATGTGCAGTGTAGTGCATGCTGCCATACTCATGACCTAATTACCCATCAGGTAACTTGCTGTACGAGTCAAATGTAAACAATTTTTTAAAATCCCAAAATGTTCTGTGCAAGAGACTTCCTCATTAAGAGTTAGGTGCCTAAATACCTCTGAGGATCTGGCCCTTGGACTTTCAAGATAGTAGTGTTAAGCAGAAAAAAAACCCAATAACTTTAGTTGACTTTCAAATTATTTTCTTTACAAATATTTTTGGTGTCTGGTGTTCTCTCCAGTTCTAATTTCAGCAAAAGCATTGTCTTAATGGACGAGTAAATGCAATTTTGAGAATCAATGGAACATCCCCATTGTATGGAAGTGTTCAATAGCACACAAATCTAGTTTCCAATCAGAGCAGCAACAGATGTTACTGGCTCAATAAAATAATAATTAGAAAGTGTAAAAATATACAGTGGAACAAATCTTTATACAATTAGATCTGCTGGCTACATTAAGATGTATTTCCTTTGAACAGGTGTGAGTTTGGGAGAGCAATGGCAGCTTAGTATAAAATTATGGCCCCAAGTGCTCAAACATAGCAGAGCTTGGGCAACATTGGGATTTGGTTTGGGTCCCTCATTCAGGGCTGCCTGAGCCTGGCAGAAGTTAATGGCATAGGTGCGGGATGCCCAGCATCATAAGGTCCCTTAGAGGATTTAAGATCTCTCTGTCTCATCTACCTGCCTCCTCTCACCCCTCACCTTCCCCCCCCATTCTAGACTACCACCAGAAAACCCCACTCCTTGCATTTACACCTGGGAAAGCTCAGGAGAATCAGGTGGTTCTGGCAACACACAAGAGAAATTTTGACTCTAACCAGAAGCTTTAAGGCTATTTTAAGCTGTTAGTGATACAGAGTGGCCTGAGTGGATTAGAGAATGCAGCCCGATACATTTGTTTTAGGGTCTTATTGCTGCCAATGTACGCTTTACATTACAATGCAGAGATAATTTTTGCTGTGGACTGTATTAGCAATGTGTGGACACGTTTGGATAAAATAAGATCTAGCACAAAACTTGAACCAAACCTTAACTTTTGAGACTTGAAAAGGTCCTCGGCTCTCATTTTTAAATCCTCATGGGACCCTGTACTCTCTGGGTTCAGCAGGGGACAGGTAGCAGCTATCCTTATGTATCATGCAAAAGACTATCCCTGGAAGATGTACACCTATTTACAGAACAAATAGGTTTGTATATTACCTCTTCCCTGGAGCTGGTCAGGCTATTTTCAGTAAGCAATTTATTCAACAAATAAAATCCTTTTCTGTTAAGAGAGCTATCTGGAGATAGGTCACGACTTAGTATTTGTTCAGTACTGTATTCAGAAATCTACACATTTTAATGTGAGCAAATTTCAGCTTGTAGACTGTTATTGTCTTAACTGTTTGCTATTTGCACTGTCACCATGTTTTTCTGCTCAGTGATTAGCAAAAATTTACATTTGTGAATATGTTTTTTATTCAAGCCCTTCTCTTATTTACAAGAGTTTTGGTCACCCAGCATTCAGCCTGCATACCATTAATGAAACTTAAAATTCAGAGTATTATACTGAAAAAGAGTTTAAAGCAAGTAAGACTTGTATATGGACTACAGAAGACTAATTTCACGATTGAACATCTCCCTCTCCCTCCCCCTCCCCCATGCCAATGTTTGTGTCTCCCTCTTTTTGACGGTTACCAGAAAACACAAAAACTTAAAAAGCATGTTCCCCCCCACAGCTTAGAGTGAAATCCTAGCCCCACTTAATTTACCAGAACAATTTGTCTGACTTCTGAAGTTGAATAGTTTAAAACTACTACACAAAGTAATTAGAACTTAAAAGTGAAAGCTTTTGGGGTAGGACTTGTTCATCCGTGGTTTGTAGAATGCTTAGCACAATGGAGCCCTGACCTGGTTAGCTTCTAGATGCCACCACAAAACCAAGAATGTTTTCTTTTTGTTTTTTTATTTTGCAAGTGTGTAGAAGGAGGCAGTGATGTAAGCACCTCCCAAAGACCACCTATACACTGCAAAAGCAATACAAACCCATACTTTTTTTGGCTTTTAACATCCCCATGCCTGGCCCTCACCTCTTCCCCATCCTGGACAGCCTGCTTTTGATAACTAATTCCCAGTATGAACCAGTGCCAGTTAAGGAAGAGGATATTTTAACATAATACTCCCAACTCTTTGGCAAGCCCCAGTACCTCTCCCCCTATCATTCATATAATAGAAGAGTTACAGAAAAGTCTTTCCATGCCCCAAATTAGTCAGGTGTAAATTGAGTTGATGAAGTGAGAACTAGGTGCTGAGTTCTTGACTACCTGGCTTCTTGTGCAGAACGATCACACTAGTGACTTTTCTTCAGGTTGTTGGGCTGGAGCCCACATGCACAGATAGACAGGATTTTGTTTCCTAAGATGTTGTGAAGAAATAAGGCATCTGAAGCATCTAACCACTGATAGGTAAGATAGGGGGTTTTATTTGTACAATTTAGGCATTTATGGGGCTTCTAGCCTTATATTACCACTCCCTCACACAGAGTGGCCCTGCAATCAAACACCTTCAGTTCCTCTTCCCAGGGTTCCACAAAAGTATTTCTCCAACACAGTCATGGGCAACTAGCATCAATTTCACAGAGATACATATTAATATAGAGACTCTAAGTCACAAGAGAGTTCAATGTCATAACTCAAAAGAACCACCTTCTGTGAGTGCAGCTTCTCCATGAGTCTTAACCTTCCTTCAGATTCCCTCCACAGTCCCCTTCTAGACTCCAAAACACAAAGTAATTACAGAAACAACAGCCACCCACCAAAGACTCAGTAAGAGTCTGAGATCATTCAAAGGCCATTTCCAGCACCCTTCCACTTATTCAGGACTAGCATCGTAAGGCTACATTCATGGGCATTCCCCTAGGTTTCCACAGCCTGCTAGTCAGACTGTGTCTATGCCCTTTGTAGACAGAGAATATCTCCCCCCCCCACACACAGTTTTGTGCTAAGTGAACCAGGCTCTTCCTTTTAAGCCCATCTCTGGAAGTCTGCCTCCCACACCAGATGTCTCAGTTTGTGCTGATTCCCAAATTTCAGGATCTTCTGAACCCAGGTGCTACCTCATCCCTAACCAGGTTGCAGCTGTTTAGTCAAAGGTGCTTTAAAACCCCCTTCCTTAAAGGGGCTCTGTCAATTCCATCAGCCTAATATCTGAGCACCTCACCAACAGCAATTAATTATCCTCATGAGTCAGGCCTCAAAAAACCATGAGATTGGCTTAACAATAATGAATTTAGTGATTCTTTTTTGTAGATACTGCCATAGGTGCAATCTTGCGCAAAAGCGGCCGCTCTTGCGCAAAAGCTTGCTGCCTGTCTACACTGTCCGCGTGTTCTTGCGCAAGTAAACTGATGTTCTAATGTATGAAATCAGGGCTTCTTGCACCAGAACTCTGACGCTCCCACTCAGGAATAAGCCCTTTTGCACAACTGTTCTTGAACAAGAGGACAGTGTAGACAGGCAACATTAATTTCTTGCGCAAGAAAGCCCTATGGTTAAAATGGCCATCAGAGCTTTCTTGCGCAAGAGAGCGTCTACACTGGCATGGATGCTCTTGCGCAAAAGCACACCAGTGTAGACACACTCTTCTAGAAGAGTTTTTGCAGAAGAACTCTTCCGCAGAAGAGTTTTTGCGTGAGAACACGCCAGTGTAGACATAGCCTATGTGTTTTAAAATCAATGTATTTGACACTGCAACATTTACACTGTATTATATTGGGTTAGCAGCTCTGCATCTTGGAACATCACATGGTAGTGTTCTGTAGTACTGCAAAAGGAAATTTCAGCCATAGAGTCTTTTTATTTATTAGCAGGTCTACATTTTCTGTCATTTTCCGCTGAAAACTGTTCAATTGAAATTTTGAAAGGGTAGTAACTTGTGCTGCCTTTCTGGAAGAGCATCTTGAGAGAGATAAGATTTATTATTATCAGGAAATATTTCCACCACTTCATGCTTAATCAAGCACAATTTAATTTAGATTTCCAATAATCTTCTTCAATTACCAGGCAAAGGAAAGTCCCTTTGAAAAAGAGATCAGAGAAGCTCTCCATTTGTTAGCTAGGGCAAATATTTGTGAGAGAGCACAACTTTCCCTGCTATTGTGAATGGTTTGAACAAAAACACATCTACAATTATGTTATTTTTAAAATATCACAGAAGCTGGCATCTCTTTTGCTAGATTTATAGGTAGCATGACTTTTGGATGAGGGAAACCAGAGCTGTAATCCTGACCCTATCATTATTTTGCTCCATGGCTTTCTCCCTGCCTCAGTTTCCCCCTCCATAAAATGTAAAAATGAGCCCAAATCTGCCTGCAAAGTTACACCTGTGCAGCACTCAGTGGGTTTGTTCAGTGTGACTGAGGGTAGAATTTTGCCCAACTGTTTGTACATACTTAGCTCAAAGGGTTGTTGTGAACATTAGCTAATTAATGGTGGTACACCACTTCCAAATGTAAAACAACATATACATGCTAAGAATATTCCTCCTTTACCACAATGTCTTCAAATTGGCAGAAGATATTATTTCTTTGTCATGCATGACCATAGAGAATGCGTTAAGCTGGGTAACAGCCTTTTCATAAGGCAGTAGGCACTTGACATGGAAATTAGCAACAGGGTAGGAGAACAGGGGCTACTCTGTTGAATAGGGGCTTGAATCTTCATCAGCCTCTGTATGGCTCCTCCCCCATACCACCACATAATTTCATTTTTTATCATTATAAATTGTGTTTTAAATGGGTTAAATCCTAGAGATCATTGGTGGAGAACACTTTATAATAAAAGGCCAAGATCCACAACTCTTAACTGCCGTTAATATCAAAGCATGTTAGGAGTCTAATAAAGGACCCACCATGAAACTTGGTGCTGCAAAAATTAGTATCACGATACCTAACTTTTAGGCATGTAGAAAAAATCACAGGCTCAGCACTAGGATCCACATACGCCTGAGTGAGTCACCTAGGTTCCCTATATCATGAATGAGGAGACATGGTGTACTCTACACAGCAAAAGAAGAAACCTGATGCAGTAAGTCTGAGACCCTGGATCAATGACTGAGGCTCAAGTTACAGGCTAAAAATAGCAATGTAGAAGCTCTTGCACAGCTGGGAGCACAGGCTCTGAAGCCCAGGAAGGGGGAAGGAAGTGCAGAAATTAACATTTTCCCCTGCAGCAAGAGGAGAATGCTCTGCTCCCAAACCCAAGCTATTGTCTCAGCTGCCAAGGCCAGAGGCAACCACCTCCAGATGAGGAGGCCGATTGGATGATGGAGAGAGCTCAGCAATAAGAAAATCCATTGGGATCAATTAAAGTGTAATTATCTCACTAGCACTTTTTTATTTATATGCAAGTCATGCTAACTATACCTAACCTTTATACAGTCTAAGTCTGTCTCTGAGATATGATATTTATGTTTTTCTGTAGGAAGAAACACATTTAAGACCAACACTTACTTTATTAGGAGCCTGATATGTAATAATCTTAAGATAAATAGACTTGTTTGCATGCTGAGAAAAATAGACACTTATGACATCACTTGGCTATCATATGTTGCATGTAATTGGCCGGTTTGACTTTATCTGAGGTAGCCAACCCACAGATATAAAATAGCTGGCCTTGAATCAGCTTGGAAAGGAAGAAGTCCATTCTTTATCCTCCTGGGTGAATTACTGAGCAATAAACAGTCTTTAAATGAGCAGTGCTGGGTATTTAATGGTATTTTAACCTTTATACAATCATTACCCACATTATGGAGTGTGAGCCCTAGGGTGTCATGAAAGGGTAGAGGATGTTGATGAGAAAAAAAGGGGGGGGGAAGAAGGTCTGCAGCAAGCCATGGTGATCTCAAGTGGGGTGTGGAGCAGTGGATTCCCCACCCAAGCCACAGGCTATGTTGACTGTACAGTGCTCTAACTACACCCCTAGACCCTTCTCAAAGGAACCTAGAGAGCATGCCAGCAGGTTTATACAGGGCAGTTAGTGTACCTGTAGCTTGGGCAACAAATCCAGCCCCCTACACTCAGCTGTGGCTGGTGCTGACTTGGATCAGCAGCAATGGTAGCAGGGGCTCCAGCACCCTGGAGGAGCTGTCAGAGAAGTTGTTCTTTACTGGTCCCCCCTCTTCTTCGAGTAGTATGCATGCACACAGGGGAGCTTGAGAGGGAGCACAAGAAATCCCACCACTGAATAGGCTGCCAGGAGTGTGGACTAGCTTTGGCATGAGTTTGCTCGACTTTTTGTTTGCATTTTGTTTCTGTTGCAGGTGATTTCAATTATTGTGGCAATTGGGATTGTGTGTCTGGGAGTGTTTGCTCTTTTGTTCTTTATTACTTTTGATCAGCCTCGGGAGCAGACTCCCCCTGTGTGGCTAATAAGGGGGGGGGGCCTGAGCAGACTTTAAAAGCCAGAGGCAGAAGGACTAGGAGAGCCAAGTGGACAGAGGGCTGCAGACAGGGGAGTTTGAGAGGGAAGTCTGCTGTGGTTAGGAAGGCTTGCTGCCTGACAGACCACCTGACCATGGCTGCCTCTACCCAGATCCTGGTGTGGTTTGCAGGGACTAGGGCTTGCAGTTCCCACTGAGGCTATGTCTAGACTACATTCCTCTGTCAAAAGAGGAATGTCAATGAGGCAAATCAAAAGAGCAAATGAAGTGTGGATTTAAATATCCTGTGCTTCATTTGCATATTAGCATCCAAGCACTTTTTCTGAAAAAGGGTTTTTCAAAAGTGAAAGCATAGTCTAGATGTGGTTCTTTTGTGGGGGGGGGATTCTTTTTCCTCAGTAGTATGGGTTCTTTTGAAAAAATGATTCCCCCCCCCCCCCCCCAAAAAAAAACCTGTGCCTAGACTGTACTTTCACTTTTGAAAAACCCTTTTTTGAAAAAGCGGTTGGACATGAATATGCAAATGAAGCCCAGGATATTTAAAACAGTGCTTCATCTGCACTTTCGATTTGCCTCCTTTACATTCCTCTTTTGACAGAGGAATGTAGTTTAGATGTGCCCTTACTTAAATCCAGGTTGTGGGGACCATTCAGTATGAAATGGTCTGCTGGTGGTATCTCTCAGGAAGCAGGTAAGAGAACTATTGGAGGAGATGGCTAGGCTGAGGAGAATCCAAATCCATAAGGAATTTCTTGAGAGTATTTATGTGGGGACAATTGAGTCTGAGGAAGCCATCCCATTATAATAGACTGACACACCAGTGTGGGAGGAAGAGATGGCTCTGTCTTGGGGCACACTAGCAGCTGGTCACTTCTGGCAGTGGGCAGAGTTCCACCCCTTCTCCTAACCCTCCCACTGTGGTACTAGGGAACTGTTATACTGTTCTAGAAATGGGAGATAAGAAATCACCCCCTAAAGCAGAAGAGGAGAAGCCTTATACCCCGACCACTGGGAAGCTCTGCAGGCACCACTGTAAGGAGGACACGTAGTATAGTGATGGTGGACACTCTCTTCTGAGGGTCACCCATCTGTCACCCTGACATGACATCTCGGGAGATATGCTGCCTGCCAGGGGCCTGTATCCAAGACATTATGAGGACAGTATTGAGGATATATGGCCCTTTGACTTCTACCTCATGCTACTCATCCATGTGGGCACTAATGATACAGCAAGGTTCAACTTTGAGCAGATGAAGAGTGACTACAGGGCTCTGGGCATACAGGAGAAGGAGTTGGGAGCACAGGTGGTGGTCTCTCCAGTCTTTCTTGTCAAATGTAGGGGCCCTGGAAGAGACGGGCATCCTGGAGGTGAATGCCTGGCTGCAAAGATGGTGGCGCCAGGAGGCTTTGGCTTCTTTGACCACAGAATGCTGTTCCAAAAAGAAGGGCTGCGAAGCAGGGATGGGGTTAACCTTTAGAGGAAGGCTAAGAGAGTGTTTGAATTCAGACTGGCTAACCTAGTGAGAAGGGCTTTAAACTAGGTTTAATAGGGACAGGTGAACAAAGCCCACAGGTAAGTGAAAAACATGGAGACCTGGGTGATAGGTCAAATGGGAATGAGCATAGGATATAACAGTAGAGATAAAGGAGGAGCAAGACAGAACTGGGGGTCAAAATCAAATCATTATCTTAGATGCCTGTATACAAATACAAGGAGTATGGGAAATAAGCAGGAAGAACTTGAAGTGTTAATAAATATGCACAACTATGACATAGTTGGTATCACAGAGGCTTGCTGGGATAATATAGATGAGGGGAAGATTGGTATAGAAGGGTACAGCTTGCTCAGGAAAGATAGGCAGGGGAAAAAGGGAGGAGGTGTTGCCTTATATGTTAAATGTTTATACTTGGACTGAGGTGGAGATAAACATAGGAAACAGATTTGTTGAGAGTCTCTGGGTTAGGTTAAAGGGATAAAAAACAAGGGTAATGTCATGCTCAGGGTCTACTACAGACCACCAACCCCAGCAGAAGAGGTGGATGAAGCTTTTTTTAAACAACTAACAAAATCATCTAAAGCGCAGGATTTGGTGGTAATGGGGGACTTCAACTATCCAGACATATGTTGGGAAACTAACAGCAAGACACATTATCCAATAAGTACTTGGACTTCATTGGAGACATTTTTTTATTTCAGAAGGTTGAAAAAACTACTGTGGGGAAGCTGTTCTAGATTGGATTTTTAACAAATAGGAAGGAACTGGTTGAGAATTTGAAAGTGGAAGGCAGCTTGTGTGAAAGTGATCATGAAATCAGAGTTCATGATTCTAAGGAATGGTAGAAGGCAGAACAGTAAAATAGACACAATGGATTTCAGGAAGGCAGATTTTAGTATACTCACAGAGCTGGTACGTAAGGTCCCATGGGAAGCAAGACTAAAAGGAAAAACAACTGCAGAGAGTTGGCAGTTGTTCAAAGGGGACATTATTAAGGGCCCAAAAGCAAACTATTCCACTGCATAGGCAAGATAGAAAGTATCGCAAGAGACCTTTTTGGCTTAGCCAGGAGATCTTACATGTTCTAAAAATAAAAAAGGAGTTGTATAAAGTGGAAACTAGGACAAATTACAAAGGGTGAATATAAGCAAACAATACAAGTATGCAGGGGCAAGATTAGAAAGGCGAAGACACGAAATTATCTCAATCTAGCTAGAGACATAAAGGATAACAAGAAGACATTCTACAAATTAGAATTCTACATATTAGAAGCAAGAGGAAGACCAAGGACAGGATAGGCCCATTTCTCTGTGAAGGAGAAACAATAACATGAAACTTGGAAATGGCAGAGGTGCTTAACAACTTTTCTTTTGGTTTTTGTCAAGAAGATTGATGGTGACAGAATGCCTAACATAGTGAATACTAGTGGAAATAGGGTAGCTTTAGAAGTTAAAATAAAAAAGAACAAGTTAATTACTTAGAAAAGTTAGATTATTCATAGTCTAGGATACCTGGTGAAATGCATCCTAACTATGCAAGGAGCTGATAGAGGTGGAATCTGAGCCTTCAGTTATATCTGAAAAGTCATGGAAGTAGGGAGAGATTCCAGAAGACTGGAAAAGGGCAAATATAGTGCCCATCTATAAAAAGGGAAATAAGAACAACCCAGGAAACTACAGACCACTCAGTTTAATTTCTGTGCCAGGGAAGATAATGGAGAAAATAATTAAGGAATTAATCTGCAAACAACTGGACGATAATAAAGTAATAGGTAACAGCCGGCATGGATTTGTAAAGAACAAATTATGTCAAACCAATCTGATTCCTATCAATCAAAGAAAGCTTACCAACTCTTGCGGATAAGGGAGAAGTAGTGGACATGCTATAGTAAAGCATTTGATATAGTTTTGCATGAATTTCTTATCAATAAACTAGGGAAATACAACCTAGATGGGGTCACTATAAGGTGGGTGCATAACTGGTTGCATAACCATTCTCAGAGAGTAGTTATTGATGGTTCACAATCATGCTGGAAGGGCATAACAAGTGGGATTCCGCTGGGGTCTGTTTTGGGACTGGCTCTGTTCAATATCTTCATCAATGGTTTAGAAGATAGATGGCATAGAGAGTACGCTTATTAAGTTTGCAGATGATACCAAGCTGGGAGGCGTTACAAGTGCTTTGAAGGAGAGGGTCAAAATTCAAAATGATCTGCACAAACTGGAGACATGGTTTGGGATAAATAGGGGGGAGTTTAATAAGGACAAGTGCAAAGTACTCCGCTTAGGAAGGAACAATCAGTTTCACACATACAGAATGGGAAGTGACTGTCAAAAAAGGGGTACTGCAGAAAAGGATCTACGGGTTATAGTGAACCACAAGCTAAATATGAATCAATAGTATGACACTGTTGCAAAAAAAGAAACATGATCCTGGAATGCATTAACAGGAGAGTTGTGAGCAAGACACAAGAAGTCATTCTTCTGCTCTACTCTGCACTGATTAGGCCTCAGTTGAAGTATTGTATCCTGATCTAAGCACCACATTTCAACAAAGATGTGAAAAAACTGGAGATGGTCCAGAGAACAAAAACAAAAACAAAAATGATAAAAGGTCTAGAAAAAATGTCCTATGAGTGAAGACTGAAAAAACTGGGCTTGTGTAGTTTAGAAACGAGAAGCCTGAGGGGGGACATAACAGTTTTCAAGTATCTAAAAGGGTGTCACAGAGAGGAGGGAGAAAAATTCTTCTCCTTGGCCTCTGATAAGACAAGAAGCAATAGGCTTAAACTGCATCAAGAGAGGTTTAGATTGGACATTAGGAAAAATGTCCTGACTGTCAATGTGATTAAACACTAGAATAAATTGCGTTGGGGGGCGGGGGTGTTGTGGAATCTCTATCACTGGAGATATTTAAGAGCAGGTTAGATAGACATCTATCAGGGTTGATCTAAACAGTGCTTGTTCCTGCCGTGAGAGCAGGGGACTGGACTCTATGACCTTTTGAGGTCCCTTCCAGTCCCAGTATTCTATGATTCTGTGATTGTAATCCAGAGCCAACTCACAAGCAAGTACAGCATCCCCGACACAGGGCAGTTCTGTGCTGCCTGGGATACTCTCCACTGTGGTAGTCTTGCAGCATAGTGGGTGGCCCCTGCTGTAGCCTGATGCTGAACCAGTCCCACGTAGTTAGGTGGGGAAAGATCCTGGCCAGTCAGCATCTCTTCAGGGGAGGGTAGAGATTATGGCAATAAGAAGGAAATCTTAAGGGGGAACACAATACCACTGCCACAGAGTTCACTTGCCACCACTGGACTTTATAACTTTTAATATAAATTTAAGCTGCTATTTACATGTTTGGTGTAGTAGGGTGGTCTAAATGTCTAAAGTCCGGTCCTATTCTCAGACTTAAGTTAGCAGCAGCATCTTTATACAATGCATGCTGAGAGGCGGATGCCAAAGAATGGGAACCCAGGTGAGCACACTAAACACTAGACTAAAAAACCACTCACTCTTGCTAGCCTAATGAGTATTTAAGAACACAAAATAGAAAAGCTTTTACAGAAGAGCCTGAGAGGAACCTCACCACAGAGCCTAGAGGCTAAGGCATTTATTTAGGAAATGGGAGACCTGGCTACAAGTCACAGGTTCGAGTGCCTGAGTAAAGCAGTATTGCCTACATGGGAGGGGAGTTTGCAAACCAGCAGGATAAAGGAATAATACATCCTGTATTTTGTGCAAGGCTTGTGCCATTAGGCCTGCTCTTAGGCGGTCTTTGAGAAATCTAGGAAGAGAAATGCCTACTTTGAGACTCACACAGGCATTTATGTTCTGAGAAGCTTGATGGTATCCAAGTTTGAGCAGCTTTGGGC
This sequence comes from Pelodiscus sinensis, assembly GCF_049634645.1. Classification (NCBI taxonomy): domain Eukaryota; kingdom Metazoa; phylum Chordata; order Testudines; family Trionychidae; genus Pelodiscus; species Pelodiscus sinensis. Next base: position 38,892,725 of record NC_134718.1, on the reverse strand, counting down.
ATGTCCTCTGGGTGAAATTTTGGTCCCTTGTGAGTTGCAGGATTAGGCAGTCATTAAGAGGGAAGGGATGGTTTTGAGGAGCTAAATTTTCACTTTGAATGTCATATGTTACTTCCGAAGGCAAAACACCAGAGCTGCATCTAGACTGGCAAGTTTTTCTGTCTACACTGGCCGCTTGATTTTGCGCAAAAGTACTGACGTTCTACTGTCCGAAATCAGTGCTTCTTGCGCAAATGCTTTGATGTTCCCGTTCGGGCAAAAGCCCTTTTCCGGAAATGTTTTTGCGCAAGAGGGACAGTGTAGACAACTAAAAACTATTTTGCGCAAAAAAGCCCCGATGGCGAAAATGGCGATCGAGGCTTTTCTTGCGCAAAACCACATCTAGATTGGCACGGACGCTTTTCCACAAAAAGTGCTTTTGCGGAAAAGCGTCCATTCCAATCTAGACACTCTTTTCCGCAAATGCTTTTAACGGAAAAACTTTTCCGTTAAAAGCATTTGCGGGAAATCATGCCAGTCTAGATATCCCCTCTGGGCTACAATGACATATGTTGTAAGTGAAATTGATTTTTATCCTTCTGAGAGAGTTCACAGTATAGCAAGGTCTCATTTATCTCCACCAATGCCTAGCTACCAGATTCACCTGACAGATCACTAGTAATAGAAATTTGCCCGGCTGTGCCTTGAAATAAACCATCCAGAATCTTTATGTGACTGCTCCATCAATGGACTGCTTCATTTGGAATGAAAGATGCCAGGGCTCAAGCAATTAGGTGCTGGTGCTCATGCATTTTTTTTTTTATTATTTTCATAACTGACTCAGCAAGTCCAAAGGTACTAGGAACATGAACTGCCAACACTGCTGCTCTTCAAGGAAGAAATGAGCAAGATTTGGACCTCCTTCTCAAAGCTGTGAGAAGGCACTGAGGGCAAATTGAGCACTGAGGGCAACTCCTACTGGCATCCAGTAATCATTTTGTGAAGAAAAAGGGAAGCCGACAGGAACAGTTGCTCCTGGTGGCCTCCCATGGCATGGATGCCTCCAAAGCTTGGTTTAAGGTAAGCTGATTTCAGTTATGCATTTTGCATAGCTGGAGTTGCATACCTTAAACCAACCTTCTTGGTTTACTGTAGACCAAACCTCAAGCTCTGCTGAGAGCCCTGTAGCTGTGCAGAGACCTAATGGCCCTGGGGACTGGGACAGTACAAATCAGTTTGAAGGGAATAGAAACTGGTCCTTCCATAATTTTTCTGTACTCTTTGGAAACAGCAGGTCAGAAATTTAAACTACCTTTACAGAGTCTATAATATTTCCACATTCTTTTTCAATCTTTTCCTCAGGCCCTTCATTTTACTTCTTCACAGATTCATATAATTCTTATCAGCGCTGTTCAACTCTTACCATTGCCTTTGCATCTCTGCTTGATAAAGAAAATTCTCATGAGAGCAATGTGGAAATAGAAGATTTAAATTGTGATAAAATTGCAATTTTTCTCAGTGCTGCAAAATTTTCTTAAACAAGCCAAATTATTTCCCATTTAACTTTCAGATGATGCTGGTTTTAGTTACACAATTGCTACCAAAAACAAAACAAAACCACTAAATGGAGATATTGTCAAGGTTTCTAAAGAGTCACTTACTTTCATGTTCTTTGTTTCATTAAACTTCTTGGATATTATCTGTCGTGGTATTTAAGAGGTCAGAGTTACATTATTCAGACTCAATGGAGATAATGTATAAGTTTTGATGATTCATCCTCAGATTCTACTTTTGGTTAAGCTTTTTTAAATGTGTAGTAATGTTTTTGTTTTTCTTCCCTGAGATAATATTTTCGCTTCCTTGCTTTTCATATTACTGCATACCAGGATTGAATTCTTTGCACACTATCTGAAATGTTTTGGATGTCATGTTCACAAGCCCCAACCCAGCAAACATATTTGACAGATGCTTAAATGTAAGCATCTGCTTAAGTATTTTACTGGATTTGAGATGTTAATGTCAATAAGTTTATCCTGAATAAACCATTTTGAACACACAAACTAGTTTTGTATTCAAAACTGTCTCGGTTAGTTGATGCATTTACCCACTCTTTACATTCCATTCCTGTTTAGATACTGTAACATACAGAGGATCCCCTGTATATAAGCAAAAGTGCATTTTATTAAGGTACAATACTTGTAGATTCACCAGTATTTATCAGATACATACTTTGTTATTTGAAATTATATCTATATATATAATAAAGGCAGAAAAACACCTACAATACTTTGTTTAAATAACACTTTGATCATTCCCTTTCTGAAATGTCTCCTGTGTCAAGTACATTGTCAATCAGAAAATATCCTTAATTGTTAATATCAGTTTCTTTCCATTTAGCTGATTCACCCTGTTTACACTCAATATCTAGAAAGTATAACTGATAATGTACAGGGGTGGTTGGTGCTTTATCCTATTTATAATCTTTAAACCTGTTTCCCTGGAACCTGTTGTGGGTATCAGAAGGGTACGTTACTTTACCAATCTGCCTGTGAGGGGAAAAAAAGCACAGTTCTTCCAATGTTTGTCCAGACCTCAAATGTCCTTCAGCTGTTCTCCCTTGTTCTAGGAAAGGAAGATGAAACTTGAAGACCCATTGAAATAGTGAACTCCAAAAAATGTCCTATTAATTGAAAGGTCCAACAAGCAGCCCTATATATTCAATAGGCCTACTTATGGGCTCTGGTTTGAGTCCAGCTGTGCACCTGTGCAGGGAGTATGGCAGTAAGGGCTTCCTTTTTTTCCCCTGTATGGTCTACCTACTTAACTAGACCCTGTGTGGTGGGAAACTCAGGCCCCAGACCTTGGGTGTGTCTAGACTACATGCCTCCTTCGACGGAGGCATGTAGATTAGCCAGATCGGAAGAGGGAAATGAAGCCGCGATTAAAATAATCGCGGCTTCATTTAAATTTAAATGGCTGCCCCGATCTGCCGATCAGCTGTTTGTCGGCAGATCGGGGGAGTCTGGACGCGATGCCCCGACAAAGAAGCCTTTCTTCATCGACACAGGTAAGCCTCGTGAAACCAGGCTTACCTGTGTCGATGAAGAAAGGCTTCTTTGTCACGGCATCGCGTCCAGACTCCCCCGATCTGCCGACAAACAGCTGATCGGCAGATCGGGGCAGCCATTTAAATTTAAATGAAGCCGCGATTATTTTAATCGCGGCTTCATTTCCCTCTTCCGATCTGGCTAATCTACATGCCTCCGTCGAAGGAGGCATGTAGTCTAGACACACCCCTTGTGTGGTAGACTGCTATTCCCCACACTCCACCAGTGGGAAGCAGACCATGTAGTGGACTCTGCCCTATCCCCATCATTCAAGTGCCCCTCCAGCTAGTCTACTTTATAGCTCACAATCAGTATTCTGCTGTTTATTTCCTGAGGGAAGTACATGAGTGTTGCAAAAAAGGGGGAAATAAAGGATCTTTTTAGAGTGCAGGTCTTAGGGGAAAATTTGAGAGAGACAGAACAGACTTATCTGTCTAGTTTGAACTGATAACTTTTCTAGTAGAAGAGCACTTTACAACACAGGGCTAATTTTTTCTCATTGAATATGAATTTTGTCACTGACTTCAGACAGTGTCTAATAAATAAAAGCTAAAAGCACTAACATGTATTTATTTCCACAATAGATGAAATTGCTATTTCTTAACTACCAGCTATTTCAACATTCAGACTTGTTCCAGTGATTTAAAAATCACTATATTGCTATACCATCTCACATAATGAGGATTCCAAAATTTATTCTCTGATTGTGATATCATACTTAACATTTGTAGCAATGTGTGTCATTAAGATGTGAAGATGCACTAATTTATTAGAAGACAGCAGATTTGAAAAGAGAATCTTAGTAGTAAAGAGAAATGCTTTCAAAGATGCAGTGTGAAGGCTGAATTTTATAATAAAAGGAAAAGAACAAAATTTGCTGAAGATCAAATTAAGTGAGGGGTGGAAAGAGAAGGTCATACATGACTGAAATTTACCTAACAATAACAGCAAAATCTTTTTCCAACTTCCGTCTTGCTGCTTCAAAATTTTCAGGGCTTATAAACCCTTGTTTGTAAGCCAGAGTAAAATTTTAAAAATCTGCAACCCTTCAGAATTAAATAAAAGATATAGCAGAGACTTTAGATAGTAATAGAAGTCACAGGAAAAAGTACAATCTTCTACTTTCAGTTACTGCTCAGTGCAAGTCTATCTGGTTGCAAAACAGGTTCTATACCTGCTGCCATATATAGAGGAAATCAATCAACAAGGACTAAATTCAGCCTTCCACTACAACACAAAGTGCTTAACTCGGTATTCATATAAATGACTGAAGAACTTCTTAACTTACAACCTATCTTCCAAAGACTACTGATTTCCAGAGTAACCCATGTCTGTAAACCACTTCTTCCCATCCCCCAACATCATCTCCCTGCAAACTGAAACATTTCATTTCCTGTGTCAGTGTTAGCTTTGGGCTTACAGTTACGCTGTTTTCATGTAGACATAAACCAACACTTTAAAATGTCCATTAATTTTGAGTGCTTCTGTGGGTTGCAGACATGGGTTAGTCACTCTTTGGAAGATAGGTTGTAAGTTGTTATGCAACACTTTGAAATATTAGTTTATGTCTACATGCAAACAGCCCAACGGTATCTTCACTGGGGATAGATTTTGTTCAGTAAATACTTTTAAAGTATGAATGGTATATGCTTTTTAAAAGTTTGTCAAATTTCACTGAAGTACAACTCCACAAACCTCTTTTTAGACCCAGGAAAAGTTCTTGTTTATTTTATTATGATGGCCTATGTTTTGTAGACATTACTATATTATTAATATTAAAATAAGTTTCCAACTCCACAGATGTCCACGTCTGCCCTCGTCAAAGAACTACAGAACCACCTAGCCATGACAAATCTAAGCCAATGAAACAAAGGAGCATATAAGATATTCTGGTCCAGATACTCATCTGCTGTAAATTGGCATAGGTTTTCAATGGAGTATGGTGTAGATCTGGCCCTCACCATGGAAATGTTTTAAAAACTATCACAACAAAGTCAACATTATAAAAATAACAAACAACAAAAGGCATTTTCTACTCCAGGATTTTCAGTGTCACTGCAATCACCCACCTATTTCATTGGGGCAGGGATAAAAAGAGTTATTGCAGAATTGTACATCTTTAATTCCATTGTTAGATTCTTCTGCCACTATGTTCTCACATTTCATTAGCTGACTTTCTTGGAAGACTTTGCTGTTAGTTTCTTATCGCCTGTATTCTTTGTAGAATTTGCACTATGGCTATGTTAAAGATGGAGACTTGAACAATATAAATTCCAGAAGTTTTAGGAGCTCTCTCTCAGAAATGTTAACCACCTCTCAGAAAATTTTGCTGATAAATATGATTAATAAGATCAGAGTCATATAATGGCAAATACATTTTGCAAATTAACTTGTGGGTCATTTGAGTATAAGAGCAGAGTTCCCCCAAAACTGTGACTTTACCTCCAGGATAGCAGTTTACAGAATACTGGGAATAACATGCAAAAAAATTGTTAAATTTAGCAAACAAAATAATTCAATGAAATTGACATTTAAAACTGACAATAAATGGAAACACAATATAAGCCTAATCGTGGTATGTCACTTTTGTTAAATATCATGCCCTTGCTAGTGGTTAATGAGGATGATAATCCTAATAAACGTCTATTAGAAATACACATTTTTAATCTGCAAGCCCAGCATATCCTATTCAATCACAGAATTAAAGGATGGGTTTTAAATGCCATTCAACATGGTTTATGGCAAATAGATCTTTTTAGAAAAAATATCTTTATTTGATGAGATTACATATTTGGCTGATTAAGATAATATCTAGCTATAGGCTAGTTTGCACAAACATATAGTTTGCAACAAGTTGGGTGTGTATCTATACCACACTAGCCTGCCAGGGACTGTCTCTATAGACTCTGCTGACACACTTTCACAGTTCCTCAATGTACTTTGATCTAATCACTTTGAAATAGGACGAGATCAAAGCACATTAAACTGGCTGACGTATGGTAGGTTCACATCCCAGCTTGCCACAAACTAATTGTTCATAAAAACAAGCCCTTAGATTTTTGTAACATGTTTGACTTAGAGCTTTGCAACATTCTGATTAAAAAATAGCACTCCACCCCATTAACAAAACCCACATTAAATGGACTGAGAACTGGCTAAGCTGGACTGAACTCCAAAACTAGTTGTCACTAAGGATCACCACCAGCTGGGCACACTTCTAGTGGGGCTTTATGGGAATCAGTTCTAAGCCAGATACTATTCAATATTTTTATTTGCAATCGGTAAGTAAAAATAAAATCTGATAAAATTAGAGAATCATGATACAGACTGACGTTGCGAGAAATAATAAGGACAGCGCTGTCATATAGAATGAGTTGGATTGCTTGATAAGCTGGGCCCAGTCAAACAAAATGTGTCACAGTATGGCCAAAGATAAGGTTATTAGGGATTTTGAAATGAGATTAATCAACTAATCGAATAATTGATGGATTTTCCAGCTGGGGCTCTTGTACATTTCAAAGTGGAAACACTGCATGGATCTAGGAGCCAGCGGGGGACTTAAAAGTTTTTGCTTATCAGATAGTCAACTAGTCACTTACACCTCTAAAGGTCATACATCTAGGAACAAAGAATGCAGGCCATACTAACAAAATGAGGAAATGTACCCTGCAAAGCAGTGATTCTGACAGGGACTGAAGTCATGGGGCAAGAAAAGGAAGTATGACCTTTGGATGTATAAATAAGACCTTAATGAACAGGATCAGGGAGTAGATTTTTTACTTCTCTACATGGCTTTGATAAGATCAATAGTGCATCTAGTTCTGGTGTCCAAATTTGTCAAAGGATGTTCAAATACTGCAGAGGGTACAAGAAAGACACAAACACGCACAAAATCAAGAGCAAGAAAATATATTCCCCAGTGGAAAATTTAAGGCACTGCTAACCAGGCTGTTAAAGGTCTGATTGGCAGCACAGTGGGGTTAAGGGAGGCTCACTGCTATGCATTGGCTCTGCCCGGCTCCCAGAAGCTGTGGTGTCCCCCATTCCGCTTAGCCAGGGGGCTCCTCATGCTTCCTCTGCCCCAATTGCCAGTTCCGCAGCATTCCCAGAAACCCCAATGGGAACTGTGGGGGTGGTGCCTGTGAATGGGCCAGTGTACAAAGCTTGATGATTTCCCTTTTCTGTTCATTCCCTCTGGGATACCTAGCACTGAGAACTATCAGAGAACAGGACACTGGGTTTCATGGACCTGACCCCTTATGGCCATTCACATATTCTTAAATCTTGTTGCTATACAAGTTGCATGGCTGAGGCCGTCTGGCAGCAACTTCACTGTTTGGAAAAAATATCAAGGAAACGTGCACATGGCCTAATCAAACACCAATATACCTAAATATGTCTACCTTTGTCCTGATTTACATGAAGCCAAATATTACTGCAATCTCACTTGACCCTATTATGTAGTGTTGTTTATAATGGGATAGTTCAGCCAGTGCAGCAGAACAAAGCTTATTGCAAAACTTCAATAAGTTGTGAGGTACAGATTCCACTAATCCACCTTTGTGACCCTTTGATCCTGAGGCCCATAGGTGCTCACATCTAGACTCCACCACACATTAAAGTAACGGAGGGATGCTCTAACTTGTAACACCTGCTCCCTGGGGCAATTCCAGCTATATTCCTGGCACCAGTTCAGCTACTTTGCACCACTCCATTGGTACAAAGCATCTCTACAGTTGGTTTAACTAGCTCCTTAGAATTCCCACTGTGTTATAGAATCCTTATTTGGCTTAGCCATACTCCAATCTTATTCTCTTTGGTCAGAAGCTGGAAAGAACATAGGTGCTATTAAGGTGGCTCTAAGCCAGCTGAAGACTACATAATGCAGTGCAAAATAGCTGAAACAAAACCAGAAATCTAGCCCAACATCCTTGTGTGGTAACTTTGCCCCTATACTAAATTTCACATGCTGAAAAATTTCATGTTTTTGCAATAAGATACTAGCAATGATTTTTATTTACAAATTATTATAAACAAAGCAATCAGCTGCATAAATGGAACAGAGCTAATGTGACTCCTGTATGTAGGCTCTCACTTTAACAGTTTACGCTACAGTCTAACTGCGTGTTTTCATAAGAACATGTTGTATACAAAAGTTTTCCGGAGTTTATTTCAGCTGGTCCAATTCATAAAAATCATTTGACTTATTTCCATGTCATTCTTCTGTACTTTGCTGAAGGAAATATGTTTTTCCTCAGCAATTACTGTTTTATAGTCATGAAATCCCAGATTCTCTTTTATATGTGGCATCCTCAATGACATAAATAAGGCTTGTGGTTAGAACATCAAGAAGACACTATTTAATTCTAAAGGGCTCCTGAGTTCAGTCTATAAAAGGCAATTTCTTAATCGAGACACATCCCTTTTGCACACATCCTGGGCTGAAACTATATTTATCTTTATGGAAAAAGAGATATGGTGCAGTTTTCTGAATGCCAGAACAAGTAACGTGACAAGAAACACCAAGAATATAATGGAAAAAAGGCAACACTACCAGCTGCACAAGTGAGGAAAGTTGGTAGTCTTTGAAAGAAAGAGAACATTGATACTGAAGATCAATGAAGGCATGTGCCAACAATGAAAATAGGATGGCTTTAGAGTCATGGGGCTTTGGGGTGATTTCTGACAGATACACGCTATTTAGCTTGTAGCTACCAGAGCTTGCAAGGCATTTTTAAAAACCTGACCATACAGAAGTGCTGTGTTGAACAAAGGCAAAAACTGCAGGGGGGTCATTTATAGACTTTCAGGACTAGATGAATATAGAAGTGAAAAAAAAAAGGCCTTTCAGGAAGAAGTGGTGTATATAGATTTGGAGTAGACAGGCTGTTAGCTCACCAGTGCCTGTTGATCCTAATTCCCGATCAGCTATAGAGGAGTTTGAAACAGTGGGCTATTTAACTCATGATAGACTTTATACCAGGGCTACTCAGCATGCGGCCCGCAACCCATTTGTTTGAAGCCCACAGTGCAGTTTGGGTTTACACGGGGCTCAAGATGTGGCGGGATCCTGGGAACACGCTCCACAACAGCGAGGTAAGTATTTGAAAGACGCAAGTGGATGGGCTGGCTGGAACAGATGAGTACAGAGTGTCAGTGTTTTTAGTCCCCAGGGAGGAGGTGCCAGGAGCGCCAAGGCATTGTGTTAAACAAGCTATTTGCATATATATATATATATATGCCATGTATATGCAACCACACTTAAGTTGCAGCCCTCGGTATATGCTGTGAGTATCATTGTGGCCCTACGGCTTCCAAAGTTGAGTGGCCCTGCTTTTCACTGTGGCCCAAACTATACAGGTCCATATTGGTCAAAGAAATACATAAATTCCACTGTGCCAAATCCAAAGCTTATTGAAGTCAATAGCAAGAGTCCCATTAACTTCAATAGATATGACACCAGGTCAAGGAGAACAATTTTATAGACCAAACAAAAGATAATCCAAACAAGATAGAAATCCACCTATTTGCTGACCAACCAACTCAAGGTACATTTTGAAAGGGGGCCAGCAGCCTTCCCGAGGAACTTATTGGGATATCAAAGAGATTCCTTGTAAGGTCTCTCCACCTTCCACATCTGTGATGATGCAGAGACATCAAACATCTGCCACTGAAATAAACCTGCATATCCCAAACAGATTCCGTACAGACACACCTACCCAGCGCCCTGCCAGATTAAATGTGGATGTGAGCTCAGAGCCTCCACAAGGCAGTGCATAGTGCTGCCATTATTTAGTTTATAGAATACTTTAATCCTTCCATCCCCAGACAGTGTATGATTGGTAGGATCTTATTTCTGAACACATGGCTCTGTAGCAGTAGAGCTTCTAAAACTAACCAAAACCTCCCATATCTGTTTCAGAAGACAAGAATTCATCTTTACTTTTTTTTAAAAATTGTAAATTAATTTTAGACTCACTTTCGCAGTTTCTATGCTGGCAGATGTCCCAGTGTAATCAATGAGAGTCTTAAGTATTACAACGCCTATAGAATCTTCAGTCTTCATTTGAATTCAAACCACCTTGGATGTGGATTATTTAACACACAGCTAATATCCTATTTGGCTAATATCCTTATAGAATGTTTTCTGTTGCTATTTTTTTTTGCTACCAAAATTATGCTCCATATCTTTCACGACAATTCCAAGTTCTAGAGCAGAATTTCTGGAGCAAATGTTGGCATTTACATAAATACGTTGGCATGTGTCTCCTCTCCCAGCCTAGTGACTCCATACATCAGTGATGATGTTAGCACTGATGACATGTTTTGGTTATCAGCTTCAGTCTTTATTTTTGTCAGTTGTTTTGTGAGAATTCCACTGGCGCCTCACTGGCAAGTAGTGCTTCTTAATAAGTTGAACTTTATTGTTTTGCTCTAATAGAATGATGTGATTGCCTCATATGGTCAAGAAAAAGAGAATCCGCATGCCCAAGCTTAAATACTACATTTAATTTCTACTTGCTGTAACTCTGTCCAGATGCTGGTACTCTATGTGCCCATGAAAATTAGACGGTTTTCTTTCTTTTCAGTCTCTCTGAGAATCTCTGTGCTCTGACTCACATTGAAAAAAGAATGGAAGGAATGTGAGGCAACTGCATACAGTACATAGTATTTTGAGAGTCCAGGATCTATTGAAATTGGACTCAAAGCCTCAACACTTCCAACGGTAAGATACTGAAGGTTGCTGAAATTGTATTTCTCGGTGAACAAATTTTAGGCTTAGCTGGCCCTCCTGCTGAAAAGACAGTTGTCTTTTTATTCATTTGTGGTTGAGGTTTCATATCTTGTTGTATGGAAAGCATATTGGTTAGTTCTCTCAAAATTTGCTGCCTCAACTTTTTGCCAAGGGAACATTATTGGGACATCAAAAGCAACAGAGCCTACCTCAGTCCCACTTTATCTCTACACAAGGACCTGATCTCGTACTCTTTTGAAAGCCACGGGCTAAAAAAATCTTATGAATAGTCATAAGGCCCAACTCTCCTCTGCATCCAAATGTTAAAGCCTTATTGACAGATGTGTACCTGCTTGATGTGGGTCCACATAAAAAGGACTTGAGCACTCCTTCTATAATGTGATATTTTCAGTGTACCCCTCACAACCCAAAGTTTGGTAGGACTAAAAGCACACGTAGGATTATCTAAATGATGTTGTCTGGGTTTAGAGGTTAAGTTGTGTTTTCTGTACCCAGCATTTGGTTACCAAATAGAGTAGTAATACCCAAATCCTGAAAAATACACCTGCTATAAAAGTCAGCTAACTCCAAACCTCTCAGAATGTATTGAAAAAAACCAATCCTGCAGGACTACTTGTGACAAGCTGCCACGTCTGCAGCTGTAATGATTCCATGAAGGTCCTGTTTTCTGTTTGCTCCCAGAGCCCACTGGTTTTAATCTAAAAATTTGGATATTTTGCCAAAATGTCATTTGTTCAGAAGAGCAATCTTCTTGTGTGGGAGAAATCATGGATCCAAACAGTGATCATTTTGCCAAATTAAAGTAAAAAGAAGGCTGAAATGGAAAATTTTGTTTAAATCACAAGCCCCATGGATTCGGGTGAATGGCAATAGCTGGGACTGCAAACCACATGTAACATGTTAACATCTTAATACAATAGAAGAATCATAGAATCAGAGCTGGAAGAGACCTTAGAAGGCCATCAAGTCCCGCCCCCTGCCCAAGGCAGGACCAATCCCTGTTAAATCAACCCAGCCAGGACTTTGTCAAGCCAAGACAAACACCTCTAGGGATGGAGACTCCACTACTTCCCTAGGTAACCCATTCCAGTGCTTTACCAGTGTCCTAGTGAAATATCAGAGGGGTAGCCGTGTTAGTCTGAATCTGCAAAAGCGATGAGGAGTCCTGTGGCACCTTATAGACTAACTGAAGTGTAGGAGCATAAGCTTTCGTGGGCAAAGACCCACTTCGTCAGATGCATGTAGTGGAAATTTCCAGAGGCAGGAATAAATATGCAGGCCAGGATCAGGCTGGAGATGACCAGGTGGATCCAATCAAGGAGGATGAGGCCCACTTCTAGCAGCTGATCTGGAGGTGTGAATTCCAAGAGAATAGAAGCTGCTTTTGTAGTTAGCAAGCCATTCACAGTCTTTGTTTAATCCAGAGTTGATTGTGTCAAACTTAAAGATGAACTGTAGCTCAGCAGTTTCTCTTTGAAGTCTGGTCCTGAAGTTTTTTTGCTGCAGGATGGCTACTTTTAGATCTGCAATTGTGTGTCCAGGAAGATTGAAGTGTTCCCCTACAGGTTCCCCTACAAGAAAGAAACCAACAGAACACCACTGGCCATCACCTACAGTCCCCAGCTAAAACCTCTCCAACGCATCATTAGTGATCTTCAGCCCATCCTGGACAATGATCCCTCGCTCTCACAGGCCTTGGGAGGTAGGCCGGTCCTTGCCCACAGACAACCCGCCAACCTGAAGCATATTCTCACCAGCAACTACACACCGCACCATAATAACTCGAACTCAGGAACCAATCCTTGCAACAAACCTTGGTGCCAACTCTGCCCACATATATACACCAGCAACACCATCACAGGACCTAACCAGATCAGCCATACTGTCACTGGTACATTCTCCTGCACATCCACCAACGTAATATATGCCATCATGTGCCAACAATGCCCCACTGCTATATACATCGGCCAAACAGGACAGTCCCTACGTAAAAGAATCAATGGACACAAATCTGATATTAGGAATGGCAACATACAAAAACCTGTAGGGGAACACTTCAATCTTCCTGGACACACAATTGCAGATCTAAAAGTAGCCATCCTGCAGCAAAAAAACTTCAGGACCAGACTTCAAAGAGAAACTGCTGAGCTACAGTTCATCTTTAAGTTTGACACAATCAACTCTGGATTAAACAAAGACTGTGAATGGCTTGCTAACTACAAAAGCAGCTTCTATTCTCTTGGAATTCACACCTCCAGATCAGCTGCTAGAAGTGGGCCTCATCCTCCTTGATTGGATCCACCTGGTCATCTCCAGCCTGATCCTGGCCTGCATATTTATTCCTGCCTCTGGAAATTTCCACTACATGCATCTGACGAAGTGGGTCTTTGCCCACGAAAGCTTATGCTCCTACACTTCAGTTAGTCTATAAGGTGCCACAGGACTCCTCATCGCTAATGAAATAGTTTTTCCTAATATCCAACCTGAACCTCTCCCACTGCAACTTGAGATGGGGGGAAGGCAAACTGGGATTAGCAGGGCCAGAAGAAATCTATTTAAAGCAACAGTGGATTTTTGTAGGCTGTCCTATCTTAATTTCTATATATCAAGTGTATTGCTCCCCACAGGTGTACTGAAGAAGCAATAAAAGCAAAGATAAAGGGGTCCACAAATATTTAGCACCCATTGAAGAAAACTCCTCTAACAAAACCCTGAAGGTTCAAGCTACTGCTGAGGACTAAAGTTAAGAAATGTGAGAACCAACTCAATATCTACAGGAAGTAAGTGCTCTGTACAAACCTCTTGGCCCTTGTGCTTTCATGGAATAAAACTGAACCCTGAAAAGGATCCTAATTATTTACACAAGGTGCTACTGTATCAATGGCTAAACGGAGCTACTGCTGCATAATCTAGAGCTCCATCGTTCTCAGATTTCAAGAATGGATTCTGAAAGCAACAAGGGCCTTCAACATGCCTTTTTGAGGTGAGGGCTTGGGGGTCATTAATTCAATTAACCAGATACTTTGGAGGTGAATATGGAAGAATAAAGCTGCTAATACCAAGGGAAAGGGTGAATTTGATTATGATCAAGAGGAGATTTGAAACAATTGTTTAAGTTCTACCTTGATAACCCAGCAGTATTAGTGATAGCATTCTTTGAAAATGCTTCCAGTCTCTCTGGAGGGTTAGCAAGGTGATCATCTGCAATTGCTCTTTGATCCTTTCCTCCCAATTGAAATGGGGGTGACACACTATTTAATGATGAGGTTGAATACCTGGCTGCATAAAGTCTTACCACCATATCAACTCTCCTGGCTTGAAACTTGTGGGACAAGTTTTTATAAGGAAGAATCTCCACAAGGAAATTTTACCAGAATCTCATCATTCCTTCTGGAATAGGACTCTTTGCTTACAACTCCCACACATCCTAGGAAATCAGCAGAGATCTTCATATATCCAGAAAGCTGGAAACCTCTAGATGGAGGGCCTATGAACATGAAATAATATGGACTAGACCCAGGATTGTTATAACAGACATGAGATTTTAATTCTCTGGGTGAGAGTACAAGGTACAAATGTATGTCTTGTATTCACTATCTATTTCATCTTAATACAAACCCAGAACTCTCAAAGAAGGTAAACACACATCAGGAAATGCATCTACATCAGCTTGCCTCCTCACTGTGTAAAATGTATTCAGATAGCCCAGAGCCTCTCTCCCTAATTCTTTCTTGGCTGACAATTCACCCAGTGCCCTTCTGGAGAAAGCTGAGGTAACAAAGGCCCAGTTGAATCATATAGCTACACATTCCAAGTCAGGTGATTTAAACCTGATTGAATCATTGGAGGTAGGATCTTTATCAAAGCCTTTAAATACCCAAAGAGAAGTAACATAAAAGACTAAATAGTACTAGTCACAACATTCACTAGCCTCAAAACTAGGAATAACTGTCTACGGCTGAAAGCAAAACAAACTCTAGCATGGATATTGTTCAAGAAATGTTTCCCAGTAAAGAGAATGGAAAAAAATGGAGCTACTTTCTTACAGAACTTGTTATGGGGTACAAACACTAGATGTGTTCAGGGCAAAATTAGTTAAAATGGTCCAGTGTGGATTCTTTCCTATGTAAGATGATTGAGGAATAGTGTTATACAGTGATTGATAAAGATGTTAACTTGGTTTTCCTCTTCAGTTTTGAGTTCAAATGATTCAGTAATTCAAAACAAAACCAAACAAACTGTGAAGTTTCATATCATAACATTGTTGAAACTGAGAATTTGTATTCAATACACAATCACAGACTAACCCATGTTTCTTAGTCTTTATGTTGAGTAAATAACATTTTTGAGCTTCAATGCAAGTATTTCCTATGGCTCCATCCAGGAGGCTCACCAATGTGATGATGTTGTGCTCTTAAAATAGGGTAGGCTATTTGTATCCTTTTGTTTCCAAAACATTTAGTGCTATTCGTCATATTGCACTGAAATGAGAATTGCCAATTCCCGATGTTTGAAGCAAAACAAAAAGATAAACGGACATCCAGCCTACGAACTGTAGGAAATCTCAAATCCAAACCTAGATCTAAGCATTGCCATTGTCTCTGCTCTGTAATGAGTCTAACCACAACCAATAATATGAGCCCCTGGAACAGCAAATGTTTGGATCTGAACTTTATAACTCTGGTCCATTTCTAATTCAAATAGAACGTATGGGTCTGAGCACAATGCATTGAAGTCACTGGAAAAAACATTTAATGACATCATGAGGCTTTGGATCAGACCCTATTAGAGCTATGAGATAGAAATGACAAAGGCAGCACCAGGTTCAGTAGCTGTGATTTTAGCCCCATTGCCCACAACAAGTATCTAATACTCAGTTGTCTATGCTACAAAGCACAGGAAACATGTTAAAGGGATTTCTGATGGCCAGACTTAAAGAAGGGACATAGCCATAAGATAGTGTCCTGTGCCTTTAGGTCACTGTTTTTAATCCAAAACAGGGAAACAGTAACCAAAAGCTATTACATTTGATGCCTTGTATGCCGTGAACTGGACATTGCAGAACAGTTTCTAGGGAATGAGTATCCACATCACAAAACCCACCACCACAAAGGACTACAACTTCGAGAAATCAAGGACCTAATGAACATGGAGTTTTAGCCCCTGCCTGAGAGATCATCTGTCCATAACAGGTGCAAGAGAAATTGATGGGATTGTGTGGGGAGGTTGGTATTGAGACAACCAGTGCATTCTCTATCCTGTGGGTAGAAAGTGCATCTTCCAGTATCCTTCAGTTGAACTAACTACACAGTTTAAAAAATTAAAATAAAATGTGCAACAATTCTTTTCAAACAAATGAAGAACATAGACCTGTATTTTTGAGGAGACATTCACGAATAGCTTCGTATGACTGCAACTGCCATATATGTGGCCTTTGTTGATAAAAGCACTGTGAATAGGAATATCCTTTTGTTAGACATGTCCCATGCTGATAACAGTCAAACAAAAATACTCGAAGCAGGCAGCGGTGAGATTACAGAAGCAAGCACAGTAGAAAAGATGTGTTTTTACTAAGCTCCCTTTGGGTCCTGAAGGGGGAGGGAGGTGGACACACTGCTTTATTTTGAGTCTGCATTTCAATGAAGAAATAATCTCAGTGTCAAGTATCTTGTTCAGAGGCCAACAGAGGAAAAAACTATAGTCATGATTTATTCATGGAAAATGGAGCCAATTGAAGTCCTTGGCTACTCCCTCCATATCACAGCAGGCTGACATGCAGGTTATTACCTCTGCCCTATCTAGGACCATAGTCAAAAGTAACTATTTACTGAAGGAGGAATTTCATTTTTTAAAAAAACCCTGGTAGATATGGGTTCCATATCTGATAAATCCTTACTTACAATCATTGAGAATCAAGCCATGTATAGCAGAAAGAAGCAAACTGAATTTCAAAATGGGTCAGTGGCCCAGCAAGAAAATAAGGATCTAGCCCATCGTTTACAGAGACTCAATAGGATTAGCATTCCTTTTGTGTTTCTGCACAGAGAATATTTTTGAAAAGCTATCCACCTTCAAGTTGTGGTTGCCAATGCTCATGTTGACAGAGAGCGCTTGCATATTAACATGCCCTCACGAGCCAAAATCTGCCTTCAGAGATATACATGCTGACTTTATGGAGAGTTATAAACTTATCTAAAAGCAAAATAAGTCCCCAATGAAAATGTTTTCAAACTTCATCTGTGCTAAATATTGCACTAGATCATGGTTAAACCCAGCAACGAGAAGTGATCCGTACTATGGGCTGAAAAACAGTGCTTCATTCACTACAATACAGAGAGATAAAGAAGTATATTAATTGTATAATCTCAAAAATTCGCAAGTGCTCTTTCAAACATTGCCCATACACACTCCTAATGTAAACACAATAAAGTCAGTGGAATTACAACCATGGATTAATTTGGCCAAAAAGTCAGCAAGAGGTTTGCTTGACTGGACTCCAGGAGAAGAGCCCTGAAAAGCCATGCATTGCTAAAGCGGATACCAATTTTGTATCAGTGCAGAGCTCTATCCCTAACAACTTTTATATCGAGGGTAAAAAGACAGAGTTAGGAACATGGTTTGATTGATAATTTTGGTGTTTTTTCCCCAGGATATTTGAAATGGTATTTAGTCCTTTTCTGTGTTATTACGGCTTTTAACAGGGTCCTTTGCCGGAATCTCTGACATTTCCAAATCCTTTGTTCCAATACAGTGTTTTATTGCATGATTAGAACTATGTAACACTCTTGTGAACTTTCCTGCAGGCATTGACAAGTTGAAAGCCACAGTTGAATTTTGTTTGTTTTACAATTATACATTTCAAAGCAAAGTAGGAGAAGTGTCCTTGCAGTTTGGAAAACAGTACTACTATGTCACAAACTTGTTTTCACTGTCTTTCAATACCAAAACGTTTCTCCCTTTCCTTCATCCATATCCAACATCTGCTTGTGTTTTCTTTTCAGTCTTCACATTTGCTCTCCTTTTCAAGTGTTTTTGTAACTATAAAAGCATAGAGAAAATTTGCTTATTAAAAGTGACATATAAGGGTATCTTGAGTGCAGTTCCCTCAGTACCTAGATAGTCAAACTATTGTAAATAAAAGCTACATCTAAGTCCTAGCCAAACGAAGGAGAGTTGCACTAGTGAAGCTATGTTGGTTTTGTTGTATTAGTGCAAATCTCTACAGTAGGCACAATGCTTCGGGTGAAGCGTATTTCTGTATGCAACTAGATTAACAGATCCATATAATTACACAAGGCTGTCCCAATTTCCTTAGTGTAGACAAGACCCATGTTCTCCCTGCAGCAGGCTGATATATACATCAAAATTGCACAGCATCAGCAGTCAAGTGATGTTAGAACAGGGGTGGGCAAGATACAATCCACAGGCCAAATCTGGCCCACCAAGCTGTTTGATCTGACCCACAGCCTGCTCTGACACCCCTCCATCTCCAGGCTAATTGTGACCCGCAAGTAGGGGAGCACATGAAGTCTCCTTCCCTGCCAGGGCTACATGGCACCAGAGAGAACTGCCAGCTGTTCAAAACTTCTGGCGGTTCCCTCTAGGCATTGTGTGCCCTGGCAGGGCCGGGGTGGGAGACTTTGCATGCTCCACCATCCTCAGGCCAATCAGGGCCTGGGGGAAGGGGAACATGCGAAGTCTCCTCCTCCTGCCAGAGGCACACAGCACCAGAGAGAACTGCTGGCTGTTCAAAATGGCTGTTTCCCTCTGCGTGCTATGCACCCCTGGCAGGGCGGGGTGGGGTGGAGACACCTCCCATTCTCCCCCACTCCACGGGGGAGCGTGCAAAGTCTTTGCACATGGTGCCTAGAGGGCCCACCCCTTCTTCCTGAGGCCCCACCACTTCCAAGATTGCCTGCGACCATTACCAATATTTGTAAAGTGTCCCCCTTGCAAAAATTACTGCCCACATCTGTGTTAAAATGTGATGGCAAAAACTTCAGCATGAAGTGTTCTTGTAACATGATCTCTTTTCTGTGGTTCTGACTAGTATGGCTGTTAAGCAATCACTAGCCTCTATATAGAAGCTGAAGTGCTGAATAAAATCTAAAATCTACAAAGCCCAACATGCTTTGAGATAAGACAGCTGGCGCTGGGGGCCTACAACACAATAAATGAAGCATTAGCTTTGCTAGGACTATAAAAAAATGAATTCTCTTTACCTTCTCTTGACTAACACCTTGAATGTAACACAGTGTAATGTACAATACCAAGACTTGGATTTCTACCCTGTTAGTGAACCTAGCTTTTGAATTCTTTTCATGTGTCTTGATTTGTCAAGGTCTGGCTAAAGGAAACATCTGGCTTCCAATCTTCAGCCCTAACCTTCAGTCCATTAACATCCCAATATTAGATAAGACATACATTTTTTTAAAGCAGTGTTTGTGGTTTTCTTTTTCTTGTTGCTTGTTTAACAATAATTTACTGAAGAAGCAGGCTGTGTGTGTTCTTGAGCATCCCAGTGAATTGGTCATGCAATAGAACACATTTCCCATTCAACAAGGAGCTCACCAAGCTAGACCAATACACACACACACACCCCACCCACCTACCCCATGGAACTCCACTGACATCAGTAGGACTCCTCATAAGTATGGGGCTCTGCCAATGAATGGCAGCTTACAGGATCAGGGCCTGCATCTCCTGAAACAAACTTCCATAGAAGCAGGGTCTGTCCAGAGATGTTGCAACAAAGATACAAAGAGTGGGCCTCACTGAAATCAGTGTTTTGCCATCAACTTCAATTGAGCCAGAATTTAATCCCAATATCTTTCCATTTTTGCACTTTCCCTGCTTATTTTAGCATGTGTGATTACTCTCTTAGTTCAAGACCAGTGAATGGCATTAAGAATCATCCTATGCTCTTTTAAATGACTTTTACTCATTCTCCACCTCTGGCTGATATGACGTGCATATAATGTTCTGTAGCATTAGAGATTGTTCAGCTGGGAATTCGATCACTTTCTAAAGTCAAATTAAGTGGCTTTTTTTTTAAAAAGCAGCAGCTTTGGAGGTTTGGGCTGTATTAGTAATTTGCATGACTAATGGCCAAAATCAATGGTTAATAATAAAAAAGCAGCTCTCTTGGGTGTGCAAAGTGACAGAGGCTGAATGCCACACCAGCTTGTGTATCCACAGAAAAACATTTAGTACTGTGTGTGTATAATGTAAAAGACTTCTTGACTACCAAAAATACATGCAATAAAGTCAACAATGCTACAGCGTGTACATGTGAAAACATGTCTAGGATAAAGTCTGCAATTATATACCTAGGCATAAATCCAGATGCACTCCAGGAGAGCAGGATTTGATCCAATAACTCCAGCACAGAAGATCTTGTTGCAATAATATAGTTATGCTAGGCTGGAACTCGCAGCCATATAAAACCCACTGGCCCTCCAGTATGAAAATTTCATCAGGACTGTAGAAATAACAGATAACTAGAGTGATAGGCTTGAAGGTGCCATAGAACATATGGACACCAGATTCATGAAGCTACCACAACCATTATGCACATAGTATTTATGCTTTGGCTCTCTAATTTTGTAGGGATGAAAAGTGCGGGCCATTCATGGCAATGATGTGCAAAGATTCTGCTCAATCAGAAACTAAAGGAGGTAGAAAAGCAGAGTGCTCTGCATCAGCGTTTGCCCTTAATGTTTTGTTTAAATAGCATCAGATCACACCATGACAGAGCATAGACCTTTTAACAAAGCTCTTATATCCAGAGAGACAGGGGGGGCCTGGTGGTTAATTGCTCTTGGCAGAAATACCGTTCTCATTGTCCTGCAGCACAGTAGGTGCAGAATGTGGGTTTTTCCACAAAGAACTTAATAAGAACAAGATCCTGACACAAAAAGGGCATATCTATGCTGAAGTCAAAAACCCACTGATCCAGACTCAGGCTTAATTGCAGTGTAGACTTTTGGACTCAGTCTAGAGTAGTTCAGGAGGGGGGCTCCAAGCCCAGGTCAGCTGGCACAGGCCATTCACACATGCCTAACTGCAGTGTAGACAAACCCAAAAGTAGCACAGGCAACTGCAGGAACTGATGCAGAGAGAACTAATTTTCACATGGTCTGATTATTTTCTACTGGTTTGAAGAGGGACCAGAAACAAAAACCTCTACAGACCCACCCACAGAACTTGATCCTCACCTAATGGGGAAACCCTGAGAAGCCAGATGTGGATCCCTGCACCAGGAGCAAATTCCTCACCAGCCCCAATCCCAGCCCTGATTTGCTTTAGAGCAGACTCTGATGTAACACACACACTCTCCCCACCAAGCGGATGTTCACTAGTTGACAGACACTACCACACTACAATGGTGCCCCAACGCCTCACTCCCTGCCCCCAGTATTCTGCCCCTAGTGGAGCCATATCTCCAGTAAGTGAAACCCATCTGACCTCTAGCCCCTTTGCACTACCAGGACAGTGCAAACAGGATGGATCACCACTCAGGAGCTGGCCCACAGTTGAGCACTACTTTGCAATTGCAGGTAGCAGGAGCGCAGTGCTAGACAAATGCTGTTCGGTATGATCAGAGTGAGATTTCAAGCCAGATGTGCATTAGTGTTAGTTATCAACTTTTGTATCTGAACTGGAAGTAAATGTTACATAGGGGTATAGCAAAAACGTGCTAACCTAATATCACAAGGCTGCTGTAAATTACATTTGTCACCCAACTGACCCCAAGAATTGTGAAAAATGCAAATATGGCTCACAGTCACTTTTGTCCTGCTCTTGCTGGGCTGAGTAGAGCTCTGCTACAATTTACCACCTGGCTCAATATTTTCTGACTAATGCATGAGTTGGTATTGATGGCTGTTTTAGTCAGGTACCCAGCTCCCAAGAAAAGTGGGATATTTACTGAAGCTGACAAGCAGCAGAATTGAAAATATCTGCTGGGAGTCAAATGAAGGTGTGTATTGCCCAGGTACTATGGCTTCTGTCCTGATTTAATACAGGTGTGAGATCAGAAGCAAATCTTTATCTGGTGTAAGTCAGGATAGCCCTGTTGACTTATGTGAATTTAGAGCAGCCAAAGAACTAGCCTACAGTTTCTCTGCTCAAAGAAAATAAGTTGAAATTCAGTGTGAAATAGAGGAAAGATATCGCAAAAGAATGGTTGAGGAAGAATCTGAATGACAGCCAGAGAGGATGCTATATATTCTTCAGTAAAGACAGGGAAAATACATTGCTTCTGGACCTACAATGTAACCTTTTGTAAATCAATGTTTCTATTCAGGGCAAAATTTGGCTCCAAGGTGCACATTGTGGATAGCCTGTTTTATCATCTCCTTCCCCACACAGAATTCTTCTTAATGTCAAGAGAGGGTTTGTGTGGGAAATAAGTAGAGATATCTACAGAAAACTGCACATCAGAGAAGAAATGCACAATGATTATCCAAGAGTTCTGCTCCAGAAAAAGGGAAATGAAAAAAAAATCAGCACAAAGTTTTCTCTATATTGTTTAAGATAAAGAAAGAAAGTGTCGATCCTAAAAGGTTCTGAGAATTATAACTTACACAGATGTGAGAAGCATATTACACTTATGAAGATAAAAGTGGTAGAAATATGTTTTTAACATGAGCGTGCGTATCCCAGGCATCATTCACACAAACAGTGCAAGCAGATCAAAGATATAGTACTATACTAGTGCATGTAGTATCAAGTAAAATAAAAAAAATGAGCATGACCACCACAGAAGAGGAAACAATTTCTATTTCTGTTTATTAAAATTTCAAAAGAGACACAATGGAGAGATACTGCCTTCTAATTTCACAAGTTTATAAAGACACCAAATGAAGTTTTCTGTTAGTTTTGCCAGGTTGCATTAAACACTGGTTTACCAGAGTAATGTCTGCTGTATACATAGTTTGAATCCATAAACAGTAATAATCATGAAGAGTGTACTCAGAAAAGCCTTTGAATATAATCCAAGTGTGAATTCCTCCAAACTCCTCATGCACCACTCGTAATCCTTCAGTATGCACTGCTGTAAGTGAAAGTAAATATATATATTTTCTGAACCAAAAATTGAAAGAATGATTTTATTCCAAAAAAAGAAACTTGTTAGTGCTTTATCTATCGTATGCTGCCCCACCAATTGGCTACATGCTAGGAAATAATGCAGCTGTCTTCTGCTCTTATTTATAGTATATCATAAGCAGCTCTTTTCTGGCTTATGTACTTATTTCACTATAACACTTTTCATGCCAGCATAAATGCTATTCTACAGAATACACGTAGGCTGCAATTCTAACTCTTTTCAGTCACTCATAACTTTTTGAAATATTCACCTTTCAGGCTGAAATTTTTGTACCTTGGTCTCTGACCAAATGTTCTGTATTCATCTTTAAGATTAATCAAAATGGATCAGCTGTTTTAGAGTATAAAAAAGGAAAGAATAAAATCCCCACTTTAAAGAGTTGGAACTTACTTTGTGTAAAAGAGTTCTACGCACTAATTCAAGCACACAAAGTTAAAATTTGGCATGGAAATATCCCTCACTGAGGAAAAGTGCCCTGGAGTTTTCTGGTGAAGTTTGGTGTTAACTGAAATGACTTATGAGCCTTTGGAAATCACATACCAAGCACCCGGAGTACATTTTGTACAAGATTTTTGATGGGCTCATAAAGCAGTTTGCTAGGAAAGGCTGCAGCACACATGTCTGGCCAACTCAACTGCATCCTGAGAAGTTTAAGGCAAGCAAATATAGGCTGAGACATAGGCTCCTGGGACTTTCTGTAAACATCTGTGCAAGAAACATTGTTCACAAAGTTTGTGCATGGGGGAAATGTTGTAAAGATGTAGTACACAAGTATTTGCACTAAAAGCGCTTCCACAGATATTGTGAAGCCACCTTGTAGGTTTAAAAGACACACAACCAGGGAAAAGAAACATGTGAACTAGCAACAGTTATAGCAAATAGTATTTAAGAAATGGGTTATGAAAACTTCTAGGATGCCTGGAAACTTTCTGACAATGAACAAATTTATTTTTAAAATAACTGTTTATAGTTAATTCATTCATGGAAATTGGGCTAAATTCATCAGATCCTTTGTTCAGTGCATATAGTTCACCCTGCTCTAGTCACCACTGAGACCTTCTATGTGTTTCATTTTGCAATTGAAGTCATAATCACGGATTATTCACAACATCATAGTCTTTCCATGGGGCACAAAGTTAGTATTCTAACCTCACTCCACAGTTGAGCAATGGAAAAGATCATTTGGGAGAAAGCCATTATTTCACCAACCAACTCCTTTGAACATTGATAAAAATAGGACAGACTAGGAAAAGTGCATAAAAAAATTCAATGCATGTCACTACTTGTGAAACTGAAAACAACTGCTACTAAAGCCAAGTTTTATTTGACAAATAACAGGAGAGCGATGGTCCACCAAAAGGAATACATATATCTGCCAAAACATACTTTTTGTTCTAGATCCTCAGCTGTAGCTGAAAGGGGAGAGAGCAAAGGCAAGTTTTAAGGCACCTTTGCAACTCCATGAACCCATATGGAAGCCCAAGTGATGTCCAGCTGCTTACAACCCCAAGAAGCCATTCCAATAGCTGAGATGACCAAGGTGTAGCAATACTTCGGCCCTGATATACAGAGGAGCTGATAAAGAACCTCTGTGTGGCTTTTTGCCATCTGGAGATATCATCTGGGCAGGATAAGGGAGGCAGAGGAATGAGCACCAGGTCAGATTTACCAAGTTTGACAGCTTTTGTACAAAAATTGCAACAAACATTTTTAACTCAAATTCAGCTATAAAAAGTGATATTCAAAATTCTAGCCTTTCACTGCCTGCTACTTTGAACATGAGAACCACAGAAAACAGATTACGAAGGGATTAACGTTGGTATAATGAGTGAATAAATTTAAACCTCAAAGAGCCATGACTGCTGACCTTGTTGAAACCAAGTACAGTCTCATTGAGTTCAATAGAGGCTGTCGTGTGTTAGGGCTACAGGATGAGATCTACAATTTGAAATAATATTTTCAAGGTGATCTTTAGTGCAATTTGTTGCCCCCATATCCCATATAGTAGATTATGGAAGATGAGTAAAAACTGGAACTAGGGACAAAATTCCCATCATCCATGACTGGTTTGCAACATGTAAATAATAGGAACTTAATTGTTCCAAACAGATTGTACATTATCGTTATTATGAATTCAAGGTGCTTTATGAATCTGCTGCTAGTTGGAACATATTTTTAGTCTCAATCACAAAACCTGTCAGAATTAGTTTTGTTAAAGCTAAGAGAATGAAACAGGTCAAATCAATTATGAAAAATTTAATTAAGATGGACCCATATGAAGCACTATAAAAGCAGCTGCACATATGGCTATAAAGAAGTCAAAGCGCTTAATGGCATGAATATCCATGACATCATAACGTCCTTTAGTCCTTCATATTTTTGCATATGGGCTACACTGAAAGAAGGAAAAAAAACCTGCCACCACTTTGTCCTCTTAGAAATTTTTCATACAAACTTCTCCACAAATTATCCCCCAACATAAAATTTTCCAAGAGAGTTTAGAATTATTTTCAGAAACACTACCTCTAATATGCTTACTGCTCATAAAACACTCTTATATTCAAAAATTTCCACTAGTTAAATTAAATTTGACAACACAGGATGATGCAAACAAATTTTCCACAATTTCAGGAAGTTCTATATTTCAGCAAAGTCATTTTTATTTGTTCATCATGCTTTTAAAAAGCATGTCTTAACATTCTATTTTAAATTCCATCTTTTAAATAAGAATTTTTCTGCTTTTTTATTTATGCTCAAGGCCCCAGCCCTGCAAATTCTTGTGAGCAGTGCCATAGAGAAGAAGTGGTTTGGTGAGGTACCAAGAGAATATTCACACAAGTGTTTGCACAATCAGAAACTTTGATTTTTTTTTCCCCCAACAAAAAAGAAGGAGCCAACCTGAGGTATTCCTACAAATGCGCTTGGGCCTGCTCCTCTCAACAAACTTCTGCCAGACTCAACTACATTGATGTAAAGGCTCCTAACCTTCCAACTCCTGTCTGAGATTTTCAGAGCAATCTTATGGCATACAGAACCTGCCCTATGGGTCATAGCTCTTCGGAGCAATCTAACTGATGAGGGATCCCAGGTTTCTGTAATGCCCTGGCTTGAGGCAAGAGTATGGGGAGTGAAGAAGAGAGCTACCATATTCACCCCCAACCTATTGGTTCCTATTCCTCTCAGTCTTTCTCTGAGAAAAGTAGTCGTTTTGTGGAGCAGTGAACTACTCAACTCTTGTCACTCCCCAGTTCCATTCAGAGGCCAAAAAACCAGATAATTTCCATTCCCTGACATCAGAAAGAGCAGCAACTTTGCTGCCAGCATTAATAGTAAAAATACAAATACCAGGCCTAACGGAGAGCATGCAGGAGACAGGAAGTGCAACTGACAATTGACAGAACAGCAAAAACAACAAGACATAAAATGTTGTCAAAGTCACCAAGGAAACAAACTGAAAGAGATAGAAAAAATGCCTTTTCTCATTCTTCCGTTTTGTCATGCTGGTCTTGGTGATAATCATAACAAAAGGTCCGACATAAATGCTGTTTACATGTTAAAGTACACTTTGCCACTACTACAAAAGAGGAAGGAAATATTCAGTACAGTGAAGAGAAATATTCCAAATAGCTCATATTAATTGAGGTAAGCAATTAGTTAGCCCAAACGTTAAGAAATACTTCTGATCTATTGTGCTTGCTGGCATAGAATCTTTCAAACATACACATAATGCCCAAAGCCCAGTGAACAACATGCAAATGTGAGTCAAAGGGCACATTTAAATTCTAGTAGAAATATATTTTATAACAAATATCCTACACACAGAAAAATTAATGCCAGTTATGATGTGACCCCTTTTTCACCAATTCTTTTAAGTTAACTGATGGAGACATAAGGAGACCAAATGATTTTTCTAGAGTGAGCTAGTCAAAAAGTTTCTACATTTTCTGAAAAACAACCTTTTTTGTTGCAAAAAATTCCACACATGGCCCCCTCCCCAAATTCTAATTTTCAACCAGTTCCACTTCAGAGAATGATTCAGCTGGGATTTATATTAACATCCTTATGGTCCTACCACTTTACTGTAACCACTACAGGTCAAACCTCCCTTTTCCCCAAACAATACAATTTGCCAGACAAGGGGTGATGAAGGCTCCCTGCCCAGCTATAGGCACTGTTGCCAGCTGGGACTGCACTCTCTGCTACTGCCTCCAGCCCCACACCGTGCCAGGCCTGGCCGGGGTTGTGTCCCTCACCACACAAGCCCCAGACAGGGGCTGGCCACTCTGTCTCTAGCCCCAGCAGGGGCTGACCCTCCCCCCCCCCCCCCCACACACACACACGCACACAGCACCAGCCTGGGCTATGTGCCCAACTGACTCCAGGCCCAGCTGCAACTGTGCTCCTGCACCACGCCAGCCCCGGCCGGGGATGGACTCCTGGTCCTCTACCCTGCCACCTCCAGCCCTGACTGGGGCTGTGCTCCTCACACCAGATCTGGCCAGGGCTGTGCTCTCCACCACGCTAGCTGCGCTGGGCCTGGGGCTCCCCACTGCCAGCCCAGCCTGGATGGTGCTTTTTGAACCTGGACAGGTGGGGCTCCCTGATCCAACAATATTAATGGTCCTGCTGGACCATGGATGTTGCTGGACCAGAATGTCCCACATGTTAGAGGTTCAATCTGTAGTTCACATAGTGACATTCTTAAATATAGGAGACAAAATCCAGAGAGCTTTCATCCACTTACTATCTCAACTATTTAGTATGTGCACTACAATGGGATTGACTTAGATTTATAATTTACAAACTCCCAATGTCTTACACCAAACCTCAGGATTTAAAATACGTAGGATCTTTCGCCAATCCCAATTGTTTTTCGTGAGCTAAAAGTGTGTTAAAATGATCAGAAATGTAACCCTTCTGCCGGGTAGGCCTGGCAGCAACCAGGGCTGGGTTCAATATCCTGGGGTCCATCTCACACAGAACTGGCTCAAGCCCCCACCCTGTAACCTGGGAAATTCACACACCCCTGGGTGCTCTGAGAGGCAATGCTTCCCCACTCACAAGAACAGAGTCTGAGTGTAGGAAAGAAACATTTAATGAAACAGAGAGAGAAGTCATACATCATTAACTTGGGAAAATACCACAGAGTTCATAACCCAAACATGAGCTAAGCCCTCCACCCCCAGCCAAGAATCACCCGAAGTCCCAAAGTCTGACACCCCAAAAGTCTCTGTCCCTGGTCAGTGCCACCCAGAAATCAGAAGTTCACCCGCAGGGTTTCACCTCCCAACTTGGATAGAAATGGGGGTGGGAGGTTTAGATAGGGGCCACCTTATGAGTCACTCCGCCACGCTCCACCAGCTGTCTTGTTCCATGCCACCGGGTGCTCCGCTGGTAGCCTGCCACCGCTCCTATCAGCCACGCTGCACCGCTGGTCGCATGCCGCTGCTCCTACCAGCCGCGCCACGCCGCTGGTCACCGCTCCTCGCCTGCCGCCGTTCCATGCCACGCCGCTGGTCACCGCTCCTCGCTGGCTGCAATGGGTCTGGCTCCCAGCCAAACCAGTGATTTCAGCTCTTAGTGATTTCAACTCTTTAACCACCACCTGGACTGGCAAAGGATTCCAGTTTCTACTGGACTAGCAAAAAGACTCATCATGGAGTCTGCTTTAGGTCTGTCCTTAAAACAAAGGGGGAAAGGGGCAGGTTGGGCCAGTCTTACAGCTCACACCTGGCAGGTGTGAAGCAGGCTGACTCAAGCCCTTTAACCCTTACCCCTAGCTCAGTTCACTCAACTTTGGAAGGGGGGAGGCTTGTTCCTCAGAGACCTCTTACAATGATGGTGGTCTCTCTCCTGCAAGCACTGGTGTCATGTTTTACAGTTCCCACATTTAGGGGTAGCATGATTTGTGACCCCCACAACAGCCCCAAATTATTTACAATACATCACATTCCATTCCAACATTGATCCTCCATCATCATTTTAAGAGGGATAAGGGATCTTTCGGAAAAGGCTTTATTTTCCAAAAGATCTGCATCTAGACTGGCACTTTTTTTCCGGCAAAGCTCCTTGCCGAAAAAAAGCGGCAGCCATTTTTATGCTAATGAAGTGGGGGAAATTTAAATCCCCACTTCATTAGCAATTGCGATACGTCTAATTTGCATCCCTTTTACGAAAAAGGGATGCAATCTAGACGTAGCCTATGGGTGCTAGAGTGGCGCACTGAAGCTATACTGCTGTAGCATCATAACAGATGCTTCCGACATCAGTAGAAGGTGTTCTTCCATTGACACAGGTAATCCATCTTCCCAAGTCAATGGAAGAATTCCACACCTACTCTGGGAGTAGGTTTAACTACAGCAGTCAAGAGTGTGAGTTTTTCACATCTCTGAGTTAGATAGCTAGCTCAATCCAAATATTAAGCATGGACCAGTACAACCATGGTATCTAGAGGAGCCTCCCTGAGATTGCTCAATCAGAGAAAATTGCAAAGAGTGAGGGAGGAAGACAGTTGCCGAAACTGGTGGTTATTCCAATAATTAGATTCACCAAGCCAGCAACAAAACAGCTTCTATGATACCTTTCTGGTTATAAAGAAGCTGAAGTATAGTTTTGTAAACAATCCAGCATTGGGCTCCCGTCCAGGCAGGCAAATCAAATATGTGGAGGATTATTTGCGGTCTTATTCACCATACAAAGTTCTACCAAAACCTATGAAATCAGACATTACTCACCAGGTCAAATAAATTTTTCAGACTTTGCCCAAATACATGCTTATAGCCAATTCTTAATTACTAATCTAAGATTTATTAAAAGGAAAAGATAATGATTATGGTGAAAATATCATTACACATACAAATTTGAGTAAAGTTCCTAGTAGAGATGGTGAGCTTCTGAGTTGCAAAAAGTTTTCAGAATTCATTCCAAAAATTATAAACTAATAGGCTGTCCATGTGCAGAGTCTGTATAAATTCTTCCAAGAGAGCTAACATAGTAATCCAGATTGGAGGTGGAGACCTCAATCTTGTGACTCAAAATTTCCCCCAAGGCAGCAAGCAGACTCGAGATGAAAAAAGTATCAGATACTAAAGTTCTTTTATAGATGTCTGCAGGTAGCACAAAGACCAAGCAATGTACATTGTTGTTTGACCAGTCAATTCCTATTTCCTATGTATACATAGGTAAATAGATGCATTGATTAGCATAAGGCTATTAATCACTCGAAAGTTCATCCATAGTTTACCACAAACTTCAAAAAGAAATAAATGTTTCATCTCATTGCAAATATTTCCTTTTGATCTCTAAATCATTAAATATAGTAACAGTGAGCGATAGATGTCATCTATAAGCTTATAAAATCACAACATACAACTCATCTATGATTAGTAATTACTAATAATTCTCTACCATGCACGGTGGTATTTTAAACACTCTGGCCTACCTAGCTTGGCTTTGATAACTATTGATAAGAAATGGCTCTGTTTACCTTTTCAGTACTTCTCTAATTTGTTTAAAGGTTGAACATGGATTAACTTCGCTTAATGGTTACTTAACCCCTTCTGGCTCTGTATCACAACCAGCATTAAACATTCATCAGGCTGCTTTCCCAAATTCCTCCCTACATGTCAAATAATGGGCCCAGACAAGCAATCATTATAGCTCCTGTCACAGTAACCGAAACCTCTGTCAGCGTGTCCTGTTTTGCTATGAATTATGCCTCCAGGAACTGTGTCACCATAAAGGGCAACTTAGAAAAATTCATCAAGATGTTACTGGATAGGGGTTACCATCAGCTAAGCTTTTGAAAAAGAGAAGGAAGGCAGCCAGACAATGCTAGTTCTAGGTGTGATACATTTTGATCTCTATTTAGCCACACTAAGGATTTGTGTCTTGATTTTAAACTGGAACAAAGATATTTCAACAAGGATAAGTATGCTCACTAATTCTTGAAGTTAACCCCCGTACACGTGTACACACACACACACACACACACACTTTGGTGTTCATGTTCAAGAGCCTTGCTATAGCACTCTGTCACATGTCCCAGTTAATAGAACAGAAGACATAAGCAGTACCTCAAAATTACTTCTTTTCAAACATTGCATGGTCTGCAGTGGCATTTAAAATTAAAACAGATTTTCCTTTGACTGAATTATGAAAAAAAAAATATTTGGCTGACCTGCACAGAAGAATGAGTCATGAACAGAATGCAATCTGCTATCTCAACCAAGTTTGACAGGCCTACTAGCAAATGCAAAGGGAATCCTGCTCAAACTCTGCTTCTCAAAATAACCCAGCAAGAAGAAATTTTTATCTCATGTGCATTGTAGAGTTGAATTATATCACTTTAGGGCCATAAACTCTCTCAGGCTTCTCCAAAAAACTTAAGACAATCTTTTTAATATCTAAGTGCTAAGAACACAAGCCAAATATATGTGGCACATCAGAATGATAACCCAGTGTTGCCAACTCTCACAATTTTAACACAAGTCTTGTGATACTCAATGTTTACGTGAAGCCCCAGCTTGTGGAAACAAGCAGCTATGTAGGAAGCTCAACTTTCATTGTTTCTAAAAGTACAGTTCTAACCTACTTGGTAGCATGACATGAAAACATGACATGAGTGTCTCTTAAAGCAGGGTTGATCAATTTAAATTGAAGTGACTGAAATTACTGATTTTAATCAATTTAAATCAACAAGCAGGAAACTTTGATTCCAATCAGTATTAATTTTGATATTCATTTGTATTTGAATTATTTTTCTTAGGTGGTAATCATTAGAACATGTTCATTTACAGCTAGATATAGTTTTAACAATGATTCCATGCTTCTTTCTCTAAGAGGCTAAAGTATGCCTATATTTCTGTAATTGTGTTTAACTTGCATTTACTCCTATTCTTAATTTTCACATTTGTATTTGTGCTAGAAAACAGTGAAAGATACATTTATCATTTATTAGATGGTGATTCATTTTGTACTCATCTGTGTCAAGCTCCATTTGGATGGACATTAAAATTCAATTTTAAATGCAAAAAACATTTTAAAAATAGTTAAACCAATTTGAATGTGTTGTATGTACAAACATATCAAAAGTTTACCAAAATGTGTTTTGTTCTTAAAATTAAGTGACTTATTAAAAACAGGAAGTATTATCTGTAACTGAATTGAAGTGATTATTCCTGGTCAGTATTACCTTTAAGATTTTAAAAACAGTAGATCTCATCCTCTCACACCTAGTTTTTATTTATAGATTGGAATAGGAAAATAAGCTCTCTTGCTTTTTCAAATCCCAATTGTTCCTTAACTTTGAAGGCATTAGTCATGAATTCAACTAGTTCAATAAACCGAAATAAACATATTTGCTCTGCACTAGAAGAGGAGGCTACCACTGTCAAAAAATACTTTAACACTTCAATAAAATCTGCTTCCAGGTGCTTAGCCAGTGACTTGCACCAATTCAGTTGCGAGGCTTTCTTTAAAACTTCAAAGCAAATGTACTGGTTAATAGTTTAAAATTAATTTAAATTATTTTAATAGATTATACAACTTGAGGCTGTAAGATTGTCAATTTCAACTTTAATTTTAATAAAAATAAAGTTTTATTTGTATTAAAGTACAATTTAAAAACCCAAAACAAAACCAAAATTATATTTTTTTATCCCCCCCACCAGCAAGACCAAAAGCCAGAAGACAAATAAAAACCCAACTTAAAAACAAAATCTCATTTTCAAGCCACTCTCAATTTATTAGCTTGACTAATTATTTTTAACACTTCAAGTTACTAATACTCATTAATAAATATTATGTACCAAATTAATATATGAAACCACCATCCAGGATGCAAGAAACAAGTCACCTGAGACCACATGAAACTGAACTCATATGGCAGTTGCATCTATGACCCATTAGATAGAGTGAAATGAAGGAAGAACTGATATCTTTGCCTCTTCCCAAAACTAATTGTGTTTTCCTACCCTTAATCTATACAACCTTCTAATAATTATTCTATACAAGGAAGGTTTGCCCATTTTATAACCACAGGATTACATTGAACAAGATTAAAGCAAAACAGTCCAATGGTGATTGATATAGTGGCAGAGTAGGTTTACCACACAACCCATTGGCTATAGGTTAATCCATATACCAGCAAAACACTGCCCTTTCACATATGAAAATTATACATTTTAATAGCATTTATGGTTGATCAGTTATTACTTATTTTGAGCAGCAAGAAGTACAGTACATTTTAAAGAAAAAATATATATATCAAGGTCGGTCTTCTGCCTTCATTTACTCCCCACACATTTTCCTTTGTGTGAAATTGGAATGAGAAAAGTATCTTGTTCTATTATGCACAATTGGTTTTCTGCCTTGTTATAGCCTGAGCTATATGAGGCCTATATCCAAGTCTGGAGGATGGGATCCAACAGAAGGCAATCTCTACAGAGCTTGCTCAAAAACAGACCAATTTCAAATACTGTCTTTTTCCCACATCTTCGAAAGCACTGCCAAAAAGCCCCAATGTGCAAATTAGATTCAGCATTCAAGAATGGGGATTGAAGGGGTTTTAATTAAACAAAGCCAAGCTAATTACCGGTACTTAAATTAAAGGTAGGTCCACACCAAATTCAAATCTAGATTTCAAATCCAAAAGAGGGACGTGTGAAGCATTTAATCCAAAGCAGATCAATGGGGTATAAAACTATAAAGTACTGGCTATCCACTGTTATAGTTCTAATCTAAACAGCACTACACACTGTAATAGTGCATGTTGCTCCTCACTACATTTAGACAGGTCCATTTATTGCCCTTTCAAGCAATGACCTTGTTTTTTTACAATTTCAAAATTCAAAACTTTGTTCAGACCAATCAATTGTATTGATGCATTGACTAATATTCATATTTAGAAATCAGTGCTTGAATGTGGAATTAGCAATTTGCTAAGAGCTCAAGAAATGTGTTATGTTGGGGTCATAGAATAACAAAAAAACATTGTAAATCTAGTTGCGAAATGTTGTGATTGGTGGGAGTAGGCAGGGGAAGGAGAAGTCATTTTCTCTCCCCATTAGTTATAACAAAGAATTAGAACTAGACACCTGCATAGATCATTTATTAAGTTCTTGTTGTGGGCCATGCCATGTTCAGGGCTTGAGTACTAAAGCAAAAAGAAAACCATAACTTACAGAATCACCTGTCTCCAAAAAGGCCAAGAATGAGTCAAAATATCCCACTAGGTGTAATGTCAACTTCTACCAACAATACAGAAGTAGTCTCCAGAAGATGATTCTGAAACACAAGGGTCAGACAGCAGCTACATTATTTTTGATACTCTGGAAGAAAAATGTCTATAGGAAAAAAATGTGTTTTTTATTGCCCATACAGCAGTAGGTTTCGATCATCTTACTGGTGCTCCCTTTTAACGCCTCTAATTTGTTTTTCTAACATTATAGGTGAGATACAGATTTTGTTATCGTAGGATTACTTATTAACACTGGACAATTAGAGTGTATAGACTGAATTTTTAGAAAACCAATTCTGGAGCACTGATTCTCCAGCAGGAAAAGTAATTATGAACCATAGCTTATGAGTTTTTCAAACAGGTTAGAAAACTAGAAGTTCAATTTTTTAACCTATTAACTCTGAATGGGGGGAACCCTATAAATAACTTTAATGGGAATTTTCAATAATAATGTATTTCACAGATTTACATTGCCCTAAGTTTACCAAGGCTTTTCACTATGCACTGGAAAAAAATTCTCTTATCAAATAAAGTGTCCCAATAATAAAGATAAAACTAACCTATATACTCTACTCAAGAATCCTAGAGGACACACATAGCCAAGATTTCATCCCCGTGGATGAAAAATCTCAGGCTCTGTTAAACTCAGTTGGAATTCTGCCATTGACTTCAAAGAGCCTCGTTCCAAAATCATGAGACTCTTTGGGATTCTAGTAAGTGCAGATGGATATAGTGTTTAACAGAATATGTTTCTGTAACTCTTCTATCCCCATCTGCATAGCAGAAAGTTTTCACAAAAACTTCACATTGCTAGTGTGACATTTTCTTGATGATTGCCTGGTGGGAAAAATCATATATTTGACCTCTTAACTTGACATACTTATTTTGTGGCATAACTTTGGTGTCTTTACACCAGGCAATAGTGAATTGCTGTTTGAATTCTGGTTCTGGTGACTTTGCATATAAGGTATTGCTAAGGAAAAACTTCCCCAGATAAAAGCAACCTTATCAGGTAGATGGATGCATTTAACAACTCCAGATGCTGCTGCCATGATAGAGTGGCTAGATTACTTACCCAAGATCTAGTTCATGTTGGTGCTATCAAAAGTCATACACCAGAACACTGCAAATGTATCCCTGCTGTGTAATTCCACATGAGCCAGTTTGTTTTCAACATCTTGATAAATACATTGTGCATGAATATATTTGTACATATTACTCAAGGAAAATTATGGGAATTCATTTTCTCAGTAGAAGGCCAACCCTTTGAAAGTGCTTCACTAAATCCCTTTGTCCCATGCACAGATCATTTCATACATGGGACATCTCAAGTGCACAGCTTTGTGGCATAAGACAGTCATTTTGAGAAAAAGGAAAGAAAAATAGTTCCAATCCCATCAAAACTGAGAAATGCACACCAACATGCACAAATCAGCCAATTTATTTATATTGCTAATAAACAGTTTCCTTACTAATGTAACTCAGACTGATTTATGATACTCCTAAAATGCAGAGACAATCAGAAACACACTAGTCTAATTTACAACATGCTGTAATGCATACTTGCTCCTGAACTAAAACCGCACAACCCCAAACTTTGGGGAAGTTCAGAACTAGATAACATAGAAAGGAGCCAGCCATGACAACAGGCAAACCAAAAACTGTATGAAAATTCATCTGAATCTCAAAGATCTGGATCCAGACTTCATGGGTGATGTCCATGGCAGTTTCTTCTTCATCTCCAAGAGCATGCACTCAAGAAAGTGGTATTCTCTCCGCGAGGTGCTCCCTGCATTTAAAAGAGTTTAACTCATTTTTATGTGAAGGTAAATGGGTGGCACTGTAGCCAATATTCTGTTTTCTTTTCAAACCCTTTCAGGCTGATTTGAGTCCAGAATGGCATGAGAAAAGCCCAAACCTATCTGAAAAGTGTCAAAACAAAACATTGGGGAATAATATTCCACGAAACGTCAGATATGACACCTAGAAGTCGTCCCAGGACATCATATAAGAAGATTTCAGACTCTGCATTGTTAAAGAATGGATTGAATGAGAAATAGTTTCCTAGGGAGGTGCTACCACAAGCAATTTGTCAAGCTCTGTTACTGGATTAAAGATATGCTGTACAAACCATATATGACTACTTGATAGTACAATCCCACTCATTGGAGAGAGTGAATTAAATGCCTTATTCACTTCTTATATCTTACTGAGCAAAATAAATACGCAATTCCCACATGCCAGAAAACTGACAGTATCTCCTTTTGGTAGACACTAAAGCATGGCTCTGTCTATATTCTGTCATGCACATAGGCTCCAGATCAATAAGGTATGTACGCATATGCTTAATGTCAGATACAATATTCAGTACCTTGTTGAATCAGGGCTCTAGTCCCTGTTACATCTTCATGCATCTATTTTTAAATGGCATGTTTAACCCATACATTTTGCAAGCACAGCAGTTAAATAAATCCTTCCAAATAACTAAGCAAACATGTACATGTAATGCTATAGGGACAACATTTGTTATAATAAAATTGAGGACAGTGCAAAATTACTGAGTCTGCAGTAGAATGTTTGTCCTGCTCTCTCAACTTTCACTGGTAAGGGAAATACAGGATTCACTATAAAGTATTATATAGCATGACCATTCTGCCAGGTGCTGTCAGTAGCAAAAAAAGATCAGGTGCAAATAGTTTCTCTCTTAAAACTCAAATGCCACCATCTGGAGCTCAATTCCAGAATTTCTGGAATCATTAATGCTTTCCCCCTAGATAACTTTGATAGGCAATATGTTTCCCATGTGCAAGCACTGAGTATGATAACTTTATAAGTGGGAAAGTTAACACAATCAACCTGGGGAAATTTAGCAACAATATAGCTAAATGAGTCATCAAAAATATTCCCCCATGGAGACTTTGTAGTACTGCATTAATTGGCCCCATTACCCCACTGGTGAGCACCCAATAGGCAAATGTCCCTTTACTACATCACTGATCCCTTCCCCATCATCTAAACCCTACTCACGGTCCTGTCTTGAGGCTCCTGCACTTAGCCCAAATGATAGTGTTTTCAGCTTGTGTGTCTTAGTTGGCGAGGCCTCACCAGCAGGCACGCAGGTCTGCTGCTATTCTCCATGACAAAGTGTCTCGTCTGCATTGCACCCCACCCAGGAGCTCTCAGTCATCTCTTGTTTTGAAGTATTCTACACCACCATGAAGTCCCCAGTCTAGGTCTTCTCTTCTTCTAAAGTCTTCTCAATAGCAAAGGCACCTCAGAGAACATGAACCAGTAGTTTATGAGACTCCTGAGCAAAGACCTTGCAATAAAGGTAGAAACCCTCTCTCCCATACTTTACTTTCACAGTTTCACTACCAATCAATTCAGAGTTTGGTGTATTGTTATGGTAGCTCCCAAACAATGGAGGAATTCTGTGTAGAAAGCTCATGCAAGAGGATGTGCTTGCTTTTAGCCAGACATCTTCCTAATGACTGATATAAAGTGGAGGAAGGAAGGTAAAGAGCTCCTTCTCATCTGGACTTCTGGATAAATAGCTTATGCAGATGAAGCAGTTCTGTGGCTATTCTTCCCCCTGTTCACCAAAACAGGGGAGCAGAGAACTCCCCTCTCTATAGCTTCAGGCCACAGGACTCAACCTAATACATTTTTACTTTTGTTTCTCATTTTATAGAAATATGGAAATGTAGAGTTGGAAGGGACCTCAAAAGGTCCTCTGTCCAGCCATTTGTGCAGAGGCAAAATGAAGTAAACTTAGACTATTCCTGGCAGTCATTTGTCCAACCTGTTCTGAGCTTCCAATGGTGGAGAAGCCACAAGCTCACTGGGAAGCCTATTCCAAAGATTATCCATATAGTTAAATTTTTCCTAATATCAATCCTGAATCTCCCTTTAAGTTTAAGCTGATTATTTGCCATCCTACCTTCAGTAGATATGGAGAACAACTGGTCGTACTCCTCTTTATAATGGACCTTAACAGCCAAAGATAGTTATTTAATATGCAGCTGAAAGCAATATCTCGGGCTCAAAATGATATATTCAGACAAGACTTATGAGCAGCCATGATCTCTGTATGGTTAACACTGAGCTATTTCTCAACACTGAGATATTTCTCATCATATGTCTCGATGAAATCCATGACAAGCATGCAACTAGAAGTGCAGCAACATTCAGCTTTAATTATCTTAAATCTCAAAAACTCCCCGTGAAGAGAATAGCATTCAAATGAGAACTTGTCTACCCAGAGTTCCAATCATCACGAAATCAGAGGATTGTTTACATGTCTTTCAGAGTGCTCCATACAATTAATCTGAATTTTAAAACATTAGTATTCTATAAATTTACAATATTCCCCTGATGCTGACATTATGGAATCTGAACTTGGAAACCTTCAGTATGGGGGAAAAGGCAACTGGAGGCAATAGGAACTCTACACAGAGAGGACTTGCAGAATTAGGTACTATCTTCCCTTAAATTACTACAACAGTGTTGCTTTGACTTTAATGTAGAAAGGAAAAACCAATAACATGCTACAAGATACTCATTAAAAACTGAAAAGGAAAAATGGCAACAAACTTTTACAGCATTGTACTCTGCACTTTGTAAGCTACTCACACAACAAGAAACTTTATGAACAGATATTTATTGGGGCAATGAATACACAGACTGCCAGATTGTTAATCTAAATTGAAACAACATGGATTGAATTAACTCTTTCCTTTTTTCAGTTCTTAAACTGAAACAATAAATGAAATCCTAGACAATTTGTAAGTATTTAGAGAATGCTAATCACTACTGTAGCAAGGCCCTAAACAAAGCAAAAGGACAGAAGAATCAAACAGATGTGGACTCTGCTCCCAGCTGGTTACAGTAGTTTCTAGCACTCATGTGGGTGGGGAAGGCAGCTGTTTCGGGGTTTCCCCCTCTCTCTCACTATATACAATGTTCAATACACTGTACAGTCAATTTTTCAAGCTTTCTATGACCTCTCAGAGAAGGAGAGGGTTTTTGCTTCCTTTATCCTGCAGTTACTTAGGTTCCTATAACTTAAACCTGCATATGTACACGCCATTCTTATATTGGAGGCAGTGAAATACATATTTACAAAAGGCACACACTTTCAAATCATTTTGCATGCGTGTGCATGAGTGAGAGAGAGAGAGAGAGAAGGACCAGACAAAGTTAGCAAACCAGCACTGCCAGAATAGTCTGGAATTAAGTCCATTTGAAACTATCTTTTCAAGACCAGTCATTTAACTCTCTGAACCAATCGCAGTCATCTCATTTTGCAACTTCTTCCACATGCTTGCAGTAGCCGCCTAGCCCAGAAGGTGTAGGTTCACTTTATGATTCCCTGACTTTGGTGCAATAGAAATGAAAGACAGATGTAGTTGCTTAAAGATGATTTCCTTAGATTGATTTTAAATGTGGAGCATGTTATTCTAAGTCCTCTTTTGGCTTGAGCCAAAAGAAAGAAAAGGCAAACAGGAATGTCCAAGATGACCTCCTCAATGCATTTCAGAAATATTTTTCCTATCAGCCTCATCCCTATCTCAAACTCAGCAGTGCTGGTTCCTTGTTATAAAATGTCCCCAATGCCTCCAATATTTGTATTGTCCTTCTTCTGTAGCCTTCTCTATTTCTGCTATCTCTTCTAGTGACAATGTAATTCATTCTGAATGGCGTATTCAAGATGATAATAGAATGACACTGATTTATGACAGGGCATCAATGTTTTCCATGTTTTTTCCTCCTCAATACAACCTCTGATTATATTATGTATTATATCTTTTGCCATTTGTTAACCACTGGCTTGCATTGAGTAGGCGTCTTCAATAAACTGTCTAAAATGGACTTTACCCATAATAATCAACCTACCTTTTTTTTTTTTTTTTTTTTTTACACCAGAGTAGTGAATTAATATTTTAATTCATATTGTATTTAGTACAAACCTGCGGCATATTCCACACTTCTTTCCACAAGTTGGCTTATTGGCCTTCTGCATCTCTCCCCCACCCCTTTTTTTTTGTCTTTTCTGCCTCCTATCCATTAGCTACTTTTTAATCCATACCTCCCTAGTTAACACATCCATTTCCCACGGATGACCATAGGCAAGCGTCAGTGACAAAAGACAGATTTCTGGAGACAAACAAGTTTTCCCTTAGCATGAACAGATACACCTGTTTTGAACCTTGTTAATGAACTTCAGTTGAACAGCAGAATTAACATAGGTGATATGGGGTTGTTAAATATTCAGACATGATACTTTTCCCCAGAGTAGAGATGTCCACTGAATTTTTGCTCAACCCTAAACCAAAATCCCAGAGTGGTCTATTTTTGTGTTTGTAAAGTTTTCCACAAAACAGGATAGAACACTGTAACAACACATATCTAGAGTTTGCTGACACAGGACAGCAGTTGTAAGGGTCACTTTGTAGGCTGTGGTGGTGAAAGTTATGCCCATTAATTTTCCTTCCCCATATCTGCCCTAACTTCAGACCAAGACATCAAGACCGCTAATAGATGGCAAATTCTGACACGTAATTTTCTAGGAGTAGCATTTGGTTGACTCCTTCCCTGGCCTGTTCAGTTTCACAGCTGGCCATTATGGTAGCTGTAGCACTACCAATGCATCTTCAGCAGGATTAACCGAACACTGGATTGTTTTGCCTTCTGGATTTAATTTTCTCTTTATTTACATTCAACATGTTATTTACATGTAAATGTTGTGGAGCATTTCTCTCTTTCCTTCCAAAACAGAGTCACTTGCCAATACGATTGTAATCATAGCTTGAAATTAGGAACAAATTGCTGATTTGAACACACTTGAACTAAAATTCCCAGCAGCAGATGCTCTGGTTTCATTTGTAAAGAATGATGCTGAATGCGGATTAAGTTGAACAAGTGGAACTTTTGTAATGCTGGGCTATGTGCCCATGGCTGGGTTGCTTATAGCCTAGCTCCCAGCATTCCCTGGGTTTTTGAGATGTTCTGTCAATAACAGTCCCTCCAGGGAGCATGGGCCCTCTGATGCCATTTCTACTGGTTGAGATCCAGTTTAAGAGTCTGCAAACATTATGTGAAATCATTGGGCTAAATGTTTACACAAAAACTGTCACTTAGATTTTTTTTTTCTATCATGGGACAAAGGCCCCATAGCTCGCAGTATGAGGAGAGTTCATAAACATTAAAAGCACAATAGAGATGGACGAGAAACCACATGTCCACAGTAGCCCAGCAGCATGAGAAGCACAGATATTCAGTACCTGGTCTGCTTGACTAGAGATTTGTTCCAAAAGTAGGTAAGTAAGGTCCAGACCCTTCGAGGGTTTGACTAATTGCAGAGCATGGCTATTGACCAATCCTCACACTTCAAAAGGGTAGACAAGACCAGGTGATCTAGCACTGGAACAATGAATGAGGAACTCCTGAACTCTAATTCCAATTTTACCTCCTAACTCACTGTGTAGCCTTGGCAAGTCATTTAAACT
Source organism: Pelodiscus sinensis (assembly GCF_049634645.1). Classification (NCBI taxonomy): domain Eukaryota; kingdom Metazoa; phylum Chordata; order Testudines; family Trionychidae; genus Pelodiscus; species Pelodiscus sinensis. The sequence goes on along the minus strand of NC_134718.1, from coordinate 38,851,024 downwards.
CCCTGCATCCCCTCCTGTATGAAACCTGCTTACCTAACTTCACAGAGTGTCTTACAAACTAGCTAGTAATTGCACAGTGCTGGTAAAGCATGACAAATCTCAGCCCAAACCAGAAAAAGAAGAAACACAGTGTCACAATTTCTGGTAGGTGCATATGTATTCCCTTCTGTTGTCCTTTGAGGATATCCACTTTAAAAGTCCAGCTTCCAGCTGCACCTGACCCCTCCCAACCCCAACTGAAGTTTGAAGTCCGTATAGCTCACTGCCTTAGACTCCAATACCTCAAAGCAGGCCAAGCTATCTAATAAGGCTAGCACCTGCACTTTGCTTTTTCTCCAAGGGCTATGACCAGCATATTGCCAGCAGTTACAAACCACCACACAATTCCTTCTAAACATGCATATTTATTCTTAAGATAAAAGCATCACTCAGTAGTCTTAAGAAGCTTTACTAAGGCAAGTTTTTGCATCACTTCATCAAAGGTTAGGACACATTGGAGAGAAGGACCTGTCCATTTACATGAGAAACATGGCCCTGTGACAGGCCATGTTCATCCTTTATCTCCTAGTCTCTGGAAAAACCCAGCTTAAACCAGTGTATGTAAACCACTCCCACAGGTTAGTACCTGTCCAGCATGGATTAGTCTCAGTGATTTCCTTTGGTTACCACACAAAAAGGTTTTTAGTTTTTGTAGGAGCTGTGAAGTTGCATACAATTCTTGGCGCACAGTGATACAAACTAATACTATGATTCCCAAAGAGATTGCATTTAGATGCAATACTTGCCTCAATTAGAAATAAGTTATGACCTTGAATCCTTCCAACCCTCAAAAAATTATTCGAGTTACATTTGGGGTTTGGTTTAAAGTTCAGACAATTACAGACCATGTGACTTCAACACCATCCCTAATTCTCACTGAAAGCGGGGTTCAAATTAGGCATATTGTTCTCACTTTTGTGGAAGATGGAAATAATTTCTCAGACTTATGGATGACAGCTGTTCAGAAAACAAGCCTCATTTCATAACATCTTAATATAATCTGAACCAGTTAATCCACCTCAATTTGTGAGTATTTACATAAAGTAGAATGAGGGCCTGCTGTTCCCTTCCTTATACCTGGTACCATTTACCCACTCAATACAAGTAGCATTTTACATATAGGTCCCCAAGGCTGCCAGGCCATGGAGAATCAAGGTCTTGTGTGTGTGTTTTCAGTACATTAAAAGAGCTGGTTTGTTTGCTCGCTCACTTTAACAAAGGGCAGTGCAGATAATTTATATAGCCTTTCCAGAGCCCCATGGCAAGGGAAGAAAGATGAACATGAAAGGGACCTTTGCAAAAAGAGGCTTTCAGCAATGGAGCCATCACTTGGAGGCTTCTTCCAAGCTGGGGAAAGATAAGGGATACATCATTTAAATCCCAGCTACTGAGCGATGTTGGGGAACTGGCAATAGAATTGAAACAAGATGACTGAGCTTATTTCAGTACACTGTAGCTTAAGTTAATTGTTCCATTGCTCCATCTTATTTTGGGCTGTAATGTTAAAATTATGTTTGATTCATAATCTGTAAAGAGCAAATGCAGGCCATGTGGAACTCTGCATTTTTAAGTTTCTCAGTTGCTCTAATGTGTTTCGGGATATTTCTGGGAAAATCTGCGGGACAGGGGAGTTATTCTGTTAACTCTTACAGTTTCTCAGGATGTGGCACAGAGTCCCAGATGGGAAAGTCCTAAATACAAAGGATATACTTCACGAGCTGCTACTTTTTCATGCAAGTGACAACAAAATAACTTCAAGAAGCACAGACAGGAGTTTGAAGTATCAAAAAATAATACAACAAATATATCTCAATTAAAATCAACATTATAGGAATTGATTTTAAACAGACTCCATAGGGAACAATTTCAGAAGTTAAAAAAGATTGGCATGATTTTCCATGTCAACACAAATAGAAGATATTTCCTTAGGAACTGATAGTGTGATACAAAATATAGAAAATGCAGTGACAAACTACTTCAAGCAATCAGCACCTTGTTGTAAGAGCTGGTCACTTCAATCACCATCCTATTATTTTCCCACACATAGTACTGTGTTGTTAACAGCTGCAAAAAACAGGGTCACATCTGCAGCAGTCTTGTCTGTAATGGGACCACTTTATTTATTTTAAGAAAAGTACATGGTAAAGAATGCTTGGTTTATTTAGGGGAATGAAAAATCACGTCTCCTCTCTCTCTGAGAATAGCACTTGTAGAGCAAGGACCAGAGAGTTTGTGCAGCCTTACAAAAGATCAGCAGTACCAAAAATTCTATTACTGCATCTTCCAAGTTGATAGTTCTTACACGCCTGTGAGAAAATTGAATGATCACCATAACACTCTCCTGGCATCATCATGATTTAAATTTAACTTTTGTCCATTGCTTCCTATGAACTAATTGTGAATTCTTGAATGGGCTTTTCTATTTGTTGGGCAGAAGCTCTTTAGGGGCAACAATAACTGCCAAGTGATTCATTCGGATTCTATTAACTCTTTAAAGTTTAGTGAGAAAGAAGTAAGGTACATATCACTTAAGGTATAATTGGCACTGGACTTCAATTCAAGATGTAAAGTAAGCTACAAGCCTTACAAGTATTTTATGGGAACTTTAGACATGTCAAACAATTGCTGAAATCATTGTCAGTGGAGAAACATGGTCATTATATGTTTATGCGTGTGAATGCACATGCCCCCCCCCCCCCCACTCCACTGCCTCCACTCCCCCACCCCTGCACACGCACACACTAGAAATTCCAAGATGACCAAGAAATCACAATCCAACAGGAGTTCAGTGAACTCACAGGTATGGAAGGAAATTGCTATTAATCAATTGCAGTAAGCATGCAGGCTTAAGGTCAATAAAAAGGAAAATCACTTTAATGGGCAAAGCAGATGCTTCTAAAAACTCATTGCAAAAGTTAGATGGGCTGATGGCCAGAGGTTGCATGAGTGATGTTGATCTGGCCTCCTAAATGGAGAAAACAGAAAAGTTTTCTTTAAAATGGAATAGCATGCAGTGAGTATTGAAGCTGGATTTTGTAAAACTAACTGGAAAAAATATAATGCTTCCTCCTTCCAATGCTCATGTCTTCCCATCTCATTAAAGTACTTATTACTAATGACAAACATCTAGTGCATTAGCTAAACACAGTCAGTCAGACTACTGTTTCCTAACATTTATACTTGCACTTCCTCAGCATCTCTTCAGTAGTATTTATGGGAAACTTCTACAAACCAGATCCACCTATAAATGGCATCCTTCCATCCGCATCCTGGAGCTGTGCAGATTTATACCAGCTGAGAATCTGCCCCAAAACATGGCCTGCATTTTTTGACAAAAAAAATATTGACTGCAGCTAATACAAAGCCAAAATGTTTCCAAAGTTTTCCTCATTCCACAGTTAAGCTACAGCCATTACTTCCTATCCAAAAGCGTTCAACTGCATACAAAATGGAACTGCCTCTTAATCTGAACTCAGCTGAGTGCTAACTGGCATATTTATCTTATGCTAACAAAGCTGAAGGTTTTGTAAATGGTGTAGATTGCAAGTGTGTAAGAAATGCCTAGTGCTACTTTAACTTAAGATCAATATTTACAACTCTGAAAATAAGAAATATGTTTGCCTGCAGCAGGCTTTTTCCTGCTCTTGAAGGACTGTACACCTAATAAATCAAACTTTTACATAAAATTATCGCCAAAACCATCTAAAGTTTAGAATCTCTAGTCAATTTTTAGGCACCAATTAGTTTATATTGGGTATAATCAGATAGAGCAAGGATGGGAATCTCTGGCCCCTGAGGCTCAGGGACCCTCCCCCCCAGCATCGGGGAGCCTGTCTGGTGATCCAGTCCTCCTAATATTCCCCTAGGGGTGGAGCACACAAAATCTACTAGCCTGGGCCCCCTTTGCTCCAGTGTGAGAGGCAATTTTGGAAAGCATCTTTCTACTTCTCAATCAGGAGCCATAGAGAGGGTTTTTTTTTCTCCTGCTTCTCACTTGTGTGTGACCGCCGACTGATTTTTCTGTGGAACAATGGCCCCCAACCCAAAAAAAGGTTCCTCATCTCTGATATAGAGACTGTTCGACACTCTTAAGGCTGATGGCATTTTAAATCCATTAGGAAATTCAGAGTTAAGTGTCAGAGCCAGGGGAAGATGACGATTTTGTGGGGCCCAGGGCACAATTTTGCGCCCCCCCCCCCCTTTGACACGGCACATGCGCAGGGCTTCTTGAAGCGCGGGGCCCGGGGCAGCCGCCCCGCTCGCCCTGCCCTATATCCGCCCCCGGTCAGAGCACCATATATGTAGTACTACAAAAATGTTACTTATAAACAGCCACAGTTCTAGGAAAAGGTGCAGTCCATTTCTATTATGTTATGGCAAAAACTGTCACATTGCCCAGTATTGTGCAACCATAATGAAAGGCTTTATTGTAATGTACAAAAAGTCTGTCCTTGTGCAATTGAAGTCTCAACCTTCCTGGGTTCATTTAATTAAGACAGTGCACACAAGTAAAAGTAGACAGGCAGGCCAATAAGATTCCAAAGAAACTGTGCCCCACCTTTAATATTTTGGATAAAAAAGCAGGCATGTGTTCTCGGCTTTGCTGCATTTTCACATCGCCCACTGAAATACCCATCAGGATTAACCTTGCAAGAGACCCCTGGCTGAAGAGAAGTGATGTTGTATTAAGTAAGCCGAGCTGTACACTTACAGAGTTATTGAAAAAGAGTACTTTAATCAGCAAAACCAAAAATATAAAATTTGTTTTTTCAGAGTCTAACAACCCTAATCATATAAAAACATGAAAGTCCTCAGACTTTCTTTTGTGTGGTACAGAGAACTTCTACACTATTAGAATGCATTAAAAACCTCTTGGACCTCTTATGGTTGCCAGGAACCCAACAAAACTGAAAAGCAATACAAGTTTTAGTTTTAAATATATATTCTCCAAGTGGAAAAACAAATATGAATAATTTTCATATTGAAAAACTGAAAATTAAAACTAAACTGCAATTAAAAGCTATTTAGGTTTCATTTAATTTTTTTTCCAAAGTGGCACTTGTGTTGTCTCTGAACTTGGGAAGTTTTAGCTCAAAGTGTTTGAGAAGTCAATGAAAACAGGACTTCAGAATAAAACTATAGCATTGCATCTAAAATGCTAAAGGTTAAAGGATTTCATTCAGATATTGGATACACTCGTCTTGATGTTATAATAACTTTTATAGTTTTGAAAACAACCTAGTTTGAATTCTTTTTACAGTTAAACTATTGTTGCTTTAATATGCTTGTGAACGTTTGCGTTGTCCACACACAAATGTCTATGCATGTCCCAAACCACATTAGTTCTTATTGTTTAAACTGGCTCTTAAGCAGCTGTTAAAACATGCTGTAAGATATCAAAGCAGCTTTAATTAACTTCCTGCTTAACTAGTACTTCAAAGAATTTCTGAAAGATTTTAAACAGTGTATTTGTAGTAAATTTGAAAAAAATTGTTGCAGATTTGTTTATCCAAGACTTTTATATTTAACCCATAGGTTTAAAATGAAAATGTTACTAAGTAAAAAAGTATATCGTCCTAGTGAATTTCCTGGCTCTTTGGCACGGTCTATATTTTTAAAAACACACCAATAAAAATTAGAATTAAAAGAGAATCTACTTAAAGTTGTGCAAACCATTATGCAAACCACTTAAAACATCTAAATTCTGCTTTATATTGATGTAGCTCAGGTCTAAGTTACCAGCAAGGGTTAAACCAGTTTAAGCAAGTCTAGTGTGGAGCAATGCTTTTTAAATTAATTGAGATAAGGTTGCATTCTTTACTTGAATCAAAGCGGCCTTATTGGGTTTATCTATACGGCAAAGAAAAACCCTCAGAACTGAGTCTCAGAGGCCAGGTCAACTGACTTGGGGATGCAGGGCTACAAATAGCAGCATAGATGTTCCAGCTCAGGCTAGAGCCTTGGTTGTGAAAGCTGGTGTTTGGGGAAAAAGGTCTCAGAACCTGAGTCCAAATGTTCTAACCCCTGGTTTTAGCTCCACAGCCAGAGCCCCATGGGTCTAAGTCAACTGCCCGAGGCTGCGAGGCTCTACGCCAGGGCTCGGAAGTAATTTTTGACCGGGGTCCATTCAAAAAATTTTGAAGGGGCCCAGGACTGCACTAGAAGGGGCCAGGATGCTTCTGGGCTACCCCATCCACAGACCATGATTGGTCTGAGGGTGGCGGAGCCCCTTAGCACTGCCCCGCCACTAGGCACCCATGCCCCAGCAGGGCAGGAAGAGGCTTTGAATGCTTCCCCATCCCCAGGCCAATCAGGGTCTGGGGTCAGGGTAGCTACACAAAGCTTCCTTCACCCTGCCCTGCATGCACCTTCCACACTTTGAAGTGTTGCGCGCTCCTTGCAGGGTGGGGGGAGGGCAGAGGAAACTTCGCGCGCTCCTCCTGCTCCCAGGTTAATCAGGGCTTGGGGATGGGGGAGCACATGATGTCTTCTCCCGCCCTGCAAAGAGCACATGGCACTTCAAAGCGCTGCATGGTCCTGCCAGGGCGGGAGGAAGTTACTCATGCTCCCGCACCCCCAGGCCTTAATTGGCCTTGGGGATAGGGAAACCCCAGGGCCTCCACATACCAGATCCACCCACTTGGTGGGCCACATCGGTCCAGAGGCCCTTTTGCCCACCCCTGTGCCACGCTGTGGATTTTTCTTTACAATGTAGACTTGTTTTGAGAGCATACAACCTTTCAGTATTTAGTAGAGGGTAAGGCTATTTCCATGTAGAAAGCAGTTGGTCAGCTGTGGGATTTCAGGCCTGTATGCAGGAATTTCTGTGGGGGATGCTTTTTTTTTTTTTTGTAAATGTGGACCACAAGGGTGTGAACGCACCTCTTGTATTCCCCCAAGCAAGCAGGGAAATGAACCCCAGCTTTCCCTCAGGTGTTCAGAGCATGGGGGAAGGAGGCTCAGGCAGCATGCTGCTCCTGCTTTCCCTGGGAGACCATAGCGGGGTACTTTTACACCCTTCACACCTCACCCCTGCATAGAGGCCCGGGTTTGCTTTTAATGTGCACTTTTTTATTAAGAAAAATAAGATGAGTGACATCAGCCTGCTGGCCTCTCTACAGCCACACAGAGTCCATCTTGATTCCTCGTTTTGGTCTTTAGCCACCAAGGCTGTGACTATTGCAATGCCTAGACACACAGTGAAATCCACCACTATCAAATTCATTAACTTCAATAGAGTCAGGAGTTCCTCCTCAGCTTCTCTGACAGACAGTGTAGTCCTGGTTCACTCAAGTCCATAGAAGTGTTGACATTAACTTAAATGGGGCCCAGATTTGACCTAGAGTGCTTCATAACTGTGATTACAATAACTGACAGTTCTGAGGAGCAGCATTGACAGTATCAATGTCCCCCACACCCAAACCAGGCCCTATCTACTTCATTGTTGACTGGCACCATCATCTCCTGAGGGGAGAGTTAAAGTGAGTTTAAGCGCAGGAGGACGGAGAAGAGAAATGTTCCCAGCACTTTGCTGCCTAGTGAAATCAGTTTCAGGAACAGAATGCACAAAAAAATTAGAGACCATTAAGCCTTCCTGCTGAATGACTTGACATTAATTGTACTGAATCTCATCACAGGGAAATATTACAGACCAAACTTCAAAGATATAGTTGCATTTGTACTAGATGCCAAGGTTTAGACCTGTGTCTCAGTGGTAAATTGTACCTTTAGCTGTTGTTTCAATTTCCCAAGTGGCAGCAAAAGGCAGATGGTTATTTAAGCAATATAGATTAAATCATTACCATAGTGAAGACATTTTGGCCTTTCCTACAGCAGTCCAGTAAAAAAAATTGAGCTTAGTGGGTTACAACTGAAGTTTACCACATAGTGCTCACCTTTGGATACTAATACCAGGAGCCATATTCCAGGTTGAAAACTGGCTATTTAACAGATAAGTTGCCAGCTTGAAATCACTCATAAGGTTTGTCATTTTGGTGGTTGCTCGCTTCCTTGCTCACTAGTGGCTTCCTTGTTTTCCTGAATGCTCTCCTTTGAACTGTGTTCTTTGGGTCTCGAGACAAATGATCCTGCATTTATCCATTTGTTTTTAATCTTTTCTGGTCAAAAAGAAATCCCCCCACCCCACCTCCAAGTCTGCCTCCAATAGAAACCCTTATGTCAATGCCCCCTTGGTCATCCCACTTCATTAATGCATTTATTCCCTCAGCCTTGAATATGCAGAAGAACTTTAACAACTCCATTATTGGTTTAAAATGGTTACATTTGTTCAGCCTGTTTCAGTCCCCTAAATACACTATTCAAGTCTATGCACAAAGTCCTGCTATGCTTTAATTTCCCCCCCAAGAGTATTGCAAGGCCAAAAATAGAACATTTTCCAGTCTGAGAAGTAAGTAACATTCGTGGGAATTGTATCATGTTGGCCTATCCAGAACATTTTTGACAAACCCCTACACGCTTATAAAATCATGTTTGGTTGGTGGCACTGCAATGGTAAATGTCCATCCTTATTTTAATTGGAAGCCAGACTAAATAAGACACAACTAACCACTTCATAAAATTGATAGGAACAACAGTATGTGCCTCCTCTGTGTCCTTCTCAACACCAAGGAAAGGGCTATTGCTCACCACCAGGATAATTGTAAAGATATTTCCTCTAAAATCAGATGCTGCAAGCCAGTTAGAGTACAAGCCTTGTATTCTGCTGTCATTCTATGTAATAATTAGCACTAACATCTTCAACAAGACCTGGATTTTTAGACATTTACAGAGCATCCTGCCAGGAAGCAAGGCAATTCTTCATGTTGCAATACATTTGAGATTTACCCAGTGTTGCTCAGGTCCTTTTGTTTTTTGGAAAATAAAATGAAAGTGTAAATGCTTCATTTGAATCATGTATCAGAGGGGTAGCCGTGTTAGTCTGAATCTGCAGAAGCGATGAGGAGTCCTGTGGCACCTTATAGACTAACTGAAGTGTAGGAGCATAAGCTTTCGTGGGCAAAGACCCACTTCGTCAGATGCATGTAGTGGAAATTTCCAGAGGCAGGAATAAATATGCAGGCCAGGATCAGGCTGGAGATGACCAGGTGGATCCAATCAAGGAGGATGAGGCCCACTTCTAGCAGCTGATCTGGAGGTGTGAATTCCAAGAGAATAGAAGCTGCTTTTGTAGTTAGCAAGCCATTCACAGTCTTTGTTTAATCCAGAGTTGATTGTGTCAAACTTAAAGATGAACTGTAGCTCAGCAGTTTCTCTTTGAAGTCTGGTCCTGAAGTTTTTTTGCTGCAGGATAGCTACTTTTAGATCTGCAATTGTGTGTCCAGGAAGATTGAAGTGTTCCCCTACAGGTTTTTGTATGTTGCCATTCCTAATATCAGATTTGTGTCCATTGATTCTTTTACGTAGGGACTGTCCTGTTTGGCCGATGTATATAGCAGTGGGGCATTGTTGGCACATGATGGCATATATTACGTTGGTGGATGTGCAGGAGAATGTACCAGTGACAGTATGGCTGATCTGGTTAGGTCCTGTGATGGTGTTGCTGGTGTATATATGTGGGCAGAGTTGGCACCGAGGTTTGTTGCAAGGATTGGTTCCTGAGTTCGAGTTATTATGGTGCGGTGTGTAGTTGCTGGTGAGAATATGCTTCAGGTTGGCGGGTTGTCTGTGGGCAAGGACCGGCCTACCTCCCAAGGCCTGTGAGAGCGAGGGGTCATTGTCCAGGATGGGCTGAAGATCACTAATGATGCGTTGGAGAGGTTTTAGCTGGGGACTGTAGGTGATGGCCAGTGGTGTTCTGTTGTCCAGTTTCCATCCCGGACACACCACACGATCCATTGTTTACAGCCAAGCACTGAGGTACAACCGCATATGCTCCAACCCCTCAGACAGAGACCTACACCTACAAGACCTTCAACAAGCATTCTGTAAACTGCGATACCCACACGAGGAAGTGAGGAGACAGATTGACAGAGCCAGACGTGTACCCAGAAGCCTCCTGCTACGGGACAAGCCCAAGAAGGAAACCAACAGAACACCACTGGCCATCACCTACAGTCCCCAGCTAAAACCTCTCCAACGCATCATTAGTGATCTTCAGCCCATCCTGGACAATGACCCCTCGCTCTCACAGGCCTTGGGAGGTAGGCCGGTCCTTACCCACAGACAACCCGCCAACCTGAAGCATATTCTCACCAGCAACTACACACCGCACCATAATAACTCGAACTCAGGAACCAATCCTTGCAACAAACCTCGGTGCCAACTCTGCCCACATATATACACCAGCAACACCATCACAGGACCTAACCAGATCAGCCATACTGTCACTGGTACATTCTCCTGCACATCCACCAACGTAATATATGCCATCATGTGCCAACAATGCCCCACTGCTATATACATCGGCCAAACAGGACAGTCCCTACGTAAAAGAATCAATGGACACAAATCTGATATTAGGAATGGCAACATACAAAAACCTGTAGGGGAACACTTCAATCTTCCTGGACACACAATTGCAGATCTAAAAGTAGCTATCCTGCAGCAAAAAAACTTCAGGACCAGACTTCAAAGAGAAACTGCTGAGCTACAGTTCATCTTTAAGTTTGACACAATCAACTCTGGATTAAACAAAGACTGTGAATGGCTTGCTAACTACAAAAGCAGCTTCTATTCTCTTGGAATTCACACCTCCAGATCAGCTGCTAGAAGTGGGCCTCATCCTCCTTGATTGGATCCACCTGGTCATCTCCAGCCTGATCCTGGCCTGCATATTTATTCCTGCCTCTGGAAATTTCCACTACATGCATCTGACGAAGTGGGTCTTTGCCCACGAAAGCTTATGCTCCTACACTTCAGTTAGTCTATAAGGTGCCACAGGACTCCTCATCGCTTCATTTGAATCATAGCTCTGGAGCAGGACTAGGGATGAGGGGCTCAGTATGCAGACTGCTCCAGGAAGAGATGAGTACCCCAGCCCCCTCTCACTGCAGCAGGTTGGGCCAGATAAGCAGCACCCCTCCATGGCCACTGCAGGTCCAGTGGGCACAGCCAAGGGAAGGGTGCATGTCCCCCATTTGAGGCAGGTCTAGGTTTGCCTGCTACCTAAGCTCCCTAGGCAGATTGAGGACTAACTGTGCATATTTCCCTCACTCCCTGATGAAGGGGAACAGCCAGAAATATCCCTGTACAAATTGAGGGGGGAGGGACTTGAGGCTCCCTCCCCTCCCTAAAGGGTGCCTGGGACATGAGAGGCTTGGGGCAGGGGCAGTCCCAGAGGAAGGAGGCATCCCTTTCACCAGTCTGGTGACTGACTGACTCTGCTTTTCAGAAAACGATACAGAAGTCTCACAGCAGGCACATCCCACTTTCCTGGCACAACCATACCCTGACCTTGCTTTAAGTTATAAGAGGGAGCTGTATATCAAATTTGTTGGTCCGAGTTCTTACAGTTTCGGAGGCGCTCTTCAAAAAACTGACAGATGGACAGACAGACTCTCAACTATCTATTAGAATAAGGTGATGATAATGGATTGCCAGAGGAGACTGAAAAAAGATACTTTTGTGTACTTGAGGGTTTTTGTTCCCTGTGGTTTGTATTTTAAAGTTACTTAAACAATTTCAGAAACTCAGAGTCATTTAATTGCAGGCCTACTCAGTACTGTAGTCTGTAGTATTTGCCAAGCTAAGCATAATCAATCTGACTTGTGCAAGCACAGCCAGCTTTAGGAAGTGCGGGGTCCAATGCGAACCAAATTTGGGTTGAGAAAAAAACAACTCAGCACACGAAGAAACAACTCACAGCCCCTTTAAATCCCCAGCTACAGGGCAGAGTCCCGCCTTCCAGCCAAACCCACAGGCCAACTCCGCCTCCCGCAGCACACAGAAGCCACCATGCTCCTCCTCCGGGGCCGACGCCGCCGCCTGCAGCACGCCCGGCACACTTCCAGGTTTAGGGCGCAGGGCCCTCTGGCTTTAGGGTGTTGGGCCCTTTTAGGCACAGGTCCTGATTCGGGGGAATCGGCCTAAAGCTGGCCCTACATTCAAGTCAGTTGAGAAGCATCCACCAATGGCAGTAGCTTAAACTTAATGTAAAAATGGATTTGAGTTAAATCTTCTCAAATTGGGTATACGCGGAGGCCATATCTACACTAGGAAATTTTGAAATTACTAAATTCAATTTAATAACCCCCAATTTATCAAATTCGGACAAGCACATCTACACTATGGGGAAACCTTGAAATTAGTCCAAGGTAGGTTCTGTTAATGTGGATGCGCTACCTCAGAGTCCTAGAAAGCACTGACGCGTAATTAGTTTGAATTACTCTGGGGAGTAATTATTTTGAAATAGTGGCACTGAAGCATCCACACCACCATTATTTTGAAATCACTATTTTGGAATTAGCATTACTCCTGGTAAAAAGCAAGAGTGCACATTTTGAATTCCATGGCCCATTATTTAAAAATAACTGACTTGGTAGTATGGATGATCTGCTTATAAATTTAACCTGTGGGGAGGGTTTATTTTGAAATAGAGTCCTAGTGTAGACCAAGGCACAAGGAGAGAAATCTTCCAAAGTACCAAAAAGTTCCTGAGAAAACTGATTTGCATTTTCAAAAAAGTGACAGACACCAAGTACATCCCATTCATTTTCACTGATATTTAGGCTGCTAACTGCCTACATTATTCTAGAATAGGGGACAGAGAGGCTTTTGAATACAGGCAGTCCCCGGGTTATGTACAAGATAGGGACTGTAGGTTTGTTCTCAAGTTGAATCTGTATGTAAGTCGGAACTGGCGTCCAGATTCAGCCGCTGCTGAAACTGACCGCCAGTTCTGACTTACATACAGATTCAACTTAAGAACCCCAAGCGTCCCCAAGTCAGCTGCTGCTGAAACTGATGAGCGCTGATTCCAGGAAGCCTGGGGCAGAGCAACTCTGCCTCGGGCTTCCTGTAGTCAGCGCTAGTCAGTTTCAGCAGCGGCTGACTTGGGGACGCCTGGGGCAGAGCAACTGGGGTGCTGCTGGGTTGCTCCAGTAGCACCCCTCAGCGCTACTGGACCAACCCAGCAGCACCCCAGCTGCTGTGCCCCAGGTGTCCTGATTCAGCCACTGCTGAAACTGACCAGCAGCGGCTGAATCAGGACCTGGGGCAGAGCAGCTGGGATGCTGCCGGGTTGGTCCAGTAGTGCCCAGAGCTGGTGCTGCAGGACCAATCCGCAGCACCCCAGCTGCTCTGCTCCAGGGTCCAAAACAAAAGCCTGGTCTGCTGGGGGGGGGGGGCACACTATCCGCGCACCCCCCCCCCAGACCAGGGACACGGGGAGCAGAGCAGCAGCGGCAGCGGGGTGCCGCGCCTCTGAGGCTTTGCTCTGGCAAAGTCTCAGAGGCGTGGGACCCCTCCCCCCCGCGGCTGCGGCTTCAGTCCCGGTGCCTGTGGTCTGCTGGGGACCGTCCCCAGCAGACCACAGGCACCGGGTCTCAAGCGGCAGCAGCGGCGGTTCCCACGCTTCTGAGGCTTTGCTCTGGCAAAGCCTCAGAAGCGCGGGAACCCGCCCAGTGCCCCTGGTCTGCTGGAGACTGTCTCCAGCAGACCAGGGGCACCGGAGCAGCTTACGAACGGGGCTCTCTCGCCCCGGAGCTCGCAGGTAGCAATCCGCTACCTCGACCTCCGGGGCGAGAAAGCCCCATTCGTAAGTGCGGATCTGACATAAGTCGGATCCGCGTAAGTCGGGGACTGCCTGTATTTTAACCAAGTCCTCAAATTAGTAATCAAATAGAAAAAATATATAAAAGAGATTCTGATCTTTGGATAAGCCATACTGGTGGCATATATTCCTCATAACACCCCCAGCAGCAAAAACAACTTAGAATGTGCTGATTTTTACCAAGATTAATATTTGGAGCAAGACTCAGACTGAACAATTTGAAAGTGGAAAGCAACTTCAGTGAAAGTGACCATGAAATCAGAGTTCATGATTTTAAGGAATGATAGAAGGGAGACCAGCAAAACAGAGACAGTGAATTTCAGGAAGGCAGATTTTAGTGAACTCAAAGAGCTAGTAGATAAGGTCCCATGGGAAGCAAAACTCAGAGGAAAATCAACTGAAACAAGCTGGCAGTTTTTTAAAGGAACATTATTAAAGGCACAAAAGCAAACTATTCCACTATGTAGGAAAGATAGAACATGTGGCAGGAGACCACCTTGGATCAACCGGGAGATCTAAAGATGATAAAGGAGTCCTATAAAAAGTGGAAACTAGGTCCAATTACAAAGGACAAATATAAGCAAGCAACACAGGCATGCAGGGGCAAGATTAGAAAGCCAAAGGCACAAAAGCTAAATCTAGCTAGGGGCATAAAGGGTAACAAGATGTTCTACAAGTATATTAGGAGCAAGAGGAATGCCAAGAACAGGGTAGGCCCCTTGCTCAGTGAAGAGAGAGAAACAATAACATGAAACTTGGAAATGGCAGAAGTGCTTAATGACTTTTTTAAAATTATCATCAAGAAGTCTGATGATGAACAAATGCTTAATATAGTGAATGCTAGTGGAAATGAGGTAGCTTTAGAAGTTAAAATAAAGAAAAAACAAGTTAAAAATTACTTAGAAAAAAGTTAGATGTCTTCAAGTCACCAGGTGAAGTGCATCCTAGAATACTCAAGGAGCAGGTAGAGGAGGTATCTGAGCCTTTAAGCAATCATCTTTGAAAAATCATGGAAGACAGGAGAGATTCCAGAAGACTGGAAAAGGGCAAATATAGTGCCCATCTATACAAAGGGAACAACCCAGGAAACTAGAGACCAGTCAGTTGAGCTTCTGTGCCAGGAAGATAATGGAGCAAGTAAATTGAGGAATTCATCTGCAAACAACTGGAAGATAATAAGGTGATAGGTAACAGCCAGCATGGATTTGTAAAGAACAAATCATGTCAAACCAATCTGATAGCTTTCTTTGATAGGATAACAAGTCTTGTGGGTAAGGGAGAAGCAGTGTACAGAGTATACCTAGACTTTAGTAAGGTATTTGACAGGATCTCACATGACCATCTTATCAATAAACTAGGCAAATACAACTTAGATGGGGCTACTATAAGGTGGGTGCATAACTGGCTGGACAATTGTTCTCAAAGAGTAGTTATTAACAGTTCACAATTGTGCTGGAAATGTATAACAAGTGGGGTTTGGCAGGGGTCTGCTTTGGGACCGGTTCTGTTCAATATCTTCAGGTCATTTAGATGATGGCAGAGAGAGTACAATTAAGTTTACAGATGATACCAAGCTGGGAAGGGTTACAAGTGCTTTGGAGGATAGGGTCAACATTCAAAACTATCTGGACAAACTGGAGAAATGGTCTGTTTAATAAGGACAAATGCTAAGTACTCCACTTAGGAAGAAACCATCCATTTCACATATATATATATATATAAAATGGGAAATGATTGTCTAGTCAGTACTGCTGAAAGAGATTTAGCCATCATCATGGACAAGTGAAACATGAGTCGTCAATGACACACCATTGCAAAAAAGCCAACATGATTTTGGGATGCATTAACAGGCGTGTTGTGAACAGACATGAGAAGTCATTCTTCCACTCTACTATGCACTGATTAGGCCTCAACTGGAGTATTGTATCCAGTTCTGGGCATCACATTTTAAGAAAGATGTGGAGAAATTGGAGAAGGTCCAGAGAAGAGCAACACAAATGATTAAAGGTCTAGAAAACATGAGCTATGAGGGAAGACTGAAAGAATTGGGCTTGTTTAGTTTAGAAAAGAAAGACTGAGAGGGGAAAAAGGATAACTATCTTCAAGTATCTAAAAGGGTATTATGAGGAGGAGGGAGAAACATGGTTCTTCTTGGCCTCTGAGGATAGGATAAAAAGCAATGAGCTTAAACTGCAGCAAAGGTGGTTTAGGTTGGACATTAGGAAAAACTTCCTGTCTGTGAAAGTGTTTAAACACTGGAATAAATTATCTAGGGGGGTTGTGGAATCTCCATCACTGGAGATATTTAAGAGCAGGGTAGATAGACACCTGTTAGGGATGATCCAGACAATGGTTGGTCCTGCCAGGAGGGCAGGGGACTGACCTCCATGACCTCTTGAGGTTCCTTCTAGTTTTATGGTATCTTTTTTAAACAGAATCTTATATGAAAAAGAATGATGGAGAATCATAGCTGTGCAACCCAATACTTTAGAAAAACTGAAGGGATATAAAGTTATTTGCAGACAAAGCATTAACAGCTAGCAGTGAGAAACATCAATGTTATAAGAAATAAAACATTGGATATAGCTGTGACTCAAAGTATCATGCTAGAAACATTCCACTTTATTGTTCATTTTCCCTGAAGTGGCTGGGAGTGGGGGAGAAGCATTTCAATATCCCATTTAGGATATAGAGAAAATGAAATATCTTTGCATTTAAATGGTCTGCAGTTCTCATTATAAAGACATCAAAACAAATATCAAGCACAGAAAATCTGAGTATAAATGTTAAAGAATTCCAGCACGGATCTATTAATTCTTGCATGCTCTTTCTCCACCTGCTTTTGCAGTGAACATCTGGAAATACTGGCCAAAGTACTTGGCTGCCAGATTAAATTCCTGGTTTAGTCCAGGACTTTTAGACTTGGTCTCTTGCAGGAGTTGTTTCCCACAGAGGCCGATGGCTATCTTCTCTTACAAGTGTCAGGATCAGCCAATCACATTGGTACAGTCTGGTGAGCCTCATTTTTTTTTTTTAACTCTTTTCCCACTATATTATATTCATATAGTAAGTAACTGCTACATAAAAAATTGACTATATAGACCAGGAGAACGAACATGTTTAGACAATAGTAACCCAAATGAGCTCATTGCCAATGCGGCAATAGTGAGGACGAAAGGACTGGAAATTTATACCAAGCACACATCTGGGCTCCTTAACAGCAACATAGCTGAAAAAAGACACTCATTGGGTGGGAAGGGGAAATCAACAATAAGCTTACCATAATACTTTTAGGATGTATACAGTACAGATCGGCTATGGTGCCCTATCACTGTGGGGTTAAGGTCTCTCCATAAGTTTATCATCTTGTTTGAACGGGCGCACGTGCATGCATGTGTGTGCGTGCATCTCTTCGCGTCTCCATTTAAATTCAAGACAGCTGAATCTTGCACATCAAAAGGTCCTTTGAAGCACAGAGTGTTATATATTTTACATTATAGGGCAATGTGCATCCACTGTATTCACGGAACAAAGAAGCAAAAAACTGAGGCATGTATACTAACATTTACCATAGTGTATAAGCATGGAAATTTTAGTACAGACATTGCTGTCATTATGCTATGTTGAAAAAGCATCTGTGAACTTCCAACAGCCAACTCCCCCAGTATGGCATTATATTTGGAGTGGACCATGTTAACATGAAGTAAGTAGTAGTCACTTTAAAAGATAAGCTAAAACTTAACCACAGCTAATGAACCTGATCCAGGAATCACATTGTGAAATTCTAGTGCCCATGTTATATAGGTCAAACTAGAAAATTGCAATGCTCTCTCCTGGACTTAATCTAGGAAGCTACTATGCAATATAAACATGCAGAAAAGGATGATTACAATCAATTATGCAAGAAAAATTTTCTGCAAAAGCTCGAGTAAACATTCTTTAAAAGTCACTTTCCTTGTTAGTGTAGAATAGTGGTAGAAATGTAGCCGTGTTAGTCTGGTGCAGCTGAAACAAAAAACACGACTGTGTAGCACTTTAAGGACTAACAAGATGGTTTAATAGGTGATGAGCTTTCATGGGCCAGACCCACTTCCTCAGATCAAATAGTGGAAGAAAATAGTCACAACCATATATACACCAAAGGATACAATTAAAAAAATGAACACATATGAAAAGGACAAATCAAATTTCAGAACAGAAGGGGGATGGAGGGGAGGGGGAAGGCAGTGAGGTAAATGTCTGTGAGCTAATGATATTAGAGATGATAATTGGGAAGCTATCTTTGTAATGGATAAGATAATTAGCATCTTTATTCAAATTTGCATGTAAAGTGTCGAATTTAAGCATGAATGACAGTTCAGAGGATTCTCTTTGAAGTGCAGTCTTAAAAGGTCTTTGAAGCAGGATGCAGGTAATCAAGTCGTTGAGACAATGTCCTTTCTGGTTGAAGTGGCAAGAAACTGTTTTTTCTTTGTGATCCTGTCTGATATCTGTTTTGTGGGCATTGATCCTTTGGTGAAGTGCCTGAGATGTTTGTCCAATGTACATAGCGGACGGACACTTTCGGCACATGATAGCATAAATTATATTTCTGGATGTGCAGGAATATGTGTTCTTGATCTTATAACTCACTTGGTTAGGTCCAATAATGGTATCATCAGAGTGAATATGTGGACAAAGCTGGCAACGGGGTTTGTTGCAAGGGAAGGTACCAGGGTTGGTATTAGTGTGGTATATCCTGTGGTTGTTGGTAAGAATCATCTTGAGGTTAGGTGGTTGTCTATAGGAGACTATGGGTCTGTGTCCCAGAGCCTCTCGGAGTTTAGTATCCTGTTCTAGTATAGGCTGTAGTTTATTGATAATGTGTTGGACAGGTTTAAGTTGGGGGCTGTAGGTGATGTTAGAGTAGACATAGATAAAATGCTGCCTTAATAGAGAACCTTTCATCTCAAAGCAGCCCAACATATTTTACAATTTAAGCTGTAATATAAGCAGGGATCATTTAGTGGTGAAATGAAGCCTTCAGTGGGGTATATAATTGTACAGCAACAGAACAGGATCCAAACATACCTGAAGCAATTGAAATAGAAGAGGATTTTAGGTCATCTGTATGTTGTAATTCAGCTATATTGCCAAGTTTAATTCTCCCTTATGATTTCAAAAATACTGGGGCTCTTTAAATTACCTTCAGTAAATACCTCTTTTTGGCTGGCAGGGATCATGGCCTTGTTCATTAGAAGAAGGCACTTTAACACCATACTTGGGGCACAGATTGAGTACTTATTCAAGCAGAAGAGAGTGTGATCATCAATGACTCATAATTAAGATCCATTTATTGGAGTGGTCCCCTCCAAATGATGTATTAGCAAGACTGCTTTAATTTGCTAGAATAGGTAGCATCAGCTTCAGTCAAGACCATGTGGCAAGACATGCTTTGAACCAGAGACTGTCCTGCTAGTTGTACTATGTATACCTGTAGGAAAGCCGTACTAAGTGACAAAATGGTGGTGTGTGTAAAAGTGGACTAATGCCTGCTCTAGAATAACTTCAGCACAAATTAATTCATTAATTTTTTAAAAATATTTAGGTCTAAGTCAGAAACAAGGTGTCTAAACTAAATGAAAAATACAAGAATAAGTTTTGCCAACATTTTTTTCGTATATATATATATATATATATATATATATATATATATATATATATATATATATATATACACACACACACACACACACACACAATTTCCAAACACACAAAAGCAACAGTCTCCCATTTAAATCACAGATTGTTAGAAGTTAGTAACATGAAAAATTAAGACACAAGGGTAGGAACTTCGAATCATAGGGTTGGAAGAGACATCAGGAGGTTATCTAGTACAACAACCTGCCCAAAGCAGGAAAACTTATTAATTTCAAAATTAAAATGCACTTCATTAAAAATTACAAAAGATTATGCTGGACACCAGCCAGATGACAGGCAGAATGTTTTTCAGTATCTACAGCTGGCTGAAGATGCAGGTACCCATATGCCCAAGTTCTGCTACAGCAGGCCCATGTGAACAACCATCTGCATTCACAGCTCAGTGTGGAGTTATCCCATTAGCTGCCTGTTCAACTGTATCTGTTCTGCCAGTATATTGGGTAACCCAGGCAGTCCAGTCTAAAGAAAATAAGTCTCAATAGCTCTTACCATACACAAATTTCACTAACACTATGGAAAATTCTTCTCTAGTCAGAGTGCAAATCTCACCTAATACCTACCTTCAGAACACAGGGAAAAAAACCTTAGGAGTCCGCTCCCCACCCCAGCATCTTCTCCGACTGGAAGACATTGCCTTATCAAAGTATTTTTTGTGGAAATCTCGGTGTAGATTCACAATTTACAGACTACTGGTTCCTTATCTGGCACTTTCTACAGTTAGGCAGCTCTCCTTCCTCAGTCTCCTTTCCATATCCCAGAATTCCCTTCACTTCTCATTTCACCATCTTCAGTTTAAGACAGATCCATAAGAAGTTAATTGACTGTTTCCAGTTTGAACTCCAGTATAACTACTCACTTTGATCTTTTCACCCCCATTAACAAACTTTAAAGCAAATTGAAATTTTTCTACCTGATTGCTCTGAACTCCAGTATAAAGAGGGAGAAAAACCTGTTGAGAGTTTATGGGTTAAGTTTAAAGGAGCAAACAGCAGCAGTGATGTTGTGGTTGGTGTCTGCTACAGGCCACTGAATCAGGTGGATGAGGTAGATGAGGCTATCTTCGGACAACTGAGCGAAGCTTCCAGATCACACGCCCTGGTTCTCGTGGGGGACTTTAATCACCCTGACATCTGTTGGGAAACCTATACGGCAGTACACAGGCAATCCAGGAAGTTTTTGGAGAATGTTGGGGATAACTTCTTGACACAAGTGCTGAAGGATCCGACCAGGGGCTGTGCGCAGCTTGACCTTCTGCTCACAAACAGGGAGGAACTAATAGGGGAAGTGGAGGTGGGTGACAACCTGGGAAGCAGTGATCATGAGATGGTAGATTTCAGGATCCTGACCAAAGGAAGAAAAGAGTAGTAAGATGCACACCTTGGACTTCAAAAAAGCAGATTTTGACTCCCTCAGAGATCTGATGGGCAGAATCCCCTGGGATGCTAACATGAAGGAGAAAGGAGTCCAGGACAGCTGGCAGTATTTTAAAGAAGCCTTATTGAAGGCACAGAAAGAAACCATCCCGACGTATAGCAAAGCAAGAGAGGCAAACATGGTAGGAGACCGGATTGGCTTGCAGGGGAAATCCTTGGTGACCTTAAGCACAAAAAGGAAGCTTACAAAAAGTGGGAATGGACAAATGACCAGGGAGGAGTTTAAATGTATAGCTCAAGAATGCCGGGGGTTATCAGGAAGGCGAAAGCGCAAAAGGAATTGCGACTGGCTAAGGATGTGAAGGATAACAAGAAAGGTTTCTACAGGCATGTTAAGAAGAAGGTGATCAGAGAGGGTGTGCGGCCCCTAATGGATGAAGGAAGTAACCTAGTGACAGATGATGTGGGGAAAGCTGAAGTACTCAATGCTTTCTTTGCCTCTGTATTCACTGACAAGATCGGATCCTGGACTTCTGCACTAAGTGACGCAAGATGGGATGAAGATGGACAGCCCGTGGTGGGTAAAGAACAGGTTAGGAACTATTTAGAAAAGCTAAATGTACACAAATTCATGGGTCCGGACTTAATGCATCCGAGGGTACTGAAGGAGTTAGCAAATGTCATTGAGGAGTCTTTGGCTATTATCTTTGAAAAGTCATGGAGATCGGGAGAAATCCCGGATGATTGGAAAAAAGCAAATGTCGTGCCCATCTTCGAAAAAGGGAAGAAGGACGATCCAGGGAACTATAGGCCAGTCAGTCTTACCTCAGTTCCTGGAAAAATCATGGAAGGGATCCTTAAGGAATCCATTTTGAGGCACTTAGATGAGAGGAAAGTGATTAGGAATAGTCAGCATGGATTCACAAAGGGCAAGTTGTGCCTGACCAATCTGATTAGCTTCTATGATGAGGTAACTGGCTCGGTAGACATGGGAAAGTCAGTGGATGTTATATACCTTGACTTTAGCAAGGCTTTTGATACGGTCTCCCACAATATTCTTGCCAGCAAGTTAAGGGAATGTGGATTGGATAAATGGACAGCAAGATGGATACAAGGCCGGGCCCAGCGGGTAGTGATCAATGGCTCCATGTCAGGATGGAGGTCGGTTTCTAGCGGAGTGCCCAAGGTTCAGTTCTAGGACCAGTTTTGTTCAGTATCTTTAATGACCTGGATGAGGGAATGGATTGCACCCTTAGCAAGTTTGCAGATGACACTAAGCTAGGGAAAGAGGTAGATCCGCTTGAGGGCAGAGATAGGGTCCAAAGTGACTCAGACAAATTGGAGGATTGGGCCACAAGAAATCTGATGAGGTTCAACAAGGACAAGTGTAGAGTCCTGCACTTGGGACAGAAGAATCCCAAGCATTGTTACAAGCTGGGGACCAACCAGTTAAGTAGTTTTGCAGAAAAGGATCTGGGGGTTACAGTGGATGAGAAACTGGATATGAGTCAACAGTGTGCCCTTGTAGCCAAGAAGGCTAATGGCATATTAGGTTGCATTAAGAGGAGATCCAGAGATGTCATTATTTCCCTTTATTCGGCTTTGGTGAGGCCACATCTGGAGTATTGTGTCCAGTTCTGGGCCCCCCACTACAAAAAGGATGTGGACGCATTGGAGAGGGTCCAGCGGAGGGCAACCAAAATGATTAGGGGGCTGGAGCATATGACCTATGAGGAGAGGCTGAGGGACTTGGGTCTGTTTAGTCTGCAGAAGCGAAAAGTGAGAGAGGGGATTTGATAGCAGCCTTCAACTTCCTGAAGGGAGGTTCCAAAGTGGATGGAGAGAGGCTGTTCTCAGTAGTGACAGATGGCAGAACAAGGAGCAATGGTCTGAAGTTGTGGTGGGAGAGGTCCAGGTTGGATATTAAGAAAAACTATTTCACTAGGAGGGTAGTGAAGCACTGGAATAGGTTACCTAGGGAAGTAGTGGAGTCTCCATCCCTAGAGGTGTTTAAGTCTCAGCTTAACAAATCCCTGGGCGGGTTAATTTAGTTGGGATTGGTCCTGCCTAGAGCAGGGGGCTAGACTTTATGACCTTCTGAGGTCTCTTCCAGTTCTATGGTTCTATGATACCTATTACTGTCTGGGCTTATCAATGGGCTTTTCTTGGATTAGATTTTGTCCTATCTAAAGTGGTAACAAAATACTAAAAGGTTTTAGCCATTTGTTTTATAAAAACCTAGAGTAGTACCATAATCAAACAACTGCGAAGGAAAAGAAGAGGAGAAAAGAGAATGGAAAATGTAGTCAGAGACTAAGTATTTTTCAAACCACAGACATGCCAAGCTTCCTGCAATTTACTGATTTTTGTCCGACTGCTGTCAGAGGGTCAGATGAATCAGAACTGTCCTAGTGCATTGTGTTCAAAAGATGATGGGCTGAGCTTCTGAAAACACATTTGACCCTCTTTTCATCTCATTTGAAGAAGTGGGTTTTGCCCACAGAAGCTGATGATATATATATATATATATATTTATTTATTTAGGTCTTTAACATGCCACAGGACTACTCGTTACACATACAGAAAGTGTGTCTTACTGGGAAAGATAAGCAGAAAGCTTTTAAAAGGCTAACCCTGTGAAGAACATCCAGACAATGATGGTCTAAGCAGAGCAGTATCAGTCTTAGTTTTCTGAAGAACAGGACGATGGTTTTCTGTGAATGCTGTCTTTCAGAATAGATTACAAAATATCCTTGTTCCTGACCCAACCTGTTGAAAGGAAATCATATTTGGGTGACCCATCCTACCTCATTATCAGTTACAGAAGGCTTCCCTTGTTGCTTTTTTCCTCCCCACAAATGCTGAGATATACTGGACTTACTGTCAGATCTTGGCTGAATGTCTGTTCCTTCTAAATAAAATCTCCAAGCTTTCATTCAACACCTCTGAAATGTTACAT
This sequence comes from Pelodiscus sinensis, assembly GCF_049634645.1. Classification (NCBI taxonomy): domain Eukaryota; kingdom Metazoa; phylum Chordata; order Testudines; family Trionychidae; genus Pelodiscus; species Pelodiscus sinensis. The sequence goes on along the minus strand of NC_134718.1, from coordinate 38,827,224 downwards.
GGTATAGTTAATAACTTCCTCCCTTTCCACCTCACCTATAGTTACCCCCATCTCACTTTTTCTACACACCACTTTTGTTCCCATTTCTTCCCCTTTTCCCCTGCCACACTAGGTCTATTTCATCAGGAACACTTCCATTTTTTCTACAAAAATCAAGTCATAAGTAGTTAATTAAATTTATCACTATGTCATCTTTGTCCAGAAGGGCTTTTATGTCCTGTCTACATCATAATTTGCATGGAGAAGATAAATGATTACTTGGAAGTTTCACTATAGCCAAGGGTGCATGGATTTAAAATAATCACTCCAGTTTGATTATGCAAACGAATACATCTAAACAAGCACACTCATCCCCAATGCTGTGCTGATAGGCATCTTTTGGCAACTCAAGAGTGACACTACCATTCCCTGACCTTCTCCCCTATGGGTCACTTTTACTAGCAAACTATAGACTGGGAAATGGTTGAAGACTGTAGGTATAAGGTAGGTAATGGAGAATTACATTTGTAAGTAGGTGTTGTGTAAAATAAAGGAATGCAAATAGATCAATTGATTTCCAACAGTCTCCCCTTGTATAAACACCTGGCTAGCCTCTTCAGGTGCTTTAGTAAGCAAATTATGAGGCTATTTGATAGGTGTTTTAGTAACGAACAAGTCAAGCATTGGAATCCCCGTCTCAAGTGCTTTCCTACATAACCAATCTGCTAAGATCATTCAGTTTATCATACACAAATTAATGAAGGCATGTTATCACTAAAATCTGAGTCAAATTTATCTATATTTGGGTGAACAGTATAAATTAATTTGTATATAATAGTAATTCAGTTAATAATGTACTTTTTTAAACAGCAGATAATAGCAGGTGGTTTTAAAGGGTTGTTAAGGTGTATTTTGTAAGCCTCAGACTGAAAAATTAGGAAAACTAGCATAAAACTTCTGTTTTTTCTAACAGACCAGGTAAAAAAATGGAAGCTTCTAGAAATACAAATATGAACTAGAGCTCCACAAACATACAGCTCTCAAAGTGTAAGTGTAAACATTTAATTTTTTTTAAATGATTGCTGCAGCAGATACATCAAATTACAGCATCAACACTTAAGCCCTGCTTAGCATTGAGAGTTTCTTAAACAACTTAATATAGGGAGTGACAAGTTGGGAACTATCCTTATGTTTTAGCTTGAAGCATCACTAATTGAAGTGTGACATGTCTTCTTCTGATACTTCATAATCTGTGTAATTCTCTCTTGGCTCCTGTGACCGTTCTTGGCTGGTTCTCTCCTCTTACTAACCACTTCAGCATTTTGTTTAATGGGCTCATAATACTCCCCCTGCCCTCTTTCTTGGCATCTCTCCAAGTTGTGTCCTCGGTCCCCTCCTTCTCCAGTTACAACTTCTGTAACATCATCTACTCGCTTAGTCTCAACTGCCACCCTTGTGCAAGTAATTCCCAAGTCTACTACTGTAGCCATAACCACTTCCCCTTTCTCTGCTTCTCTCCAGGTGCCTCCTAAACAACTCTAGTTGGATGGTTTCCATATCTCAATCAGTCTTGCAAAAACTGAACTAATTTTTCCTTCTTAAACCAATCCCATGGCATACCTTTATCATTGTGATTAATTCCATCACCCTTCACATACTAATATTCAGTGGTTATTATCCTATAATATTTTCACATTAAGCTTCTTCTCTGTCACCAAATCCATCCTTTTCCATACCCTTTGGGATATAAGAGCCAAATTTTGGCCAGTGATATGTGATTATCAGAAGCTGGAAGAGAATAGAGGTTGGATTGCTCAAATTGTTCTGTTCATCCCTTCTGAAGCATCTGATGTGGCCCATTATCAGAAGACAGGATATAGGGCTAGATGGGCAATTAGTCTGACCCACCTTGGCCCTTATTTCTGGATTCCACTAGATTAAATACAACATAACCAAATGAAGAATTTGTCTTACAGCAGAAGAATCTTCCCTGAAAGGGAATTTTCACAAGTGGCAGTGTGTACCATGGTTGTGAGGAACAAAGGCTGAAAAAAAAAAAAAGTATTTCCTTTGCACCATAACACTAGCATAATCTTCAAAAGAAAAAGTGTGTGCTGAAAAACGTGGTCCTGGTTAAATGACTGTATGTGTTAAGAACAAATGTTCCAATTAGCATTCACCTCACTGTCAACAAATTCACTACATGTACACCATTTTCTATTATATTGTCCATATATCAACTTATTTTTAGTGCACCAGAAATTAACTCAGACATATAAGTGCAGCTTGGATTTCTTCAATCATACAAATCCAGACTTTTCCTGAAGTCTTTCCCCAAGGGATAAGTGGAAACTGCCTGAATGAGGAGCAGAAAAGTTTTATTCTAAAATTCCAAAAAGAGAAAATAGGAAGTTACCCTTTGCAGTTATATAAGAAAGTAGCAAGTGAAAGAAAGGTATTAGCATAAAGAATGCCCCAAAGTCAGAACATCTACAGAAAGCAAAGTGAAAGATGATAAAAGGTAGAACGGAACATTGACTATAATACAAATACTGATTTATAATAAAGATTGCTTTGCATATTTTCTATTACAATAAATGTTACAGATGAAGGACAGAAGGGAGAATGGAACATGCCCCAATGGGAAAATGAAGGGGAAAGAAGTCAGTCTTAATTAAAATATTTTCAACACTCATATTTTTTCTAATTTTGCAGGTGCAAAAGGACAAAATATAAAGCCCGTGTTGAACCTTTGACTTGCATTATGGTAATATCAATTAACATATCCTTGATCTCACATTAAACACTTGTTGCATTTTTGTAAATGAAAACTTTTGTAATTTGACCTAAGCTTTATTAATGCCATACTAGTCTCAAGATTCAAAACCATGTAGACCAGGATATCACATCGATATCACATTGGCATGATCACTGATCTTCCTCGCTCTCTTCAATTCACACATTTATACATTATATATGCATAATTGTAGGAAAAGAGGGCAATAAAATAGTTTTGGGGAAATGTTTATTTTACATATTACTTATTGAAATGATGTAATTAGGTATGAATTTTGTATAATATAAATGAAAAGTTCCACTGGGCCGGAAACTTCTCTCATTTGGCTGTAATGTGTGCAGCACACTTAGATGGCATGAATAATTTCTCACTTGATATTTAGGTTTTTGCACATCTTATTTCAGCCCAGGCAGGAGTAATTTGTCCAGTTGTTTCACTCACCCTTTCTAGGCAGTTCTATACATTTCATTTCAATACTGATTTGGAAGTTGGTATACACCAATAAGAACAGCCATACTGGGTCAGACCAAAGGTCCATCTAGCCCAGTAGCCTGTCTGCCAACAGTGGCCAGCACTAGGTGCCCCAGAGAGGGTGGACCGAAGACAATGCTCAAGCAATTTGTCTCCTGCCATCCTTCTCCAGCCTCTGACAAACAGAGGCCAGGGACACCATTTCTATCCCTTGGCTAATAGCCTTTTATGGACCTAACCTCCATGAAATTATCTAGATTCTCTTTAAACTCTGTTCTAATCCTAGCCTTCACAGCCTCCTCAGCCATGAAGACTGAAGCAAAGAAATCATTTAGTTTCTCCTCAATGGCTTTATCCTTGATTCTTCCTTTTATATCTCGATTATCTAGGGGACCCACAGGTTTTTTAGCAGGCTTACTGCTTCTAATGTACTTAAACATTTTGTCTGAGTTTTTGGCTATTGGTAATTTTACCAAAATTGGTAATGGTATTTTACTTGGAAAATAGATTTATGCCAACACAGAGTTCCCTTCCTTAAGAGTTGACTATTGCATTTTCACCCTACTTTCCAGTGTAGTGGTTAAGGCTTACTGATTGTCAGGTAGGATTCTTGTAGCAATGCAAATCTGAATCAGCAATCCATTTATATTCCAGGGGCTTGGAAAGCAGATACGTAAAACCACAGAAAGCTGTTTTCCCTTCATCTCCTGCTAAAAGGAAGGATACATTTAGCCACTGTCTTGGTTGGAACAAAAGGTTGAGAGAAAAATTGTTAGATAGACGAATGGATGCACGGTCCCAAAGCAGTTTGTCCTAATGTAATGCACACACAGTAATGAGACAGTGAGGAAATAAAGCCAAGGGTTAAGAATAATAGCAAAAACACTCTCCCACCTGACTGTGGTTCAATCCCAACTTTGTTTCCCAAGCCTCTGAGCTGATTTTTAAAAAATTGTGTTTTCTACAAATACGAACACCTTACAAACATCATTCCATATCTGTTTGTTCCCTCAGACGCTGACCAAATGTCTTCTTTACTGTTATCCACCACCCAATACCAAACACTGTATTGAGATGCAACGTGCAACTCTTACCTTCTTTAAATACGCAGTTTATCATCCTCAAGATTATTTTCAAAGCTCTTATTTTGAAATGGCCTATTCCCCCATTTTTATGTTGTCAGTTTTATGCTTCAATATTTTAAGAATTTTTTTTAATCTACCACTTTACGGCTGAAAGTGGCCTACATAAATTGAGTTTGTATTCAGAACAGTTTTGCATGGGAAAAAAGCGTTCACATAAAACCAGATAATACTTCCACGGGATAGCAGCCAAGTAGAGGTCACAGACAGAATAGACCTGTAGAGTCAGTAAAGTATATTGTGCAAAAAGTTTGATTTGTCATTGCTCATACTACACCATGCACAAAAATATATGGATTATTTTCAGCAGAATATTCAGATGAGACCAGGACTGAACGAAGCAGAGAAATCTAACAGTTGCTTGGCTGGTTGAAGAAACTGACATTTTAGTAAGCACTGCTGCACCCCTGAAAAAAAAAAAAAGGTCATGAAAAATAACCCAGCTTTTGGCTTCAGTAAGCAAAAGCTTAAAGAAAAAAAAAAGAGTGGAGATTACAACCCATAAGCAGAGCTTAAGGACAATACATTCCAAAAATTTTCAGATAAAAAGTAGTAACAAATGAGAAAAAATTGATACAATTAAAGCAGTATCAGAAGAATTGTGTCTTATTAGTTAAGTACCATGCAATTAGAAAGACAGATGAAACTCAGAATGGATTCAAAACATTGAACAAAAAGCCTCAAAGTACAAAGAAATATTGCAATGTAGTTCTACTGCAGATTAAAAAGTAAGCAATTGAAGCAGCCCTTTATTAGACTACCATAGTTACACAGGATTCTATACTGCGCTTAAGTAAACTGTACACTCTCCTAGCTCATACAACAGATACAGAAGAAACAATTGCAATTGTCCTGACACCAGAACCTCTTCATGAAGAATCATTTAAGTCTTTCTAGAAGCCACTAATTGAGCAGAGCACTGAATGAACTTTAAGTTTCTAATTACTTTCATATGCTTCAGACCACACATTCTCCCGCCATCCCTCTCAATAATTATCCCTTTTAAAAACCTGCTTTCAAAATGTAAAAAAAGGAAGAACACAGGCAAAAAGATTATAGGATCAACTCTGAATGGGTCATATTTGTCTTGTTTACCAAAATGCATTACGTTTTAACAAATTCTAATTTGAATTTTGTCAAACAACTAGAAGCATTCCACCCACGTTGGAGAAATGCAATATTAAAGCAGCAAAAGGTTTTTCATTGGTTTTACCATATGGAAATGTTGATGGCTATAAGCATTGAATATTGTGAATTGGTTCACAAAGCAGTATGGGCATCATTTTGAAGACTTCTGAGCCAAACATATGTTAAGCCATTGTAAAATGACAAAGGCACAATAAGAAGGGTAGAAACACTGAGTATGTAGAAAAGTAGTCTGATGTATAATTCAAAATCCTGTTAAATCATCACATGTAAAATAGTAAATCATTTTCTTTCCACTTTTACAGAGCCACTGAAGCTGTAGCACTCTCACTGAATAAGGATAAATAAACTAGCTTCTTCCTTAAGGCTCAAATGGCAAGAAACTGAAAAAAAGTAACAGATACAATATTTCTACATTAAGACATGTACAAAATCTATTTTCAAATCAATTCCAGCAGGACCAGCAGGCATGACAAATTAAAACATACATTTTAATTTTTCTAATCTTAAACTGCCAAAGTCTGCAGCATTGTTTTTTTCCCAAATGGCACTAGAATAATGTATCTCAGTGATCTATATTATATTTTTCCTGAAAAGTTTAGCTTGTTTGTATGGGTAGCGCATTATTTGAAGAGGAAAAAATGTATTGTGGTAATAAAAAGTAGGCTTAAGCCAGTAATTTGGTTTAAGTTCAAGAAACCAGAGTGCTGTATTGTATTTTATAGGTTGCATAGTGCCAAACTGAAAAAGCCACCTAATTTTATTCTAGTTTTTGAAAACCAGTGCAAGTAAAACCCACATTTCCTATTTCAACATTTGTTGAGATTCAATGTAAAAGGATTTTAACATAGTTTCCCTGAAATGTTTTAAAACACACGGAGCTCTGTTTAGAATAATGTTCCGTATTCCCACAGTCACACTTGATTCTTCTTTACGTAATAGTAAATTATCTGAGCAGTTTACATCCACAATATTTTAATAAAACAACCACACTGTGACAAGAATGAGACTTTAATCAGTTTTAAGTGGAGTTTTAACACTAAGAGATAAAGGGTTGTTAAACACAATAACAAACGGACATCTGATTTGTATGAGGCATTATCCTGTACATGTCATATTTTGTTGTTTTCGTGTATCCTCAGTGCATAGCATTACACACAGAGCCACTGTTGCACAGCACAATAGTATCTGAAGAGGCTGAATCAGAGTAAGGCTGCTTGACAGACTCTTTTTTTAATATATATATATAATATATACTCTATATGAAAACAGACTTAAAATTTGAACTGGCAGAGTAAAAGACAGCTCTGTCAAACTGCAGTTAAAGCCCCCTTTTAGCGCTCAGTTCCACCCCTCCCATCTGCATGCATGACATTTTTTAAACAGTATTTAAAGGTAAACGAGGCACTTTGTGGCAACCACAGGCATCGTTAACATATTGCACAAATTTGCTCTAACTAAACATGGAACTTGCACACTGGCACCCTATTTTTATTTTTTAAAGCTGAAACTGATGCTGTATGTAAACTCCACTTTAGTTTACAAATTGTGCCACAGCAAAGAATCTTGATGCTATTTATATAACTGCCCTTTAATAACTGTGGCAAAATATTTCAAGTGGGACTACAGATGACTAGGGATGGTACAGGCCTAAGAGTAAGCTCTTATGAAAGTGATGCCTTCAAGTAATTTCAGACATGTAAGCTGCTGCACATCCAAGAGTTTAAGCATATAGTGCAGAAACTCAAAGAGATTACCTACCGAATGCATTTCAAGCTAATTATGAATACTGTCATAAATAAAGTTTTAATAAGGACTCGAAAACCTTTCAGTCATAGTAATTCTTGTCAAGTTCTATGGGGATGGTAACTGAAATAAAGTATAGGAGAGTATGTATAATATATATTTATATATATAATATATATAATGCCATTTTTCCATTTCCAATGACTACACCATAAAATGTAAGCAAGGCTTCTCAAAAACACTGAAACATTCATAATCAAAACCCTCATTCAGACCTTCACATTCCAAAGGAAAAAACAACAACAGTGCAAAAGCCCCTTATAATGTCATTATTTCCGTTCTGGCCATCAGTGTTACATACTGGAGCCACACAAATTAAATTTTGATATGAGCCCAAAAGTGGGACATAGAACAACGTTAATATCAAAATATTTTAAAGAATGAATGTTAGCCAACATGACTTTCAATTGCTAAAAGCAGACGTCAGGTGAAACATGTATCTAGTGTCTGGTCTTAAGGTAGCCATTGCCTGCTGCTCAATTCAACAATGGGAATTGTGAGTGCCTAGACCAATATGCTTGATTTGGTAAGACCGTCAACACTAAATTAACTAATAAATCAGAAAATCATACACTAGCTTTGTTAGAAATTTAGATGATGAATTGGAGAAGCAAAACTGACCAATAAATAGTGAAAAAGCAAATGATACCTTTATTTTACCAAAGTTTAGGTGAAGTCTTGCCTTGTCTTTTTAGGATTCATATTCTCCAGTAATTCTGTTTTACTGAGCCCTAGTGATCTCAAATTCATGTGTTAACTAGGTAAGAACACAACTAATAAACTATGTCAGCATCAGTAAGTTAAAGTTGGGCTTTACATCTTCAAGTGTAAAGTTTGGGGTAAATAATCCAAGAGTTTGAAGGTCATGGTGTATTTTGTAGTAAACAAATTTAAAAAAAAAAACATTTCTTCATAACTGTATTCAACAGTAGTCGTACTGTTTAGATCACCTGCAGTCTGACATGTCAATCATAATATTCAAAAGTGAAGCTCAATCCCTAGTTCTGACTATATCCCTATGAAGGAATGATACTATGCTGCCAGTTTAAATATCTAATTCTTTTAAAAGCAAACAAAGAAAATATGGGACAAGTTCTACTTTAAAAAAAGTACACATCTTTGTATCTGTGCAGTGTTGAGATTTTATTGCAAGACTGGTTTCATTTGTAATATGTATAATGTTGCTTTTATAACATTGTAGATACTAAGTATTCAAGTAAAATTCCCTAACAGTTAATGACATTTTTTAAAAAGTGTGCAAAACTGCAAAAATCATTGTAATGAATGTTAAGGTCCAAGGGGTGGAACAGCTAACAACTGTTTGATTGAATGCATCTTCAAAATAAACACTAACCTGTAGAATCTCAAACTGAAATTTCCCGTGCACCGTTATAAAATATTTTATATTTAATAAGGAAAAAGCTTGCAATGCAGCACATGAAGCATTCACAGCTAGTATATGATTGAAAAATTAATAAAGTGTAAGATGTTGACTGATGTATGTACTAATAGCATCTGACTTTCATCACTGGCCTTGATTACACAGGAGATGGAACAGCCATTACAATTGAGAAAAAACATTTAATAAATCATTGTCTTTTTAGAACAATTGTTTCAAGCCCATTTTAGGTTGATAGCCTCCACATTTGTATGGTTAAGTCATTGTTGCTGTGTTTCTTATCTGTGACCCCATTATTTTAATATCCCTTCATTTGTGGGTCTTTAAGGTGTTGTGGAAGGTTCATTCCTGTACCCCTATATGGAATCACTCCCTCTAGCTGCCTTTTCTAGCACCATTATGCTTAAAAAATAAAATGCACAAACAACAAGCAGTGACAGCAGCCGATTCCTCAAATGTCCTGGATTAATTACTGCAGCATGCTAAAGAAAGGTGCATGTAAGTAGCCGGATACGGTACATTGTCCAGGGTCCAGCACAGTATATTCCTTTCAGAGCATTTCTTTTCATTCCTCTATCCAGAATACATGCATTAGAATGTAGTACAACCCTTTAGAAACTTCTTAGTCAACTGCAGACTTATCTATTGCCACTTAAGTGCAAATAAAGGGGCAGGATGTGAACCTGTATATCAGAAAGCTCCTCCCCCCACCCCTCCCAAACTGCGGTTGATGACAGAACACAAAAGGAAAAATTCCTACGCATACACATCAGATCTGTCTCCACTTTTATAAAACTGGAATAAAATGGGAAAGTGCCATCTTTATATTTCCTAATTGAAATTTTAATGTCCTTTTGACACAAAAAGGTATATACATAACATAGCTACGTAACCTTTTTCAACTGGACAAGTGTCAAACCCTGTAGATTTATAGGGCAAAATAAGATTGGTCAGGAAAGAATTGTTCCTATAATTGGTAATCTGACACAATGTTCTATTGCCATTTGAAAAGGTCCTTTTTCAGTTTATTCAAGTTTGTCTCTTTGTGGTTTTTTTTCCCAGATAAAAAAAATATTCAGACTTTTGTAATCTGCGTATGCTGATCTTCATCAAAAGGTTCATTCTCTGGATCAGAGTCAGTGGTGTCAGAATATCTATAATGATCAGGTTCATTGTCACTAACATCCGGTGTTACTGAAGCAGAACTGCTAGCCTCTGGATTTGATGGCTCCTCTACTGTTTTTGTGAAAAATAGCTTCACCTAGTGAAGGAAGAAAACAAGAAGTTAACAGTCTGAACTTTTCTTACTTTTAAGTAATGGAGACAATACAGGCCAAGCCTACCCTTGGAAGGCTTTGCTTATATAGCTATATTGGTAAAGGTTTACTAGTATGGACACTGTTTACACCAGACAGCTTATTTCATCTCAGCTGTGTGACTGTATCAGCAAACACACAGTATTTCTAAATGGCAAGAATTTGTAGTATACTTGTAACAGTTGTTAGCTTAAGAGATTACCAAATCACACAGGTTCTTTAAAATCACTGTATCATCAAAATTGGTTTAGAAACTCTAACTACATATAATCTTAAAACATTAAATTTTTGGCATACAAAACTCGAAGTTCCAAATCTAAAACACCTACACATTTTTAGTAGCACAAATGGCAGGAGTTGTTAACTTACCTCAACAAACAAGTACCTTTGGAACGGACCTTCAAGAGCCACCCCCCATCATCATAAGCATTCAGAAACACCCAATTATAATTACTATTATGCCCTTTGGTGGCACTATTACTCAGTACTAACTATCTTTTTTGCTTTACCCATCTTTATACAATATAAAGTCAGTTGGTGTTAAATACAGTTAAAACAGATGGATATTAAAGTGATATTTCCCAACAGCAGAAGCATCTACAGCTTAAAGTAGTATTATGGCTAGAGAGGTAGTATATAGGAATGGCACCACCTTCCCCAAACACAGTCCCCATACAGATTCTGCTATGTCAGCTTAAAGTCAGTTATCTGTTTCATAGCTGGTATTCTTCCAGAGGTATGGCTCACGTCAATTCCACATTAGATGTGTGAGTGTTCACCACATGCACAAGTGCCAGAAGTTTCCCCCTTAGCAGTATCACTAAGGGACCTGACTCTCGGTCCTCTGGAGTGACAGACACATGGAGTGATATAAGGAGTAGCACTGGCTCCCATCCATCCTCAGTTCTTCCTTGTTGGAAACTGACAGTGAAGGAGCATGGGTTGTGGAATGGATGTCAACACCACATTTCAAACACCAGTTATGAAACAGGTAACTGTCTTCTCTTTCAGTGCTTGCTTATTCCATTCCTTATTAGGTGACTCTAAGCAATAACCATGGAGGTGGGTAGGAGTTCATGGTTGCACAGACAGAAGCACAACTCTGCCAAACCTAGTGTGGTTTCTAGCCTGCTGAGCTATGGTGTAACAAGATGTGGTCATATGGATCAAGAACCACACAGACTCTACTTAAGTCCTGGATAGAGAGGTGTACCAGGAAGACTAATAAAGATGCCTGCACTCTATTTGAATGGGCTCTGACCAATTGATGGCAATGAGACCTTTGCAAGATCATTACAGGAGTTTATGCAAGAGGTGATTCAGTTGGAAATCCTCTGAAGAAACTAGAAGGCCCTTCATCCTCTCTGCTGTACCCATGAAGAACTGGGCTGATTTATGGAAAGGCCCTATACACTACAAGTAAAAAGCCTGGGCTCTCTGGGCATTCAGAACTTGGAATGCCAGATGGAACCACAGCTATACAGTTTTTTTTATAAAAATAAGGTATGATGGTTCTGAGGTCAAAGCCTTAATCTCACAGACCTAGATCTGTCATGCTGATAACAGCCACCAAGAAAAACTACCTTCCAGGACAGGTGGGAAAGGGAGCAGGTGGTTTGAAGGGTAGAGCAGGCCAATTAGTTGGGAGAGGTCCACATTAAGATTCCACCACAGGACAGGGAGGGGCCTGCACTTACAGGTAAAGTCTCTCAAGGCCTCTGAGGAACCTGACCATCATGTCATAGGAAAACAGTGTAAACCTGAACTGGCTCTTGGAAAGGAGAAGTTGGCCACAAGGTAAACTCTGACATAATGCTCTATACCAGAGTGGCCTACCAATTAGACACTAAGAGCAGAAAGAGCTGTGGATAGTAGCGCAAAGAGCCACACATCCCTCCCACAGCCAGGCACCCCCAGCCCCCTCCCATTCTAACCTAAGGCCTGGGTCTCACTGGAGATGCCACCACCACAGCCACACACTTTTCCTTCCAGGAATCGGGGCACGTGCACAAAGTGGGCATTCGGCTCTGGACGAGCCATAACCCTGAGAGCCGCATTTCTGTGAGCAAAGAGCCGAATGCGGCTCAAGAGCCACAGGTTGGCCACCCCTGCTCTAGACCTTGGTTCTGGAGGTGTATCAGGCAAGCCTAGATGGACTGCAGAGAAGAATGCAAGGAGGAAATGCTGCATTTGGACATGCAATGGGATAACCACCGAGTCAGGTAGGATACTCTAGTGAATGGCCTCCTACTTCCCAAGAGGACTTGCTGGACCACCTCAGAGCATATGCGTTCCTCTGGGTTTAGCCATGGTGCAAACATGCCAACAAGTGGAGAGATTTGAGGCTGGGGTACAGGAGATGATTATGCTCTTGCAACAGCAGGCCCAGTAGGTTGGTAAGAGGCCAAAGGCCATTGACAGTCTCATCAGCATGTTGAACCAATGCTGGCAAGGCTTCACTGGGCTGATCATGACCAGGCTTTGTTCCTGGGGGAACACATACATCAGATCACCTGATCATAGCAGGAGAAAGGCACTGAGAAGAGGGAGCCCTTGTCAAGGCCTCACCAGGAGCAAAACTGATGCCACCTTGCCAGGTGATGAGCAGGCCTATTTGAGGCATCTCCCACCTCTGGGGAGAACATTCAGGCCACCTCTGGGTGCAGCAACCACTCGTGGTGAGAGGAAAAGGCGTATGTGCACACCACCTCGCGACAAAGTAGACAGGCACAGAGAATGCAGAGACTTCCGCAATGAGGTCTACAGGGCTTGAAATCCATCCAGCACAGAAATGCCCTTCTGATAAATGTTATCCTTTAAACAGGAGCTAACGTGGACTTGTTGTCACTGATTAGGAGTCACAGGGAGTGGATGTGGCTTGCAGGACTGTGGCATTGGGCTGGACTTATGTCCTGGAGAGCAGTCTTTGACAAACCAGTCATCGAGGTAAAGGTAGATCTGTTCATCCCAATGCCTGAGAGAGGCCACTATGACCGCAATATATTTGATAAACACCCTGGATGCTATAGCCAGGCCAAACAGAATGACTACAAACTGGTAATAGACGGGACCCATTGTAAGCCTAATGAAACATCTGAGAGCTGGAAAGATTGCCACATGGAAGCTAATGGAGGCTAGGGAGACTAAAAGAGTTTGAGCTTCCTTAGGCACCTGTTGAAGTCTTGCAGATCCAGGATGGAATGCAGACCATTCTTGGCCTTCAGGATTAGAAAATCTTGTGAATAGAACCCCCTACTCCGACACACTAATGTAACTTCCTCCACCACTTTGAGCCAAGTTGGGAGGAAAAAGGAGAGGTAGTTGCCAAACGGGGAAGCTGGATCTATGGAACAGTCTGGTATGTCCCCTTTGGGTCAACCCTTAAAATGATTTTTTTCTTCTGGTTTAGAGCGGGTCAAGCCCAACTGGAGCTGATAGCCCCCTGCTTTTTTTTTTGGCCGGAAATATATAACCCTCCAGTGACAGCTATATACAACCAAAAAACTGTATTTGCAGAGAATGAGCAGAAAAACAAGTCTGGTCAAAGCCACAGCATTTCTGTGTACCCTTTCTAGTGGCAAAAAGGAACTGGGGGGGGGGGGGGGGAGAAGAGGAGGGGAGGCACAGACACTGTTCATTACACCATGCCATGCAGGCAACACTCCTGAGGTTATTAGGGCTGGGTTCCCTACAAATACTGTTGAAGGAAAAACTTCCAGTACCAATACATGTGGCGAAAACTAACATTTAATGTGGAATGGACATGAGCAAGCCCTCGAAGAAGAACAAGGTGTTGTTTAGCGTTGTGGTAAAAATTCTCAGGTAAATTGTCTTTAATACATTTTGAGTGGTTTACACTTGGGAACTGAAATAAATTTACTTGACTTAGTTTAGGACATGTAGTTTTGTATATGCATTAACCATATGCATTCTGAATCACTGCAGTTAGTCATTCTTTAAAACTCTTCTTACCCTTTTCAGTTGCAATATGTCCTGAGTTTCAAATAGCTCCAAGAGTAATAAACACATGATGACTTTACTAAAAGCAAGCAACTCCAAACAAGATCTGGTACCCACTGGGGACCTCCTTCCCACCCCTATATTTTTCACATTCCTTCCTTTGTGGGTCTTTGCAGAATGCATAGGTGGGAACAAAAGTTTCATAAGCAAGGTAGAGTACCACAGGATTCTTGGAACCATAAATGTCTCTAGTGGAGACAAGGACTTAAAAACACAACCTTAAGAGTTTATACCCCATTGAGGTGAACAGAATCAGATTATGGAACAAATGCAGAGACACGAAGCACCGCATATGCAATCCAGCACACCAGAGAACACCACTCAAATATTTAGGATAGAACTCATGGATCTACTTGTCAGCCCCATGAACAGGCAATACAAGAAACAAAAAGACTATTTCCCTGAGGTATCCTACTTTCTGCTAGACTGAATCCGTGAAGTTTGAGTGTTATAATTTTTCCGATCATGACCACATTTATAATTTATGCGGTATAAGTTTACCAAAGAAACTTCAGAATTACTCTTGAAAAAAATCTACCACTTTCTTTTGCAATAATTCCAGTATGAGTTATTGAATTCATAAAAAGAGATAAGCTTCAGCAATGAAACATCCAGATGTTACCTGCCTCAGTCTAGAAAGTTACGTAACAAATGGCTCCTAGAGAAACATGTTTTGATAACATTAAATAACTTATTGTATGCTCTTTAAAATTAAAATATACTGACCTTAAAGTTTGGAGAAAAATATCTGTTGGCTTTGTCTTTATTTGCCTTGTCTAGATCATTTTTTGTTAATGTAAGGATTAGGTATTCCTTGTCATTATCTGAGCGTTCTGTGCTGAAAATACCATCAAGTTCCTGATCGCCAACTAGACTTCCATTTTCTACTTTGTCTGAATTTTCATCCAGTCCTATGAAGAATGTATTTACCCAAAAGTGAAACATTTTTTCCTGTAGGAAAAAAAAGCAAGCTTGCTTTAGTGTTTACAGATGGTATATTATCTTCTTTGAATACAAGTATCTCTATTCTTTTTTAAAACGTATGTGTTTAACAATACCAAACTAACAAAGGCATAAAAATCTACATAATGCTACATGATTGGTACATCAAATATGTCAGGAAATTTAAATGTTTGGGATGTCCAGTTATATTTGCCAGCATTTCTACTAAGGACATGAAGGACTATTCGACAAGTTGCTTCCCCCCCTCCTTGCTATCTATCAGGAGAGAGAAGGGGTATTTCAAAACAGCAGCACTGCTTGGAGCCTGGGGCCAGACCCTGGCTCCACGTGGTGCTGTCACGTTGAAATGCTGCAGGGAGCAGCACCACGTGGAGCCTGGCATCAGATGGGGACTCCCCCGTTGATCCTGAGCTCCATGGTGCACTGCTGCTTTGAAACACGCCTGGCGTCAGCCTCCTCACGGAGTTTCAAGGTGGCAATGCTGCGTCGAGCCCAGGATCAGTGGGGGGATTCCCCAGCTAACCCGAGCTCCACACAGCACTTTCGCATTTGAAGTGTAGCAGCCTTAGGGCTGTTACTACACTTCAAAGGCAGAGGCACCCTATCGACTAATTGAATAGTAAACACAAAATGCATCAGCTATTCGATTAGTCAATTAGTCGATATTTAACATTCCTAATTTTTACTGATCAAAACAAGGCAGAAACATTTTCTCTTGAGTATTCCAAATGATTTGCCTGTGACAATAAGCAAGGACTAATTATCAGCTACAAAAAAGTACAAACCAGTTCATCTTGCATGACAGTGTTCCAGTGTGCGCACTCATTTACATCTGTGTGTATATTTAATCCAAGTCTCAGATTTATTTATACAGCAACTGATATTACATACAATTAGTAAGTACCAATAATATACACTCTTGATTTTAACTAGAGGTGTTGTGGGATGCTATTGCATATTTCAGTCCTCTCCTCCGCCCCCCAACTCCTGGACAAGCAGCAATAAAGGTGTTTTTAACTTTGCTGGGTTGAGCCACTAATGAAAGTGAAGTTACTATTAAATTTAACCTTTATGGCCCCTTAACATATTGAAAGTATAGACACAGCTATATTAGATTGCTTGTCCCCCTTAAATTAATCATGATACATTTCCTTCTTGAATCTCCTCTGACATAAAATTCAAAATGGATTTTACCACCTTCACAGCAAAATCAACAATCGAATGTTCAATGGTGTAGAATAGGGATTGGATTCCTTCTGAACAAATGCAAGCATATAGATAGATAAAATATATTTGCATTAGTGCTCATGTAACATGAAGGAATCGGATATACTTTTAACAAAAGAAAAAAAAAGCCCAACCCTTCCAGACCATACTACAGTGCTGATGATTTGGGTTAGCACGTTGGGGGTAGCACGGAAACTATGGTGGAACTACACCAACTCAGTATTTCTTAAGCTGCAGGAATACTTCACTAGCTGGCACTGCTTCCTCTGGGATAGCTCTGTGTCTGTGAAGCAATACAAAATTTCCTTAGAGCAAAAAATCTTTTTTCTGTTTTTCTGGTAAAAATTTTAGTGTATTACTGTTTGTGTTACAGAGAGTAATAAAACAGACTCTTGGTCAAACCTTGGTTTCTGCATTCCTTGGCTTTGTATTTCATTGCTGCAACTATTCCTTCACCATTTTACATTTTTTATATATACATATATATATACATACATATACACATATATACATACATATACACATATATACATATACACATACACACACACACACACACACACACACCCACCTTCCCCTGCAGGTGTGTTTATTTTTGCCTTTATGCAGAAGATATACTCGCATTCAAGGAAATTTGCAATATAGGATGGATTTGCAGATCCCTAATTAGAAGACAGATTAAAACAATGGCCAAAATTGCCTATTCAGGCAGTCCCCGAGTTACGCGGATCCGACTTATGTCGGATCCGCAGTTACAAACGAGGCTTTTCTCGACCTGGAGGACGTGAGTGGCGGGACGCCCAGATGCGCCGCGGTCCGCCGCCCCCGTCCTCCGGGGCGAGAAAAGCTGCTCCCCATCTCCCTGGCCTGCAGGGAGACGGGGAGCAAAGCCTCGGAGCACGCCCGCAGCAGGACAGCCCAGGCGCGGTTGGGCTGTCCCGCTGCGGGCGTGCTCCGCGGCTTTGCTCCCCGTCTCCCTGGTCTGACCAGCAGACCAGGGAGATGGGGAGCAAAGCCTCGGAGCACACCAGCAGTGGGACAGCCGCGGCGCGCCTGCACTGTCCCGCTGCCCGCATGCTCTGCGGCTTTGCTCCGCGTCTCCCAGGTCAGCAGACCAGGGAGACGGAGCAAAGCCGGGGAGGACTTGGGTGGTCCCGCCACCCCTGTCTCCCTGGTCTGCTGGGGGGGGGTGCAGCTAGTGCCCTCCCCCCCCAGAAGACCAGGCTTTTCTTGCCTACCTCTGGGGTAGAGCAGCTGGGGTGCTGCCGGGTTGCTCCAGCAGCGCCCAGGAGCCACGCTACTGGAGCAACCCAGCAGCACCCCAGCTGCTCTGCCCCAGGCGTCCTGATTTAGCCGCTGCTGAAACTGACCAGCGCTGACTACAGGAAGCCCGAGGCAGAGTTGCTCTGCCCCGGGCTTCCTGGAATCAGCTGCTGATCAGTTTCAGCAGCAGCTGACTTGGGGATGGCTGGGTTTCTTAAGTTGAATCTGTATGTAAGTCAGAACTGGCATCCAGATTCAGCCGCGGTTGAAACTGATCAGTTTCAGCAGCAGCTGACGCCAGTTCCAACTTACATACAGATTCAACTTAAGAACAAACCTACAGTCCCTATCTTGTACGTAACCCGGGGACTGCCTGTATGTACAATTTGTGGATTTCCCAATGGAATTATTAAATTCACTATACTATATTGAAGAATTTGGATCACCACTCAGTAAACAATATCAAATGGCTGCATTCACATTCCTTAGCTTCCAAATGAAATTACATATGGAATGCCACAATTTGAAAGTAACGTGTTATCTGGATCCTGGACATAACTGTCTTACATGGCCAACATTTTATGTCAGCTGAGGTGGTTAACAGTCATTCGATTAGTATGTTAGAACTGGAGGACGGCACTCTTAGAGTCCGTAAACTAAGTCCACTCCTGAGTTCAATCTATTGAATCGGGCTTTGCGCTATGCCCCGATAGACTAAAGCCTTGCAGAGATATAAAAACTTGTATTCGCATCTTATCTGTGATCTAGGATGTAAATATCCACAGATATTTGTGGATTTGCAGGATTCTGCGAACAGCTTCACAGGTTATCCCACACTAGTGACACAGGTGTGCCAAACCCCCAACCACATCCCACTTCTCCCCAGAGATCTCCCACCACCTACTCCATCTCTGCTGTACCTCCTTCCCACTCCAGGTAGGGAGACTGTATCCTTAGCCCTTGTGCACAGTGTATGTGTGTGTGTGAGGCCTCTCTGATGCTCCTATTCAGTTGAAGTGGCTCTAACACACAGCAGTGCTTGACTCAGTGAGCAGAAATACAGGATAGCATTTTCTTCTGGAAGTTGTAATTAACCTCCTACATTCAAGCTATCTGAGAACTACAACTTCCAGAATGCACACTGGGCTATTGCTGCTGCTGACCGATTCAGAAAGCTGAGCTTGAATCTGGAGGCTGGGTAACAACTGTTCCATCTGAGCGTGTGCGTGCGGCAGAGCTCTGTATAGATACAAAATCTGTATCCTTGTCCAAGCTACAATCCACAAAAATGGTGTGCAGATATCCATGGGTATAAAGCAGGTACATGCAGATTTGCAATGCTTTACTGATAACCAACTCCAATTAATCATACCTTTAAATCCTTAACCTATGTGGGCAATAGGGCTATTTAAGGAAGCTGTGCATTTAACTTGTTTTCAATGTTTATTCTATGCATGTATTTGGAGCTTTTAAAATATCCACAGACTTTAAAAAAGAAGGCGTCAAGTCGTCTTTAAAATATTTTTACATACGTAATTCTAGAATTTTGACATTCAATGACTATACAATACTTTTAAAAGATTCACAGTGCTATGTGGTATGTCTCCACCACTTTAAAAGAATAGTGATTGCTTATTGATCATAATGTTAAAGGACGAAGGGTCACCGAGCTTGATAGGGAAACCTACAAAATATCTAAATTTCATATTAGACAATATTCAGTCATTCTGGAACTAAATTCACTCAAAGTTACTGAAGAAGCTCTTCAGACACAATAGGGAGAAAGTTAAATAAGTTTCAGAGCAAATAACCAACTATGTTCAAATAAGGAAAAAGTTACTTAAGATCTTCTGCTTCTTTGACACTACCTTTTCGGACTCTCAAAATACAGCATCATAAAAGTGGTAAAATTACCTAAACTTGTAAGATTTATTTTAACCCTTACTAAAGCAACTGCAGTAGAATGTGAGCCATATCCCTTACTGGCCTTCAAATGTTACCCACTTTCATTTCTTCAATGGCACAGAATGCAAGGCTCCCAGAAAGCCAAGGAAGTTCAAGATGTCCAATTAAAACAAAGGCCTGAAAAACGAACAAGATCAGGTCTGTGGCAGGTATCTTTCAAACAACCCTGAGGGAGACTGATGCAAAGATGCCACTTAGCATCTCAGCAGTGTCCTTATCCTTAATTGCTCCATTTAAGCCCTGCAATGCAGTAAACCAACATTCTGCAGGCTTCCTATTTCCAATACACAATAGAACCGTGGTCCCCAACGCGGTGCCTGCAGGTGCCATGGTCCTTGCCAGGGCATTTGTATGTGCCTGCCAGCTCATCCTAATGCAGAGGCGGACTGGCCCAGCGGGACTGAGCCACCGGGCTCCACACTCCTGCACCAGAGCCGGTAGGGGCGCTGCTAACACTTACAGCCCTGCCAGAAGACCCTACTGGGCCGAAGGACTCTGGCGAGGAGACAGGCAAGATGATGCCGGCTGGGGAAGGTACCAGGCTGGGGGAAGGGAAAACGGGCACAGGCGCAAGCATGCACCATCAACCCGGGCAGCAGCAGATGGGTGGAGCCAGGGCTGTGGCGTTGTGGCACCATTTTTAAAAACAGCCAGTCGCAGCTCGGGGAAGGAGGCACGCTGAGCGAGGCGTGGGGGAGCAGAGCCTGGCTAGAGGCAGGGTAGTCGTGTTGTGATGGGCCGGGGCTGTGAACGCCGAGCAGCCCAGCTCCAGGTCCGGCACGTGGTCTGGAGCCCAGGCTGCGGGGACTTCTGGGGCCCGATCGCAGCAGACTCCAGCCCTGCAAACTGGAAGGGAGGGGAGGGGAGGGGAGAAGGGAGAAAATAGGGGGAAGGAGTGGGAGAGGAAGGGGCTTGTGCTGATGGGAGGGGGGCAGGTCAGGAGAAGAAAGGGGCAGGCACAAAAGGACAGGGTGGAGGAGACAAATGCTGGGGGGGGGGGGAAGGGGAAAGGAGCAAGTGGAAACAAAGAGGAAAAGGGCAGGAGGGGAAGTGGGAGGGGGGACAGGGTGATGCTGGGAGAGGAGAGGGTAAGGGCATTGGAGGATATAGGGGGAGGTGCTGGGAGAAGGCTTGAAGGAAGGGGTGGGCATGAGGAAGGTGGGATGGAGCAAT
Source organism: Pelodiscus sinensis (assembly GCF_049634645.1). Lineage (NCBI taxonomy): Eukaryota > Metazoa > Chordata > Testudines > Trionychidae > Pelodiscus > Pelodiscus sinensis. The sequence goes on along the minus strand of NC_134718.1, from coordinate 38,806,557 downwards.
TCATGTGTGAGGGCACAGGGGGGCTTGAGGGAAATGGGGGCAGAGGGGTCAGGAGCAGTGAGGGAAGGGGGAGGCACCAGGAGAGTGCAGGGGTAAGGGAAGGTGCAGGTGCCCGGGGATTCTGTGGGTGAAGCAGAAAGGCAGACACCTGCAGGGGAGGGACCAGCACCAGAGGAGAGAGGAAGGTGTGTAAAGGAAGGTGTTGGAAGAGGGGATGAGGAGGGGTAGGTCACATGATCAGAGTGGGGCTACTGGAGGAGTGGGCATAGGGGGGAGAGAAGGGCTGGTGGAGGGGGCAGGTCTCAGGAAGGCTGAGGGCAGTGAGAAGGGCAGGAGTCAGGACAGCAGAGGAGGGTGAGGGGTTGGGGGGCAGGAGGCACCAGGGGAGCTGATGGAACAAGAGGAGAAGACATGGAAGCAGAGGGAAAAGGCAGAGATTTAGAAGATATTTATAAATAACTTGGGTGCCACAGTAGCACATCCAAACAAGCCACAGGAACTGAGTACCAGTGCACAACACAAAATTCATTCTGCTCATGAGAGGAAACTCTTAGAGGGAACATTTCCCCCAGCCTCTCCACCCCCGAGTTAATGTCACACATATTGGGTTAATGCAATTGCAGGATAGTTGCATGAGGGAGGTTTGGTGGGGGGCAAACTAATCCCTATTGGTAGGAGGATGGTGGGAAAAGTATTGGGGGGGGAGAAGAGGTGTGTGTGTCACATGACACCTTTTCTTTTGGTCATGTGTCCATCTTGCCCAGAGTGTGTTGCCTCCAGAGGCATGGCTAATGGGAGCTGGGGGTGTGGCTAATGGGGGACCAGGGGCATGGTTAACAGGGGTCAAAGAGTACGTTTAAAAAAAATTCTTTGGGTACAAAATAAGCCTTGAAAAATTGTTGGTGCCCACCACACTCTTCTTAAAACATGAATGTGCTATTGGTCGCAAAAAGGTTGGGGACCACTGCAGTAGAACCTCGAAGTCATGAACACTTCAGGAATGGAGGTTGGAACTATGGTTGTGTTCTCAGAAATCTACAACTGAACACTGACTTAAAAATAGAGATGTAAAACCAGCCCAGAATAGTTAATTGGTTAAACCATTTGGTTAACTGGTCAACAACCAGCTGCCGGCAGTGGGGGCTACTCTGGCCCCCGCTACGGCTGGGGTCCTGCCAACCGGGGCCCCATTATGGGGTCAACAGATAAGCATGCTGATAAGGCATATGTTTACCAGTTTACCGTCAACATCTCTACTTAAAAATGCTGCTTTCACTTTTTTTTTTTTTTAAGTACTGTACATATAGTTCTAATACTGTAATACTCCTAATACTCCTTAGTATTTGATCATAATCTTTTTTTCCTATCTTAATTAACGTTACAGGTTATAATATTAAATGGGTGTGCAAAGAAACTGAGGAAGGGCTAAGATGACATCTTGAGTCTCTCAAAGCTTTCCATTTTATAGCCACTGTTACTGCTTCTGGGAGTTCCTGCACTTGTCAAGTGGATGATAGTTTCATGGGAGATCATGGCCATGAAGAGAGTAACCTGTTATTATTTAAAGGTCTACTTGTTGGGAGTCTTGTCAGGGTTTTTTTTTTTTTTTTGCTTTATTTTTCTATAAATTTGGTTGCAATAATAAAGCCTGAATTCATAACTGCGGCCAGCTTTATTTCAAATAGCGTGGACAATGAAGGATGGGAGTGAGAATTTATATCATGCTAATTGGACATCCAATAGCACAGAAAATCTCCTTTTACTAATTGCTTTATCTTGCTTGGGTTGTGTGTTAGCTAGCTGCTGAATTCAGCTAAGTACTGAGAAAACTGAGTTTGCTATTTACATCTGACAAAAGTTGTGTTGCAGGATGTTCGCATACTGCTGGCACTTGAGCTTGTGGTGTTTCACTAGCTCTCAATGGACTATTGAGATTTGAGTAGTAAGTGGAAGATTACTGGGACTTTGGGGACTCCATGTTACAGAGTTATAAAACTCTGGAGATGAACAAAATATTGCCATTGGTTTGTTAGGAACGATATGAACTATTTCAGGAGTCTTCTGCAGAAGAGAAGAAAACTTGTCTCCTATGCTGCACTGGAAGGCAATTACAGGTATGACGACAGATTTACCTGTACTTTTTTTTTGGGGGGGGGGGGCAGGGAGGGAGAGAACATTCAAGTTTGCTTTCTCCCTTTTTTTGTGCTGTTGCATGGGTATTAGAGAACCAGAGCAGTCTATAAATGCTGGTGAAGAAACACACTGTGGTATTAATGCCTAAAGTAAGAGACAAGAAAAAGTTAGTGCTTTACTCATTCTTCTATTCATTCCTTGACCTCTTGGATAGGCAGGCTATAAAAAAGTAGATAGCAGGATCTACATGTCAGAGACTCCACTGTCTTACATCATGGGGTCATTTACATCCATGCCACACATGTGAACATGGCAGTGCTATATAAGGTGTAGAGCAATCAAGAAGCGGGCCCAAGAGTTTCTGGGAGCAGACTATGGTGATTTTTCCTTGCAGTGCAACAGGGAAAAGTTTTCTGCCTGATACCTTGTTAGACTGTAAGTGGGTTTTACTTTCCAGGCACAGAGTTTTGTCCTCCCTGGTTCTCAGACTCCGACTTTAAGGTCAGAAGGAACCACTGTGATTTTCTAGTCTGACCTCCCACATGTTGCAGGCCACAGAAACGTACATGCACACTCCTGTAATAGACCTCTAACCTCTGAGTTACTGAAGTCTTCAAATTATTGTTTAACGAGTTCAAGTTAGAGAATTCATCATTTACTACTGATCTGTACCCCTTGCTGCAAGGGAAAGGGGGGGAAGTTCTGGCTCTGTGCTAAAAATAGCGCTGAGAAACATGTAAGCATTAAGTGTGACAGAACCTACAAATTTAATATTGTAACTGCGGGAAGGAAGCACAAAAAATGAAGAATCACTAGACTCCTGAAGTAAAAGCAGATGACATGCTGTACTTCATGGAAAGCAACTTGGCTGTCCAGGGGCAATGTAAACATTCACAGCTGTTTAGAAGGAATTATACCAGGGAGGAGCTGTCATGAAGTGACCAGTAGGGGGCCTGGCTTACAATCAAACCTTGAACTGCTCTCAAAAAAGGGGAAAGTTCCAGCTTATGCTAAAGAGCTAAGATTCAGGTATGAGAAAAGTGCACATATATTTTATGAGTTTTTTTTTTAAAGTTTACTTTCAAATACACTTCCTGATACTTTAAGACTTTTCTAAGAGGAAATCATAAGACAAGGATACTGCTTCTTCCCTTCCTCTATTTCCTCTATGTCCACCTTTTTTAGTCTAGGCTACACAACTGGAAGTCCTCTTGATACTATTTTCTCCATATGTACCAACATACCTTATATTAATGCCTTAATTTCAGAAAATAAATTTTAAACATTTCTAAAATTTTTGACAGCTCTCTGTGCCCTATATAGTCTCTCCTGAACTCAGGTACCTGGTTAACAGGGAATATATTCTTGGGGAATCAGGGCATAGTACTCATTGAAGACACCCCCCACCCTTGCTTGAACCAAAACCAAAGCATGAAAAGACAGGAGGAGAACCACCTAAACCCCTCCCTCCAGACAAGGGTGATAGGATTTAAGAAACACCTCTAAACTTACCTGCATAAAAGATAGGACAGAAAGACTATTAGCATACAATGGAATGGAGAATAGCACTACCAAAGTAAGAACCACACTGAACAGCGGACTACAGAAAGCCGGAAAGCACTGCCAGATGGGAAATCTCTGCTCCAAATGCTAATCTAGGTGTGGGCATGCCAGCCTTCATCAGTAATTATCAGGCCAAGTTTAGTAATAAATCCTCTACTGGTATCCAAAACACTTAAACTGTCTAATTGCATTATGAGCTCCCTTGACAGAACATGACCCACAGGTAGGAATGATCAGTTTTAATTGCGTAGCATAAACAAAACAACTTTAGAACACTCTTCAGCCATCCATTTACCCATAAACAAGTGTCTTCTTCTTGACCCATTGTTGTTTCCCTATAAAAACCCTTATCCATGTTCAAGTAAAATGTTCTGATGCCTGGATCTGAATTCTGCATCAATTCCACTGGAACTTCACCTTCTCCATATTCATCATGCTGGAGGCTCTGCTCAGCCTGTCTCCAGCACTCTGGATTCCCCCTTCCATCACTATCTGGGAACCCCAACCAGTTTAAGCTTCATGAACGATATCTCTCCCCCTCTCTCTAGGTATAGGCTCCTGAACCTGCCTTTTGTGATCAATTATTGTTTGCTAGACTTAACATTTGTAATCAGACTGAAGTTGGATTTAATATTTTAACTGTTTTGTTTGTTTGGTTCCCTTTATATGGTTTTTACATAGAAAGAAACAATATTCATTGCTAAGCTCATTGCTTTTTGCTTTTTTCCCCCTCCCACCCTCATAGGGGTGTTGTTTTGGCTTCCCAGTTCATTCTGCAACAAAGTTTATTGTATATAAGCTAAAGATCCCTGTATTACCCAAAATCCTGTGGGGTTTGCTCAAAGGGGGTTACTAGTACAACAGTTGTGGCTGAACCTGAAAGCCATATGAAGGTGGCAGCTTAAAGAGCTGTTTAACCCAGACCACTGAGTCCAAGGCAGGGGTGGGCAATAATTTGTAATCGGGGACACTCCAAGATTTTGGCAAGTGGTCAAAGGCTGCATCTTTACCAAGGGGGTGTGGGGTCTAGGACCTAGGAGATTGGGTGCCGAAGGGAGCTTGGGGTAAGAAACTGGGGTGCAGAAGTGAGTGTGGAGTCTGAGAAGGAGGTTGGGTGAATGAGGGGATTGTGAGCTGGGGCAGAGACCTAGGGTGCAGGGTTGAGGAGGGAGTATGGGTGCAGAAGAAGATTCTGCCCTGAGAGAGGGGCTCTAGAAGGAGATGTAGTGTCTGGGAGGGAGTTGTGACCTGGGTGAAAGGGGTGCAGAGGGTTTGGGTGATGACATGGGGCAGGACAATGGGATGCAGGATCAGGGAGGGGGTATGGGTGCCAAAGGATTCTAGCTCAGGGGAAAGGAGTACGAGAGAGTGCAGGGTCGGGGAGGGAGTTGTGACTTGGAGGAAAGGGGTACAGAGAGTTTGGGTGGTGGCCTGGGGCAGGTGGTTGGCAGGGAGAGAGGGTGGGAGTGCCAGAGGCAGGCTCTGCGTGGGACTCACTTACCTAAGCAGCTTCCAGTCAGCAGCCCTGAAGGAACCTGAAGGCTGCAGTCGCAAGCTACTGCACATGGCTCTGCTCTGGGTGGGGATAGGAGGGGGGAAGGAGGCATCATTGTTTGTTTGCTGGCATCAGGGGCAGCCAATCTCAACTGCAAATGGTTAGAAACTGGTCAATGGGAGCTGAGAGATTTTGTTAAGGGATGAGACAGAGCACAAAGCCTCCCTTGTCACTTCCAGACTAGAGCAGCCACATTTTAAGTGGCTGTTGCTGTGCTATACTTAAGGGTCCCAGCAAGGCACGCTGACAGCCTCTTGCCCATCCCTGATCAAAGGGCACATGAGGGGCACTGCTGTGCAGCCCAGCCTAGTGAGTCCAGGGACATAAGGGGTCAGCTTGAGAATGCTGATTAACTGCTCTCTCAGATGTGCTCTGGTAGCATGTGCGAGTCTCTGTGTGGTTCATCTGATTCTAGGGTAGGAAGAACCCATTCCCGGGGAACCTAGATTCTTCAAAAGAACTTCCTTTGGGAGAGAACTGGCGTAAGGGAGAACTAAAGCGCTATACGAGAACACATGTAACACAAGCTTCATACTAACAGAATTATCAACCTGTAAGAATAACCCTAATAAACAAGCATACCCCACAGTAACGGGCAAATCCGGTTACAGGGAGGAAGAAACAAAAGTCCTGCTTAAATAAAAAAATTTTTAAATCTACACGTATTTGTAAAGCAGTAACAGAGAATACAGGATACATGGAGAACTATCACACAGTTTAACAATATTTGTTTGTATAACATGCATAATTAGTTCATAGCTTTGACAACTACCAGTAATCTATCCATCCACAAATTCAGCTGATAAAACCTTTACATCCCACCACAATGTATTCAATACACACATTCACAGTCATCAGAATCATTTTACAGCCACATATATACATCTATCTCCTTGCTTTACAATCTCTTTGCCTTTTTGTCTCCTAAACTACTCCAATATCATCATCTTCTATTTTGTCTTACCCTAAATCTAAGCATATCTAGGCCATAAATCCTGCCCATATACTGTGAAGTTGTAATAATGGCTGGCAATTCAATATAGAACTATTTATGAAAGAGTGATAAGCAAGTGTTCCAAGTTCATCTAAGCTTTTGCCCTCACCTTTTCCCTCTCCTCTACAAGTTAAAAAACATTATTATACCTCTCACTCCTGAGGAGACTGAACTAAGCTTTCAGGTACTTGGTTAGCCCTTTTGATGCTTCTCCATAAATTTTTTTCAAGTAAATCCACCATGTAAGAGTGGTTGCATTTTTCTTTTTTAGAACAGGAGTGCCTCAGTCAGATCATCACATTTATATGCCAATGCATGCGTTTCTCTCTAGTATACTTTTTATCTACATTCCACACCCAAATGATCCTTCTTTCTAATGAATTCTCATACTAGCCAGTATTGGTTTTGTAGCAGGATGTTGGCAAAGAGGATATCAGAGGCTTCAGCTCTGCAGCGACTCTCAACTCTGAGTGTAACTCCCAACAGACCCAAACCCTACAACTGAAGCACCCAGTTTCCCCTTACACTCCACCAGCATTACTATATTTTCCTCCAAAGAGACAACAAACCTTTTTCAACATCTTGTTCTGTTTGTGGAAGAATTCCACTTTGATATCACCACACACCGGCAATGGTTGAGGGAATTCAAAGTACATGTATTTGTCTTCTCGTCTTGGGGGTCCTGAAGGAGAGGTGAATATCTTTACCTTTAATTGGTACACCACAAATTGAGGATCTGCAGGGTAAAACATAAAAGGCTATTATTTCACAAGTAAAATCTTTTAACTTCCAAAACCTGGGTTAATAGATTCACAAAAGGTTATAATTTGCAATATGAAAAACAGATTTTAAAAGTATTTATTTAGAACTATCCAATGTGATACGATAAACAAGAAAATCACCACTTCGCAGAAAGATCTTTCATAGCTTAAAGCATAGAAACGTCACTTAATAGAACCCTAGAACTCTCAATGTCAGAATTTCAAACTGATATACAGTAAACTTCCAATAATCCGGCACCTTTGGGAGCCAGGGGGTTCTGGATTATCAAATATGCCGGACTATTGGACAGGGGGGCTGTGAAGGAGATGGGGGGCGCGACACTGAGGGACCAACCCAGCAGCACCCCAGCTGCTCTGTCCCAGACTTCGAGTCAGCCGCTGCTGAAACTGACCAGCGGCCGACTCGGGGAAGCCCGGGGCAGAGCAGCGCCAATTGTCCAGCTGCCTGGAGCACTTTCAGGTGGTGCTGGACTATCAGGAGTGTCGGACCACTGGATGCTGGACAACTGGAGTTTTACTGTACACTGAGTGTGAGGCTGATTGAAATGTGGCCATATAGATAGATCACTGTTGCAACCACTCTCATGTTTGCGGCAAATCTTGCACAGTATGTACCAAATGCCGTGTCTATGAAGAGCTGGTAATTCGCTGTTATGATGATGCTGTTGGTATTAGGGAAGTTAGATATCGGGTATCTGAATAATTGTGTTACTGCATGAAATCTTAGTGGTTACATGACTATTTGACAGTCCTCAGGGGCAGGGCCAACAGCCAGTGCACTCCTGGCCCCACTCCTGGGAGCCCACTGCCACTCCACACTGCTGCTGCTGTATCAGAGGCTGCCTACTAAATCTGTCCAGCGGGGTCCGAGCTCCCCATGGACAGAGGATGCACCACAGAATCTGAGCAAACTGTCTGTGGGGAGCTTGGGCCCACTGCAGACAGGGGCTGATGCTGCCCTGTGCTGCTGCCCCTGCATCAGAAGCAGCGCAGGGCAGCAGGCAGTATTCCCTTGCTCACCCTCGTTTAATCAGTTAACCCATTAAAATTTAAGCGGTTAACTAATTAAATGGGATTTTACATCCCTAATATGAAATTATGATTATTGGCTATGAACTTGTCTCTCAAATGTTTGCTTCTCAGAGACCACAACAGGACGTTTGGCCAGCGTATGGTGAAGAACTATTCAGGCTGAATAGAACTACTTGGACTGACAGTGGGCCTAGACAGGTACCAATCCACATCCAATGTGAAAACCCAGACTATGACGGGAGAAATGGCTTCTACCTGTAAAGAACTGAGTCATATGGATAGGTGGCCTGCTCATGTGACAAACTCCATCTTGTACTTGTACTTTTCCAGCGCAAGAACAATGGGAATCCCTAGATATGGCAAAGGATATAGAAAGCCCTGGAAATTCCCATTTTGTCTTCAATCCTGCTACCTACCTCTGTAGTATCTTTGCTACAAACTGAAGCTCCAAACCAGGGCTACTCAACAAGTGCCCAGAGCCCATTGTTTGCAGCCCATGGTGTGGTTTGGGTTTACACGGGGCTCAACATATGGCCCAGGGGTGGGATCCTTTGAACATGGCCTCCTCCACTGGGAACACACTCCACAACAGCAAGGTGAGCACTGAAACACGCAAGTGGACAGGCTGGCTTGAACAGATGGGAACAGGGTGTTGGCATTTCTAGCCCTTGGGGAGGAGGTGACAGGAGCACCGGGGCATTCTGGGAAGTGCTTTGTATTCATACACATCAGTGTGAAAGAAGTTATTTGCATATATATATATATATATAATTTGCATGCATATGCAACCACACTTAAGTTGCAGCCCTCAGCATGTGATGTGAGTATCACTGTGGCCCCCCCATGGCTTCCAAAGTTGAGTAGCTCTACTCTAAACCAAGGACTGAATGGCCCCTCCAAGCTGCAGATATGCTCCAGAGACCTTGGTTAAGACAGCAGTTTAGTCCATCATTGCTACAAGCCTGAACCAAGAACTTTACCACTGTTGATTCCTTTAACAATTTAACTCCAACTCTTCCTTTTTATAAATAAACCTTTAGCTTTCAAGTTACTAAAGGATTGGAGAAATGTGCTTTAACAAGACTGAGTTATAAATTGACCTTAAAATGTGGCTGATCCTCTGGGATGGGAAGAACCTTTTTATTTTATGAGATTGGTTTTCAGAATCTCATCAGTACACGAAGTGTTACAGGTGGTGACACAAGAACTGGAGAGTGAGGAAACTGTTTGTGTGACTTGTTGTTAGTCAGCGTGGTGAACAGAAGTTCTCTTTTTGTCTGGTTTGTTGTACCTTGTAGCAGAGGAACTCCAGTCATGAGCTGTAAGCAGCCCTGTCTCTAAAGCAGTATCCCTTAAGCCCCCACCCCTTGTTACAGTAAGTATAACAGTAAAATAAAATTCTTAGTATTTCATTCTATATTCTAATTTATAATACCATTTTTACATAGTCACTTGTATCTTCTTCAGCCTGATCCCTTTGCATATTTAAAACATATATAGTAGTACCTACTAGTATCTGCTTATTTAATGACAAAACAGTTTTTTACTTTTTACTTCTGCTTGAATTTCAGTTGTTCCAGAATAAACTGGATTCTGCTCTGATTTAAGAGTAAACAGAATGGTTAACTTAATTCCAATTACTGTGTCAAATGTTAAACAAATGTATAGACACACTGACGATAGTACTATGAAATCTGAATTAATCCAGCCCACAGAAACTTTACTGCTAGTCATGATCTAGAAGTGATTAGTAATTTCACTTAACTTTTAGCTCAAGTTAAGTCTCCAAGGACAGAAGTTAGATATGCTTAGTTTGCAAATAGTAAAGCTTATCTGATCTAAAAATCACCAATACACAACATGAAATCCAGCAACATTTATCAGAATCACTTTTCAGTCTAGAAACACACTTCAGGTCTAATTCAGGCTGATCACTGGGCTAGGGAGCTAGCCTTGAGCTAGACTGTGAAGCCACTTTGAATCTACTATTGCAGCCCAAGAAGTGCAGAGTCTATTGCCAGATCCCTATTTACAGCGCTGGATGGCATGACATTTACAGCCTCCTCTCCTCACTCAAAACCTCATCTTCAGTCTTCAGATCCTGCCACCACTCTTCTTTCTGAAGAAATGCCACACGGATCCTGCAGTTAGGGACCTCAGAACTCCTGGAAGGGGTGGTAAGTTTTAGCCCTCAGGCTGTGTCTACATTGGCATGATGTAGCAGCTGCTTTTGCGCAAAAACATGCTGCCTGTCTACACTGGCAGGGAGTTCTTGCACAAGAACACTGATGTTCCAATGTATGAAATCAGTGCTTCTTGCACAAGAACTATGATGCTCCCTCTCAGGAATAAGCCCTCTTGCGCAACTGTTCTTGTGCAAGAGGCCAGTGTAGACAGGCAACATGAATTTCTTGTGCAAGAAAGCCCGATAGCTAAAATGGCCATCGGAGCTTTCTTGTGCAAGACAGCATCTACACTGGCATGGATGCTCTTGCGCAAAAGCACATCTCTTGTGCAAAGGCACATGCCAGTGTAGACGCTCTCTTGTACAAATACTCTAACGCAAAAAATCTTGCGTTAAAAGTATTTTCGCAAATTCTTGCCAATGTAGCCTCAGTGTTTGCTGAAGTTAATCACAACAGATACAGAGATTTAAAAAGCAGTCAATTACAGGTTTCCTACATGAAATGGTTTAAAACCTCAAAGAAACTACACTTTGAGGAAAAACACACAGTGGTAATTAATACATGTGTCTAATAATTTGTTAACTTATCAGAAGTAGAAGTAATAGAGAAGCTTATCAAAGTACAAGTTTAAACCTATTATGCACACAATGTAGAAAACCTGCTCAAGGTAATGTTAAGACTTATAAAAAGTTAATGCTATTAGGACCACACTTTGCTGAGGAGAGAGATTTCCAAATACATCTCTAATCTTCACTTTACCATTTTGGTGGTTTTTCTTTTGTTTGCAGACAGTCACCTCCCTTCCTGTTCCTGCAAATGAAGCTAGTTTTTATAGACCTCTATAAAAACCTGCATTTGGCTACTTTAAGTCTATGCATTTTCAAGTTGTATCTTACAATGGCATTAATTTCAGTCTGTTGCCCCTTACTATAATGCCAATACTGAAATGATGGTAAGCAACATTTTTGTACATAAATAGAAAATGAATGGATGTTACTACTTTGAAACACACTCTTAAAGACAAGGGTGAATACAGATTTTCAGTTAAACTCAAGTCATCGGATAGTTTCCTTCCCAATACATAGCATATTCCCAAAGCAGAATTACATCTGGCTAGATGCGTTAACTTTGTAAGTCTCTGAAATAAGTCCTTCCTTCAGAAAGCAGCAAATAGACAATAAACATGTATGCAGCAGAATCACACGTTTTAGAGTCCATAGAGAAGAAAAATGTCATGTGTTGGTTAAACAATCATGGGAATCTCCTTGTAGTTGAGACACTACATAACTCTCACAGAACCAAAACTTTACTGAAATAATACTGCAGAAAAGTGAAGTTGCTGTGTTTAATTAATTTTGAATAAGCAACAAAAAGAGAGTACACCCTTCTTAACCACTTTAAATGTTTCCCAATTTAAAGTTTAATGAAACAGCACCTGTTTGTATGGTGGTTTAAGACAAATGCCACACAACTTACATGGAACTTTTTCAAAGATAAAAGAGTGCATAGTCAGGATTGGAATCCAACAGATCTCAAGTCTCTAAACAGGATTCCTTATACTACTATGGCATTCTACCACTCAAAAGGATAAGTTGGTTCTGTGATGTAAGGGCATTGGGATGTAATGTTAATCACAAGGAGCTACATAACTATATACAAATTCAAATACCTATACCTCTACATATGCAAATACCTACACATTTTAGCAGACAAGAACCATACACATTTTAGCAGACAAGAACCATTAATACAGAATAAGGGTACTTACTGCAAGTTCCGCCACTGAACATTGGAATAGTTTCAAACATCATCTTGTGAAACAACAGTGCCACTGGTCTATAATCCAGGTGATTCTTTAACAGATAACTATAATAATACACATAGCGTCTCTGACTGGGAATAGTTACTCCCTAAATAAAGAGAGAACAAATTTAAAAACAATCCATCAATTATTAATTACTAGTTCACATTAATAGGCAGGAGCCAATTAAAATAAAATTACTAAAACCAGTTCTAAGTATAAAAAGTCACAGTGGACCCAAATTTAGCATTTATGCATCTTAATGGTAATATCTTAATTACTGGAAATTAGGGGTTAGAAAAAGTTATCCCAAACCTGTTAGTACAAAGACTAAATCCACTAGAAAAGGGGAAAACTTGCCCCCAAACTAATTCCTGTTTTGGAGGGTAGGGAAGTTGAGAGGAAAGGAAGGAGAGGAGAGGTCATCTGTACTTGTGGTTTTCCATTTTTTTTCCAGGTGACCCAACTGAAGAGAAATGTTCATGCTTAACACTCAGCAAAACTAAGGATAAGGGCTTTGGGGTATAGCAGGAGGTTTAGGACTGGGGCAGTGGGTAGGGATGCTGGGGTGAGGGCTGTGGGGTGGGATTGGGGATTAGAAGTTCACTATGTAGGAGGGTAGGGTAGGGGTTGAGGTGCAGGATGGGGTCAGGGCTAGTGATGCAGGCTATGCAATTTAGGGTGCAGGAGACTCTGGGTCTGTGGGGGTTCAGGGCTGGGGCAGTGGATTGGGGTACAGGCTTACCAACCATGGTTTCTGGTGACCAGGAGGTTCGAATGCAGGCTTCCTGCCTGTCTTGGCTTTCTGGACCACACTGTCCCAGAAGCAGTCAGCAACAGGTCCAGCTCCTAGGCTGAGGCGTGCAAGCAGCTACACATGGCTCTATTCTGCAAGCACGGACCCTCTCCACCTCCCATTTGGTTAACCAGATTTCTGGTTAATCTACAGTAAAGCTGGTGCTTAGGGCAGAAGCAGCATGGGGAGTCCTGTGTCCTACTGCTGGCCACTTCTGACACCATGCTGAACCGCAGAACACGTTTGGCCAAGAGTTTTTGAAGTGTGGGTTGTGACCCAGACTTAACTGGCTACCAAGGTCCCTGGGTGCTAAGCAAGGTGATCCAGTGCCTTACTTTCTGCAACCCAGTACTGAGTCGCACTTTGAAAACCAATGATCTACATGGAACACTTTTTCATCTTCCCATACACAGCACCATACCTGCTCTGCCTTTCTTGCAAAAACTTCAAATGCAGCACACCACATGAGATGAGAAGCAATGAAAAAGCTTAACAGCATGGTGTCCAGCTTCTATTACATTGTGCTAAAGGATTTTTCAAGTCTTGCTTACCTTCAACTCATGTACATATTTCCTAATGTAAGGTTTTCAGTAATAAAAATATGGAATGCTACCCTCAATTGTATATATTAAATTAATATAAAAACTCAAATGGCTTTAAGGTCCACAAAGCAATCTACAGCATCATGTTGCTTTTTAGAAAAAAAGATTTCAATTAGTATCACCATATATTTAGTGGGAAGGCCACATGAACCACCTACATTTACAAGATTTCAAGTCTGCAGTAGGTTTTAGGCATACTTGCTAACATTGCCTATAAAATTCTAGTGCCATTATTATTTCCACTATGAAACCCATTTATGAGAGGTTTCACAAAAAGAAGTGGAAATAGATTACATTAGGCCAACTAGCCCAATTCCGTGTCATTACTGGATTGTTCAACTACATTATTTTAAACCTCTGCATTAAATGATCATTTGGAGAAACAGTTGAATAACTTTTCTAAACTAAATGTAACTATTTTAAAATTTTAATGCAGCAATAAGTTAATCAAAAATATTCTGGTTTATTCATTTTTATGATTTTCAGAACAAAAATTAGTGACAAAGATGATCAATATTTTACCTAGAGAATTATAGAGTTCAAAACAATATATAATGTAGTTTGTTATATACAGATTCAAAACAGAACTAGTGCATATTAATGTTCACATTACAATAGGAAAAAAATAGGTATAACTGTTTTCTGAGAAAAGTCATATTACAGATACATGCATACAAACATGCACAAGCACGTCCACAAACAGTTTGGTCTTAGTAACTGATATTCAACTGAACATGTTAATTAAGGAAACATCTCAATTCTGAAGAGGTATGCTATATTTGACTTGAAACAAATTTCTGTAGGACTGTCAATCACAATTTTAAATTGCACTGTTCAACAGAATACCAACAAAAAATTATAAATACTGAGAGGTTTTCTACATGTTCAAAGATATTGATTTCAAATGCAACATAATGCAAAGTGTACAGTGCTCATTTTATATTATTTTTATTACAAATATTTGCACTATGCAACAGAAAAGTAATGTAGTGCAGTCTATCATTTATGCACAAAGTACACATGTAGGTTTTTGTTACATAGCTGCATTAAAAAACAAAACAATGTAAAACATAAGCACTTATAAGTCCATTTAGACGTACTCTGATTCAACTAATTGCTAAGACAAACATGTCTATTTACATTTGTGGGAAATACCTGCTTCTTACTTATAAGATTTCCTGCAAGTGAGAACAGGTGTTCAAATGGCAATTTTATAGCTGGCATTACAAGGTATTTAAGTACCAGATATGCCAATCATTCGTATTTCCCTTTATGCTTTGGCCATCCTTCCAGAGCATGTGCTTCCCGGCTGATGAAGCTAATTAAAAATAACATTAAATCTATGACTGAATTCCTTGAGGGAGAACAATGTCACCTGCTCCTTAGTTTTACCTGCATTCTGCCAAATATTGTGTTATGGAAGTCTTGAATGATGATCCAACATATGCTGTTCAATTTAAGAACACACCTTCACAGATTTGGTAAATGCAAAGAAGGCATCAATGAGAGATTTCTCAAGACAACTACAGCTTCAACACAAGGTTTAAGAATCTGAAATGCCTTCCAAAATCCAAGAGAACCTGTGGAACATGTTGTCAGAAGTCTTAAAAGAGCAACACTGATTCAGAAGCTGCAGAACCCAAAACATCAATAAAGATAACCCTCTGTTACCAGATCAAAATGAACGTGTCAGGCCACACTGCTCTGAATCATCATCCAACAAATCCATCACCAGCATGAAACCATGTCCTCTGGGACAATGGTCTAACCAGGAGGGGGGAAATATAATGTTTAGCATATCTGGCACGTAGTTGTCTTGCAATGCTGGCTACAATGGAGCCAGGCAAAATGTTGGTTCTCACTTTCAGGTGACCATGTAAATAAGAAGCAGGCAACATTACCCCAAAAAATGTAAACAAATGTGTTTGCCTTAACTGGCTGAAGAAGTAGGACTGAGTGGACTTGTACGCTCAAAATTAGGGATGTTAAATTTAGTTTAATCAACCCATAGACTAGTCAATAAGCAGGGGAGCCACAGCAGGGTAGCTAACCCTGCTGCAGCTCTGCCTTTTAAATGTGTTAAGAGCTTGTCGGCTCTTAACACATTTAAAAGGCTAAAGCGCAGCAGAAGGGACCCAGTGCAATATGGGATAGCTGATTCCCAGCTCATGCAGGGTCCGCCCTGCCCCCTCCCCTTTACAACTACGCACCAGCCTTTTAAATGCATTAAATGGCAGCTCTAATACATTTAAAAGGCTAAAGCAGGGCCTGGGGGGAGGAGGAGGGCAAGTGTGAGCAAGGAATTAGCTGTCCCAGCTCACACCAGCACCCTTCCCCCAACTGAGCTTCTGATTTTTAAATGTATTAAGAGCCAACAGGCTCTTAATAAATTTAAAAAGCAGAGGAACAGAGTCTGGGAGTGGGAAAGAGCCAGGAATCAGCTAATTCCCGGCTCATGCCCACTTCCCACCTACACCGCTGCTCCCCGCAGAGACAGTGCTGTTGGGAGGGGGAGAGGGAGACACGACTGGCTTTTAAACTGGCTCCCCCCAGCACTACTCCTGCTCCCCTCCCTTACTGTCTCTGATAGAGGAAGCAACAACAGGGGGAGCGAAGGGTGTGACTAGTCAAGAGACTAGTCAACTATCCGATAAGCTTTCGCTTCTCAGATAGTCGATTAGTCGCTTATATCCCTACTCAAAAAGTTGTGCACTTTTTCGAGTGCAGTTACATAAAACAAATCTTCATTTGTAACTTCCACTTTCACCATAGAAAGATTGAACTATAGTACTTATATAAGGTGAAGTTTGAAATATTTCTCTATTTAATAGTGACAATATTTATAATTAAAAATATAAAGTGAGCACTGTATTACTTAATATTCTGTGTTCTGATTGAATTCAATATTTGAAAATGTAGAAAACATCCAAAATACTTGGTCATTTTCTATTATTGTGTAATGATGTTATTGAAACCACAATCATAATTATTTTTAATCATTTGACAGCCCTAATTTTTTCCTTTTTAATAATGCTGCAAAATGAAGGCCTTTTACAACTCCAAACATTTCTATATTACAGATTTCACCCCCGCTCTCCCATTCCGCTTATGGTACCTGTACAATGGATGCCTACAAGTAGCTATCTGACAACTCTGTCTGATAAGGTTTTGACTTCAGGCTGCTTTATCAGATCCATTTCTTAAAGCAGCTTTTAAATATTTTCCTAATACAAGTCTGGACTTTAAATTCAGAAACATAGCCCAGACACTAAAAATGACCAACACACAGCTTGGCAGGGCTTCAGAATGGGGGAGTAGATTGAAAAACAGATACAGATAGGAAACAGCTTCCTCTTCTATTATATCATTTCCACTCTAACACACTTTTATAGAGACATCTCTCTAATCCTTACCAAGACAGCTAACACTGAGACCAGACCAAGGGGAAAATAGTTATATAGTAATAGTTGATATGCTGAATGCTGTATCAATGCAGAAACAAATATTCTTGAAGATAATAACCAGGTGCCAATCTTGCCAAGTGGCAGCTTGACAAATTTTGGAAACAAAGACCAATTTTCTTTCAGACCAGACAGCAATTATAACTCATCTTATTGCCAAAGAACGTGGTCTTTATG
Organism: Pelodiscus sinensis; assembly: GCF_049634645.1. Taxonomy (NCBI): domain Eukaryota; kingdom Metazoa; phylum Chordata; order Testudines; family Trionychidae; genus Pelodiscus; species Pelodiscus sinensis. The sequence goes on along the minus strand of NC_134718.1, from coordinate 38,789,475 downwards.
CCTGAAGCCCTAACAAACCGATAGGCACACAAAGCTTAAAGCAGAAAGAATAAAAATCATAGACTTGCGTAAGTAGTAGAGTTTTTATCAAGTCCATGGTATACCTGCTTAACCTTATTGAAGAAAGTTATGACAAAAAAAGAGGAGAAATCTATTAGGGTGGATTGATTTTAATTGTGATTTCAATTTGCAAACAGGGAAACCCTGATCTATACCAATTTAATCTAGTTTCACATTTGTATTTATTTTCCTAAAGCAAGTGAGATAACCATTCCAACATGTTGACTTGCAAATAGAGACTTTATGCTAAATTTAGTACTTCTGTTTGCTAACCAAGGTGACGTCATATCTATGCATAGTTAAGCAAGTAACTCACCTTTGTTAGACAACAGTAAATGAAGCATTTCTTATTTACTAGACTTTATTTGTGTTTTGTAATAAGATCTCTTTGGATATTAATTAACGTTTGTGTGTTGGACACACAAGATAAAAAATGTTTTTGCATTTAAAACTAACAAAATTAAAATTATCTGTAGTGTGTTAATTGAACTGACTTTCTGGTCACTGTGACCCTCTTAAAACTAGATCTTATTCTCAGACTTATTTATCTTTCTCTTCCAGTGTCTGAATAAAAACCAAGTTTTCCTGCCTTTTCAACTCTCAAACGGTTTCTTAAGTTTTAATGAACTAGTCAGCAAGGTAAACCAGTTGAATCAACTGAAATAAAAAAAATTCACTTTGCACCTGCAGACAAAGCTGTTGATGTCAAAAAGCTGATCTAGCATTTCAACAATCCCGGTGCCAAATATTTTGCTAGTGACTTCTACCAATTCAGTGACTTGATTTGCATTAAATCTTGGAAGCAAATATGTACCAAATATTTGAATTCAAATGATTAACAGATTAGAGGAAATTCAGGCCTTAAATAGGTTGTCATGTCAAATTTAATTATAAATAAGTTAGTTTTAAAAATAAACCTAAATTTATATTAAAATCCAATTAAATTTTAGATTTTATTTTAAAAATTCAAATTTTATCCACCTTGATATCTATATTGTTTCCCAAGGAAACTAGTTTGTTGTGTGTATGCTAAACAAGTGTATGCCCACACAAGATGATCTACTGTTATGTGAGCCAGAGTTTGTAATACCTGGATATGGTGTTTCTATACCAGTTGGCAGAAGGCAAAAATAAACAGACTTGAATGCAAAGATCCAACATTGCAAAACACACATGTGGAACATTTTTGCCTAGATTGTTTCCCGAGCTGACTCCAAATTACCCATTATCCCTTTACTTTTGCACCATGACATTAATAGTATATTATGAAAAGCAGAACCTGAAATATTTTTTTTCCAACACTGTCTCTAGTAGCACAATAACAGCAGAAGTTGCAAATATTACCAGATTCAGGACATCCGATTTAAAATAGGCTATCACTCAAATATGTTAAATCAGTCTCTTTGGTCAGCCAGGATCATTCAGATGCAATACAATGGACACTACTTGGAAAAAAGTCAGATATCCAATTATAACTATTCTGAGATACCATTTCAGAAAATAATTCACACTCATTGATTTATTCAGATAGAACTATGTTTAACAAACTTGACATCAACTCTACTGGCTCAAAGAGTTATTCCTCCAAGGACAGAAACATCAAGATGTGGATAGATGCTAAAAAGGGCCCTTGAATGAAACATCCTTAACTAAAACCATGCCATGATTGCTTCCATCTGGGACTAAACCGATACCTACTAGTAGCGCCATAGCTTAAGCAGTATATATTTGCCTTCTCCAGACCAAACTATTGTTAGAACTGCCTTTGAGAAGGCACTGGATGTGGATGCTAGTGTCTCTTTCGATGGGAACATGCAGGAAAGTTCCCTGGTTTCCTGTCAAAAGAATTCTTTCATGTCCAACTTAGAATAGCTAGGCACAATAAAGTTAGCCATTCCAGATCAACCACGGGTTAAAGCATACTACGTCTCTTTGTAACTGCAAAAAGGATGAAGTAGATATACTATAATAATTATTGACACTGAAAGTATTGTTTGTATGAATACATTTTATGCTGATCTTCAAAAAGCCTTATATTTTGCTTCCCAAGGTCCAAAAGTAGAGGATACACGATAAACCCATTTTCCGGGTAACAGAATTAATGTGTTACCTTCTATCCACTACTTTGAATGCTTCTAATCTTTTGTCTATTTTTGGGAAGGTTAAACTTGGACTTCAAGAAGTAAACAGCTGGCAGCCTTTACTTCTAACATCAAGTACACTTTACAGGGCTTAGACACATTCTGCTATCTCTGGAGCCAAAGTATCAAATAATGAAGTTCTGCTTCAGATAACTGACAATCTGAAATGGTTCCTGCAAAAGGCAGCACACCTGCCTTGCCTTTCCATATTTTTGGTCAAGAGTAGGATATATAAGGTTCCTTTGTCTAGGAAATTCAGAGTAGCCTCAGCTTCCTTATCTGGTGTTGACAAAGACGTTTGGGAAATTTCACACCCTGAAAAAGTGAGCCACAGAAAAACTGGAGCCTGTACTCTTCAGTCAGTCATACTTCCTCTTACAATTGGACTCATACTTCTTGTCTACATCGTCTTACGTACCACAAGACCCTTGAGAGAATTCATTTGCTTTGCTTGTTAACTGCAAAACTCTCCCTAGTTACTGTCCCCTGGGATTTGAATCTCTCTAAAGCAGGCTACGTACATATTGTGGGTTACTTTGAGGAGATAATTTAGCATCAAATTAAAAAGACAATTTTCATTTATATATTTCTTTATCCTTGCCCCAATAGAAAAGTAAGAGTTGGTTTTTCTTATGAACCCTATTCTACTTTCAACTCAATAAGTCAAATTAAAATCCTACTAGACACTGTAAATTTTCAAAAAAATAGCACTTGAAATACAACATTAAGATAAAGAGATACAGTGGAAGGGAATCATAAAAGCTACTAGAAACTACATCAATACTACGATTGTTAAAATGTGTTTATTAAAGTAAATGTGTAACCACTAAAAATTTCAGTGGTTACCAGGGGAGGGCAAAAGGGCCTCCGCAGGCCATATCTTGCCGCCAAGTGGGTTGATTAGGCCCGCAGAAGCCCTGCTGCTCTCCCATCCCCAGGCACTTTAAAGTGCCATGTGCTGTTCACAGGGCAGGAGACGATGTCACACAAACCCCCACCCCAAAGCCCTAATTGGCCTGGGGGCAAGGGAGCTGTGGGAAGTTTCCTCTGCCCTTCTCCCACCCTGCAAGTAGTGTTCTCCGGGAGAGGGACGAAGCGGGGGCAGGAGAAGGTTTCTTGCACTCCCCTACCCCCAAGGCCTGATTGGCCTGGGGATGGAGGAGCTTGCGAAGCCTCTTCCTGCACTGCCAGGGTCATGGGTGCCTAGTGGGGGAGGGACAATTTTTTTGAAGTGGCCCTGGCCAAAAATTATTACCCACTGCTGGGTTACACAGTTACATGAGGGAGGATGGCTCCCTGACAGCCGGTGCACATGAGGAGCTGGCTACCCACAAACACTGACTCCCACCTGTCTCCTTGCATTGGTGCCTCTGTAAATGATTACACTTCCACATCTCTAATCAATACATATCTATAAACAGCATTCCTAAAATTAATAATTATCTTTCAGTGAAATAATCACAACCAAGTGGAGGTAAAGACAGCAGATCTTAGAGAACAGAGACTGAATTATCATTAACATATTTAGGTATTTACACAATGAGACTTTAAATAGGGCTCTGACCATTTGTTTAAAGATACAGAATTTTTATAAGAACATCTGTAAGTGCTTATGGCTCAAATGACACAATATCTGATCCTTAACTGTTTACCTCAAAACCATCCTTGAGGTGGATATTACAACCCCCCCCCCAAAAAAAATAAAGTCACAAAACAGAGGGTAGGGAAAATACAAGAATCTTAAGGGACTTATGACCATATATGCATCCTGAAGTAACAAGAATATTTGGTTAAATTATTACAATGGTATTTTGTTTTGAATACAAATTATCTGACAAGTGTCTCTTTTTTTCTAACTAGAACCTCCATAGGGATTTTATTACTCTCCTTGAAAACAAAACACTGAACATGTAGGTATCTTATAGTGCTTGATCATATATACTAGAAGATGACAGATTCAACATTCCTTTGGTTAAATTGTTTCTTTTGCTAAGACAGATCACTAAGTGAGTGTGTGAACAGGTCCACTATTCACTGATTTGTTAAAATCATCATAGTTATGGAGGGAAGTCTTAAGTTGGATTCACAGTATATGATGTTAGGATTTGCTGAGAAAGGACTGGATTTTTAAGCAACATGGGTAGTTATAGAATGGATACAGAAGAGACGAGAGAATATGGGGGCAAAGGGGGAAATCACATCTGTACTAGATGTCTATGTACTTAATGGGAGAAGTTATGGGAAATAAGCAGAAGAACTAGAAATGCTAAGCTGGCATCACGGAGGCTTAGAAGGATAATACACAAGACTGGAATACTGGTATAGAAGGCTACAGCTAGCTTTGGAAGGTCAGGCAAGGAAAAGAGGTGGTGTTGCCTTATATCAGAAACATACACATTTGAACTGAGGTTCAAATGGAAGTATGAGACAGACTTGTTGCAAGTCTCTGGGTAAGGCTAAATGGGTAAAAAACAACAATGGCAGAGGTCTGCTACAGACCACCTAATTAGAAAGAGAAGGTGATGAGGTTTTTTTTTTTATAAACAAACAAAACCCAAAGCACAGGACTTGATGTCCCAACACCATGAACTACCCAGGTATCAGTTAGCAAATAACACAGCAAGGCAAAGAAACCAGCTCTTGGACTGTATTGGAGACCATTTTTTACTCAGAAGTTGAAGAAAGCCACTAGGGGAGATTATGTTCTAGATTTGATTTTGACCAATATGGTTGAAAGTGAAATACAGATAAGGTGAAAGTAATCATGAAATAAGTTCATGATTCTAATGAATGGTAAGTTAAAGAACAGCACAATAAAACGGATTTCAAGAAGGCAGACTTTAGCCAACCCCAGAAAGCTGGTAAGTAGGCTTGCTTTCCAAGGGACCTTAAAGGACAAACAGTTCAAGAGACTTGACAGTTTTTCCATCAGAGACATTAATGCCACAAGAGCAAACTATACCACTACATAGGAAAGATACAAAGTATGGCATGAAACCACCAGGGCTTAATCAGGAGATTTTCAATTACCTGAAACTTAATAAAGAATCCTACAAAAGTGGAAATTAGGTGAAATTACAAAACGATGAATATAAACAAACACCACCACAAGTATATAGGAATAAATTAAGTAAGGCCAACTCACAAAATGGTATTAAACTAACTAAAAGACAAAGGGAACTAGAAAACATTCATTAGAAGCAAGAGGAAGACTAAGGACAGATTAGAACCATTATTCAAATGAAGGAGAGAAAACAACAGTAAATGTGAAAATGGTAGAGGTGCTTAATGATTTTGTTGCAGTTTTCACAAAAAAGTTTAGTAGGAATTAGCCATTTAACCTAATGAATGCCACTGAAATTGAGGTAGGACCAAAAGCAATATGGGGATGAAGTTAGACAAGTTAGATTTTTTTAAAGTTACCAGGGTCTGATTAAATGCATCCTAGAATACTCAAGATGCAGACAGATGTCTGAGTCAGTAGCATTTATTGTCAAAAAGTCATGGAAGATGGTTGAGATTGCAAAGAACTGGAAATATGGTGTCAAACTATGAACAAGGGAAGAAGGACAATGTGGGGAATTACAGACCAATCAGCTTAACTTCGGAACACAGAAATATAATGGAGCAAATATTAAGCAGTTTGCAGACAGACAGAAGGCAAGGTGATCAGTAACAGTCAGCATTGATTTGTCTAATCAACCTTATAGCTTTCTTTAGCAGGATAGCAAACCTTGGGGGGGGGGGGGGGAGGGAGAAGGTGCCACGCTCATAGCTGGTGATGTGGTATATCTTGACTTTAGTGAGGTTTTAGATACAGTCTCCATGACCTTCTCAAACATACTAGGGAAATACAATCTAGATGGAGCTATTAATAAGGGGGTTTAACTGGTTGAAAAACTGTCCGTAGAGAATAATAATCAGTGGTTCCCCAGGCAAGCTGGAAGGGCATATCAAGTGGAGTACTGCAGGGATCAATTCTGGATCCAGTTCTGTCCAATATCTTCAACCGTTATATAGATAATGGCATAGAGTACACAGTTATAAAGTCTGCAGATACCTACCTGGGAGGGGTTGCAAGTAATTTGCAGAATAGAATGACCTGGACAAACTGGAGAAATGGAAAACTGAAAAAAGATAGGATGAAATTCACTAGGGACAAATGCAAAGTTCTCCAGTATGAAGGAACTAGCAGTTACACCTACAAAATGGTAAATGATTGCCTAGGAAGGAGTAATGCAGAAAGGGATCTGGGGATTACAGTGAATTATATGATAGGTAAGTCAGAGAAAACCTATTGCATAAAAAGCAAACATTCTGAAATGTATTAGCAGGAATGTTGCAAGTAAAACATGGGAAGTAATTCTTGCACTCTACTCTATGCTGTTTAGGCTTCAATTGGAGTTTGTTATCCAGTTCTAGGTGCCACATTTCAGGAAAGATGAGGATATACTGGAGAGTCCATAGAAAAGCAACCAAAATTCAAGGCCTAGAAAATATGACCTGTGAGGGTAGATTTAAACAGAACTGGGTTTGTTTAGTCCAGAGAAGAAAAGACAGAGGGGACATGACAGTTACAAATAGAAGTTTGTTACAAAGAGAAGAGTAAAAAAAATTTGTTACCTTGGAGGATAGGAAAAGCAGCAATAGGCTTAAATTGCAACAAGAGAATTTTAGGTTTGACAGAAAAAAATATCCTGTCAGAATGGTTAAGCACTGGAATGACTATGTAGGGACACTGAGGAATCTGTGTCATTGGAGATTTTTAATAGCAGGTTAGACAAACACCTGGCAGGGACTGTAGATAATATTTGGTCCTGCCTTAAATCTGAGGGACCAGACTAGAAAACCTCACTAGGTCCCTTCCAGTCTTCAATTCTGTGACTATGTCTTAGTCCTCAGAGTAGAACAGTTTTAAAGACATCCTAAAGTTCAAGAACTGCTTTGTTCTTGGATATTGTAGCAATTCAGTGATAGCTACCAAGAAAGGACTGGAGCCAACATACCATCAGGAAGCTGTAGCCACAGCATATGAACAAAGACCATTAAGACTACTAGCAAAGAGTTAAAGGCCACAAGTGCCTTCTATCAATGTTATTTCCTGAACTCAGAAATGCCTTTCATTGAGAGGCTGGTATAGGGACTGAAAAGATGATGATGCTTTCAATGAGGCAGGATAAAAAGGAATGCTGACAGCAGCCTCTACTTTGGCCTATTACCCTGAAAGTTTCATCCCTACAGAACAGGAGTCAAGTAAAAACGAAGCAAAGTTAAGGCAAACAAGATAAATTACAGTGGCTCATTACATTTCAACCATGACAAGTAAAGGAGCAGCAGAATGCCTTAGAAGAAAGAGAAGAACCAGAGAGCTCCTCCATTAAAGCAGTGGTTCTCAAAAACTTCAGTATTAATGACCCTTTTTACACAGCAAACTTTTGAGTGCAACTACACCCCACCACCACCACCACCAAAAAAGTTAAAACATCTTTTTATATTGAACATTTATAAGTGCTGGAGGTCAAGTAGGCTTCAGATGGAGGCTGATATTCACAATCCCGAGGGATCATGACCCTCAGTTTGAGGACCCCTGCAGTAAAGGGGACAAACTAGAATAGTCCTATCTTTCAATTGGTTAAAGCCCATGCCTGTATAAGTGAATGGGATAGTTCACCATTTACCACCCACTTGATGTAATATAATGCAAAACACCCTTAGAAGAGGTGGGCTGATATTCCTATGGCTAGCAAACGTTAAGAATCTTCTGACACACAAAAGAAATAAGACACAACTTCAGCATTTTTCTTTCGGAAGCATCTTATTACCAAGAACACAGTTCTGTCATTTCTTTAAACCAAAAGTTAATCTAGCAAATCAACACAATCAAGTCTTCTGTTGAAAGCCTATCTGAATTTATCTTAATTAGCAAAAGCACCAGGGAACAGATGGTAGTGTGGAAAAAAGCAGGGTACAGTAACTCACCTTCTTGTCTCTGGTCCTTACTTCCCCATAGAAATCTAGAGCTTCTTGAGCCTTTAAAAACTTGCCTCGATGTAACAAATATGCACAAATCATTACACCAGTTCGTCCCTTTCCAGCTTTACAGTGAATTGCTGCAACATGATTGTCATCTTCACTTAGCCATTGGTCAAGATCTTCACAAAAAGGTTTGATAAGCTCTAGCTGTGGTGGGTTATGGTCTTCAAAAGGATACTGTGCAACTGTGATAGGAAGATAACATTGTAAATGTTATCTCAAATTTAAAGATTAGTTTCACAAAATGCATATTGCGCAATTAACAGTCTAAAGAGGGTAACTGAATAGGTTAAGTAGATCTGGCACAAATACCATAATGACTGTTTCCAGAAAGATGGCATACAAGATGTGGAACACAGTCTAATAGGTTTGCCCCAGCAAATTCCCCAATTACACACACTTAAGATGACACTGTCCTGTTGAATAAGACATTATACCAGAACCTATTGCTCCAAGAATAGAGGGTTACGCCATGCCCACTGATAACACTAGATAATTCTGCTCAAGAGTTCTGAGATTATGATTCACCCTATTCCTGGGACTTAACAAGTCATAGTTGCATAATTAATTCCAAAAGGCTCAAATACACATGTAACAATGTAACCATAACTTTTGTTTATTTGAAAAAATCTCTGCCCCTCCCCCCAAACAAAAAGCCCACAAAAACAGACACCATTGAAATATGTGAGTTTTACTTTTAAAATGTTTTCTCCCTTCCCTCGCACTTAATACATCAAACAAGAGATGGCAACTACTGAGAATTAGGAAGCAGAAAAATAAAAAGGAAAAGACACTTAAATCTGTGGAGAGAAATAAGCAATAACCAGGAGACTGCAGCACCCAAAATACAACACACCCGTCTTGCAGTGTCAAGCAAAATAGATAATACCTATATTGCTGCTCAGTATATTTAGTCACACAAAGCAGTATTTACTCTGCCCAACAGGTTCCCTCACTGATTTAAGGGCAGACAGACTCTTGCACAATTGCCATCCAAATCTAGTCAAACTGTACCTTGGACACTCACTCTCTAGTTTTGGCCAAAGAATACATAAAGCATCGAATTTTGGGTAAGTCTTTACATTAGTATTTTACTGACTTGTTGTATATAACATTCAAAGGGTATGTAAATTTCTTTGTAGAGACAGTTAAGATCTGAGAGCAAAAGAGATATGACATTTATTGTCAAACCAAGAGATTATTTTAGCAAAAAATTCTGGTGCAGAGCAGCGTACCATTTTATCTGAGGAAAAAAACTGCTAGAACAGCTTATTCACTCACAGCACAGACTTGTTCTTGTTCTCCTGGAAGTACAAAAAAGTCTCAACTGACAAAAAGCAATGAAATTTGACATGGATTTAAACGAGGGTCCATGACACTTTAAATTGGTAAAATCAGAATATTGCCATCTGAAATTTTGGTAAGACCTGGCCAAGGTTCCCTCTGGAGAAAAAGCCACAGAGGAGATCCTGGAAAAAGTTCCAAGAGAAGAGCAGCTTGTTGTGGGAGCTCTCCAGGGGCTAAATCTGAGTCAAGACTAGCATAGTTGATTGCTGACAAGGAGCCAAGGGCCTAGGAAGGGCTCCGCTAAAGATTCCAGAGAAGCTTGAGTTAGGCAAATATTTCAAACAGCCTTGAGAAAACTAGAACAAGATAGTCTGGAGTTTGGGATGGACAAGTCATTCCCAGTTCAGGAACCCCAGGCAAGGGCTAGATCCTGAACTAGCTGAGAAGGCCCAGGCTCCTCTAGACCATTCACCTAAAGATCATGGAAAAATCCCTATACCCAAGAAAGAACTGAGGGAAGCTAAGACAGAAGATGGGTGGAGGACAACTTGCTCCCCAAAATAAGGAGATACAATCCTAAGAGGAAAGGACTAAAAGATTACATAAACTCTAGGTAAACTGTTATGTACCACAGAGACTAAAGGTCTCATTCTGAATAGCTTTTCATTTTGTTTTGGCCTTAATTTTCTCCACAATGAAGACACCTGATTTGGTTGAAAACCCATCCTCTGAATATCAAACTCTTTCAAGATACTTCATGTTGGGCACCCCCCCCCCCCAAAATCACTTCTCTTTATTGAGTACTTAATTACTAAAACTTGCTCTTCTCTAAGGGGAAGGCAAGGTGAATGGAAGAAGGGGATTTTTAAGAACTTTATCATATATCAAAGGTGGATTGTTTTTGTGATGAAAGACAAAAATAATGCAACTCTCCAACTGAACCACCTTAGCTAAGATATGGTAGAGCAACTAGAATAAAGCATAACATTCAACTGTGTTAAGGACTCTGTGATATTCTAGAGTAAAAGGATTTCAGTAAGTGTTTTCTGAAATGTAAGCTCCTTCATAGCACAAAATACCTGAAAGTAAGCATGCCATCTGATCATGTGTTGTTAAAGGTCCACCCAACTTCATTTGTGTGTATGTCCCTCCTACTCTTGGAAGTCCTGGAATCAATCTTCCTCTCCTTACTTACAGGCTTTGACAATCAGTGAAATAGTTTAATGATGTTTAAAGCATCACATTGCACCCACTGAAATGAATGGGGCAGTTCAAACCTATGATTTCTTGTTTTCTGCCTTTCTGCAAACCACAGCAGACTCTGCAGAATCAGTTGAACTCGGATAGTGTTTGACGGTCTCTTTTGCAACCCTAACTAGAGATTCAGCGTCTACTAAGACAATTTAAACAGACTCAGGAAAAATGACTGAGTTCTGTCCATGGTTGCCAGTTGCCCTCGCCCTCCCTGCCCCCCACACACACTTTGAAAAATACTGGAACAAACACCGAGGGAGATTATACCACTCATTAGATACTTAGCTCTGGAGATCCTAATGAACTGGAGTCTGAGTATTACAGCTGCAGCATGGCCTGTTAAAGTTAAAATCTACTCTGTTATTTAACACACTGGAGGGGATTCCTTTTATAGATCCATATGAAGCAAAGTAAGCTCCTACAAAACCTGTTAGATCATCCTTACTGATGGTTGCCAATTTCCCCTGGAAGTGTTCCTGGAGATTTTATCAAAAAATAATTAAAAATTAATCTTAATTCCTGGAGATTCCAGGACTATCCTGAAGAGTTGGCAACTCTATCTACACTGAAGAACCTTTATTTATCTATGCACCCATTCTGAATCATGATATGAGAGTGAACTCTTAATGCACTGTATCCAAAAACATTGCTCTGCCAATGCTCCATGCAGGAATCTAGAGCCACTATGGGAGAACAATGCTGACATGGAACAGCAATATTAGTTTATTTTCGCTAGGTGTCCTGCCAAAAGACTTAGCTTAACCGAGGGTCAAGAGAGGAATAATTATACTCGGTAGCATCCAAAACATCCCCTCAAGTAGCCGGAAAAGCTTCAAATCAGAACACTGAGCTACCCCATTTCAACCATGGCAGAATAGTGAAACTATGAAGCAGTTTCAATTACTTAGATAGGGGAAGCCTTGATTTCAAAACTTTCTGGCAGAGCTGCCTCTTACATTGCAGGGTTAAGAATTACTGCCTATGCATTCTGGATCCCAGATGCAAACGCCATGAGGTGGGAGGCTGTCAGAGCCCAGACTCCAGCCCAAGCAGGAATGTCCACACTGCAATTTTTCAGCCCCACAGCCCAAAACCTGCAACCCCAAATCAGCTGACCTGGGGTCTGACATGTGATGCCACAGTTTTTGTTTTTTTTTAATTGCAGTGCAGATTTACCCACTGACCAATAAGCATGGCTTTACCCATTTTTTGGGAACTAAGTGTTCATCAAATCTAACAGAGTGCTTCAAAGTTTGTTTTAAAATCAGCTTTAGTCATAACCTCAGACTTACACATAAATTTCATCTATTTGTGTCCTTAGCCCATAACAGATAATTGCTAAGAACATACTCTCTGCACAGTGTTAAGCACCACTATAAGCTTCTTATGAAAGACTCTTAAGTTACATTAATACAATTCTTCTTCCTCCCACCCCCCCAAACACTACATTGATATTTGACAGTTTCAGTTTGCACCTTTAGTTCAGAAAAATAAAATGAGAAGATGGGAAGGAAAAGAAGCTAATAGCCTAGACTCTAGGCAGCACAAACATACCTCTGCAGTTAAATTTGGTGGTGTCATAATGTCTTTCAGCACATCTAAAAAGAAAAGATTAAAGTTCAATATAAATACTTTAGATAAGTCTAAGGTGTCTACAACACTTTGTTACATAACAATCAGCATAGGAAAGCCAAGAAAAAAAATTTAAGGTCACATCACCGCTATAGCTCAACACCACAGCTAAACTTGACCTACAAAATTTAGATTATGTTGTTTTAAAATATATTGGTTAAATTGCTATGGCAAATAAAAAAGATATTGCTGAAAACTAAGGATATCCTACAGTAACTGGTGGTTCTTTGGTGAAGATTAGTGGTCACTCCATGTCACTGTCTTGTACATTTTAGAAACTGACACTTCTGAAGAAGATGGAGGCGGTCACTTGAACTTTGGTGAGCCCTGATCCAGGGTCAAAGTAAATGTCAGAACTTACCCATGAGCCCTGCACCAGACCTGGCATCTCTAACCCAGGCCCTTTTAAATCACCAGGTCCCAGGACAGCTGAACCTTTGGCTTCCATCTGACAGCTTCTCTTTTGATAAGAGTCCAGCAGTGCTGCTATAGCAGCACTTTGACATTGCTGCAAGACCCTACCAGCAAGGCTGCCAACGGGGGAGCAAAAAGTTGGCTGTGTGCACACTGGTCTGGCGACTAATTCTTACTGAAACGCTGTGCAGGCCTACTTTCACCTCTGGTCCCGACATTGAGACACACACATATACCAGCTAAATGGAAACAGTGTAAGATCCATTATGTTATCTACATACATATTCTCTGAGCTGGGATGTTTTGGCTTTTGAAACAGCCAGTTATTGCCAGAAATAAAGTAGGTAATCTGTTTGGTTCCACTGATGTAGTAAAGCAATATTCTTGAAACATTCAGTATAAAACAACTTCTCCCCCCTGGTGTGGAATGGGACTTGGACAAGATAAGTTAATTAAGTTGCATCTGAATTAGAAGTCACTTTGGGGATGAACTTTAGTAAGATTTCACCACCACCTAGCAGCTACAAAAGGCTGTATAAAAAGGATCAGCCATAAGAGCTCAGAGATGCTCTCCTAAGCAAAGGAATAGCAATTAAGAATGCAGTCCTCAGAGTGAAATGAAGGAAAGAGCACTCTGATAGGTTCCCAGAAAAAGCCCCTGACTTAAGAGGATGAAGATGTTATCCTGGACAGGCTCAGATTCTCTGATGGGAGAGTGCGAGACAGGTCCTTAGAGAACTTCAGATTTGCCAGGTGAGAGAAGATCAAGCATAATTGTACCAGTGCATGAGTAGCAGAAATTGCAGCACAGGGGACCTAATGAAACTGAACTAAAGGCATGACCATTTTAAAGGAAGATGGAGCCATGGATATTGTGTGGATATTGTGCCTGCAGGGTGCAAGCTATATTGGGCCACACACAAGAAATCAATTCTATTAAGACAAGTAAGTATTCCTGGTAGATGTCACCTGGCTTTATAGAAGCATACCCTGAAATTGCTATCTGTGATACTTAGCCAGCCAACACCCAGCCCGCTGGATGCAGAAATTTCAGGTCAAATATGACCATGGTGCTGTAGCATCAAGTCCTGGTACTCTGGGAGCTGAACAACCAACTAAACTGACATCTGTAGCAGGTCTGAGCCAATACTACTCTAGACAAGAGAATTATGCAAATGATAATTCTTCGGTCGTCCTTTGATTTCAGAAATCACTGTAGGGGGACCAGAATAATCAAAAGAAGAGCACACCTCAATTCTACTGCAGAAAGTGTGTCTGGTAAAGACCCCCAATCTCATGGCCCCTCTGGACCAAAATTTCTGAAACTCAGCATTGTCCTGAGTGGCAAACAGGTCTCTCCCCTAACAGCAGAGTAACTGCTCTATAATGGATCCCTTCAGTGACCACTAATAATTGTTACCTGTCTGCTCAAGTTACCTGCCCGACTGTTGTGGAGAGTCATCAGGGTGACCTGTATTGACAGCTCTGTGTCCAAAGTTTGAGGCTTACAGAGGAGTGATGAGTTGGCAATTAATGGCTTGTTTATATTGCATTGCTCAGGCACAGTCCATCAGGAGCTGCTCTGGGAATTTGGAAGATAGCTTGTATGTCATTTCTACCTAACATGATGGCTCTGGGTTCTAGGACATTGAGTGAAATCTCAGCTCTTCTAGGGTCCAAAACCATGATCCAGCTGCACTCCCCAAACTCTTGATGAAATATTCACAATTACTGTCTTTGTCAGGGAGGGAGTTGCAGAACAGTACAATGCCCTTATATATTCTTGGGTTCCAACTTCTCAGTTCTGCAAGAACATGAGGTGGTACTCAGATTTTCTGGTGTTTTGGTAGAGAATAGACTGGTCTGAGTCAGAATTATAGGGGCCACAGATGAAATCTGGCAAGCAGTGTTACATACATGCATTGCAATAAATGGCCCAATATCCCAAGAGAAGCCTTTAGATCACAGTATGGTTTTATCTCAGCAGCAACCCTTACAGTAAGTACCTGCCTTTGTGTAGATATGCTCCCTCTAGGCTTATTGCTGTTTCCTCCTGGGATCTGCTTCTGATCCCATCCAAGGATAGATGTGGATCCTGTCTTCAAAGGTGAGCCACCAGCAACTACCACTAGGTATTTTGTGGAGCCACTCGATACTTTGGTGAATGCGAATGGCAGTACCTTGTAATGGTAGTGATTTGGCCCCACTGTGAACCTCAACTACTTCCTGTGGGTCAGGTAGGTACTAATTGGAAGTACATGTCTTGTTTGATGACAGATATATTTTTGATCCCAACAAGAGATGGAGGCAAGGGTTGCCAATCTCAATCTGAGGCAGTATATCTGTTCAGTCTCCTCAGCTCTAGGATACGATCCTTTTCTTCTTCAGCACAAAAGAGTATCAGGAGTGAGTCTCTTTCTCCATATTTCAGAGGTTCCTTCCTCCTCTGCTCCTGAATGAAGGAATGAGGCCAATTCTCTCTCAAATAGGCTCTCATGCAAAGTCTCTTGAGAGACAGAGAAAGAGACTAGGGATATGAAAGTGTAACTATGTACACGGTTAACTGATGAGTCTGGGCTCATCAGATAACCTTCACAGTTACATGAAGGCCCCTGGTACATGCATGAAGCTGGCTTAAAAGCTGGCTGCCTGCATGCACCAGTTCCTGGGGAACTGCCTCCTCTAACCCCTGTGCTGCTACTTCTGCATCAGTCTCTCAACATCCCAGGGAGATGACTGCCTCTGACACCCTGGCACTACTCTCTGTCAGGACCAGCAGAGCAGGGAGGGACAGGCAGAAGCCGGTTCATACAGAGACCACATGTAACCTCTGAAATTTTCAGCAGTTACACACTTAAATGCATTTTAACATCCCTAAGGGAGAGAGGTAGGGAATAGAGTGTGGAAACGAACACAGTAGCTATGGGTGATGCTGATGCCTGTTTTATGGAACTAAATCTAAGGACAATAGGCAGGTCATCTCTTCCTTTTCTTGGAAGATACTTAGATTGTCTACTCTAGGAGTAGGAAACTGCCTCTTGTTGAGCTTACTATATGTATTGTTTCTGGTGAAAGCTAGTGTATACACACCTACAGATTATAATATGGCCCAGGAGTCCTTTAGTAAACTGAGTGCTTTCTCTGTTCTACATCCAAGAACTCCCTCCCTTCAAATGGCAGATCCTCTGTGGTGGCTTACACCTCTTTCCGTTTCACTGTCATATAAGAGGGAATGTTGGCAGGGACATGACTGCTCCACCTTTTATACCCTTGCACAGAAGTACAAAAAAGCCACCAGCCACAAGAGGCACTGCTAAGCAAGACTTGTCTCACACTCATGGCACACTGACACTCAAAGTACAGTAGTAAATCTTACCTACTCTTTCTTCATTTAGAATTTTAAACATTTGTTTAAAAGTCCAACTAGAATTGTAATAAAATGTAAGACAGTAAATGAGCTCCTATTTAAGACTGCTTTATTTTCTTTTTTTTTAATTCAAGCTACAGCTGTGTTTTTGTAGCAAATCCTGCCTTCAGGAATCCCTAGCAGCTTCAGTGGCTTCAAAATTTTGAAAAGCCACTTAAGGTTTAAAATGGCCATGGTTTAACCTGTAACCAATTTGGCACCTTCCTGGCAGTCATACAAGCATGAAATATCCATCATTTTGACTGATATGTCTCAAAGCCAAAGAGAAGGCAACAGCTTGTTTCGGCACATGGAACTCAGCATAGATGTAAGAGGACACACAGAGGAACAGCCACGCAACTAATTACTCAAAGGAGAAGGCTGCAAGAATGTTGTATACAAGAAAGAAAGAGGAAGGGGAACAAAAAAGAAGTTAAGAATAAAAAGATAACAATTTGAGTGTATAAAAGTAGAGGGAAAAAGTGAAAGAATATGGGTTAAATAAGACTTCAGAAAACTGAGAACAAGTGATTTAAGGTATAGAAGATGTACAAGAAATAAGAGTGAAGGACAGAACCGAAAGACTAAAAAAAATAAAGGAAACCATTATATTTATAAACATATTCTAGGGCTACGTCAAGACTGCAAGCCTCTTTCAAAAGAGGCTTTTTCATAAGATACTTTCAAAAAAGCCTCTTTCGAAAAAGAGCGTATAGACTGCAACCAGTACTTTCGAAAAAGCAAGCCGCTTTTTTGAAAGAGCACCCATGCAGTCTGGATTCTCTTTCGAAAAAGCACAGTTTGCATTACATAGCGCCTTTTTTCAAAAGAGCACTTTCAAAAAAAGGCGTTATTCCTCGTGAAATGAGGAGTACCGCCGTCGAAAGAAAAGCCATATTCTTTCGATTTAATTTCGAAAGAACGTGGCTGTAGTCTAGATGCAGGTGAAGTTTTTTCAAAAAACCCTGCAGTTAGTTTTTTCGAAAAAACACAGCCTAGGAAGTGAAATGCCAAATTGTCATAATAAGCTCTATCTACACAGTTTGAACACCAATTATTTAAAATGGTTTATAAACTAGGAAAGGGAATTGTTAACCAATAAGTATCACCTTTACCAGGTGATGCTTACGTTATGGTTAACCGACATCCCCTTCCCATTTAAGCAGATAACTGGTTAAACATAACATTTAACCTGTTAACTGATTAAATGCAATTTTACATCCCTATTAAAAGCCACAATTTAAATTGATGCAGCTGTCTGATGTAGATATTGAGATTGCATACACTCCAGATACCTTCCCAGTGTCATGATAGTCTAATGACATGATCTTCTCTCCTCTCTCCCCCTCCACAGGGCCCCACTTCACTTTTTATTAGTAGTACTGTCAACAGCTTTGCTTATTTTTAAATTAAAAATTTAGTGACTTCAAGAGAAGGAACGTCTTCGGGATTGATATACATAGAAGCCATAACACACACATCCCTTGCTGGTGACAGAATGCTAGGATTTGATCCTTTCCTACCTTGGAAACAAATGCTGTGCTAAATTACTCCTGTACAATCCTTACAAATATAACTGTTCAGGCTAGGAGTTTGTACAGATTTTGTCCCTATCATAAGAATTAAGAGATTTTCTGGATTCTCTACACAAATGAGCGGCATTTACAATGAAGAACCATTTTATAACCATTTAATCTATTTTCAATCAACCCGCTTCTTGAAAGAAAAATAAATCTCCTCTGATGCTTTTGTGAGAAAAATGTCTCATACAAAGAGTAAATTTGGTGATTCTGGGAAAGAATTAAGGCATCTGTGCCAATCCTGAATTAACCACACAGAGAAAAAGTGAAATACACATCTTGTAAGGACACAAAACCCAAGACTGTCTTTGTACTCTTATAACTGAAAAAGATCTGCATTTCAGCTTCAAAAACTTGCTGTGAAGTTGAACAAAAGCCTCTGATACACTAATTAATGGGATTCAAAAATACATCAGATAACATTACAAAATCTGGAATGTATTGGCAAAATACATATATCAAAGAGTCATATGCCTAAGGAAAAAAATAATGGCTATTATGCTCACCTCATTTTTAATCCCAAAGTTTTAAAAAAGTAATCAAGTTTTCATCTTTACTATCTAGCCAGCTGTGTGCCTCCAACATTATTTTAACCATCTATATATTAGAGGTTTTTCTCACCTCTTCCTTATAAAGTCTTATGTTCTGACCTGATTTAGAAACTGTAACACATATAGTATGTTTACTTCCATTTTTAACCTGCCACTGTTTATGCCAGTTTAAAAAGACAAGCTCAGTACCGAGCAATTCAACACTTCCTGATCTTGTGAACAATACCAAAGCCACACTTCACTGAAATTGACAGTCATAAGCAGAGAAAAGTAAATTAGTTATCCTATTACATATCAACCCAGGAAAAATGACTGACTTGTACAAACAGTATTTGATGGGAGGGTAGGATGGAAGCATAGAAATATCTTCACTCAATCTTGACAGTTCAACAAATAAGCATTTTAAAATAATTAAGCAAAAAAAACCCCCACTTGAAACACAATCTGACTATGTGACAAGTCCTCTACTTGATAATTATTTTTTAAAATAAATTCCAGAATGCAGATATCAGCCCCCTAGCTTTGGATGACCAGGTTGAACTACAGAAGGACTGAAATCATGACAGAAACCCAAATAAATACCTATTTAGCTTTTTGAGGGAAACATATTCAAATGATTCATCAAGTGCTTTTAGAAATACTATCAGTCACATAGTGCTGGCACATGTGTCAGTGGGAGGTTATATATTCCAATTAGGTTGCCTTCTGAAAAATTTACAGGTACAAGATAAGAACCTCATCATTGGAATGCATGATAAATCACTTTCAAAATTGTCAAAGTTGCATTATTTTAATATATAGTTTGGTTAATATCAATACATTATGCATATCAAGTCTTAAACTATCTTCATATATGTCAAAATAACAATCCAACAGGATTTATTTTTAATGATTTACTATTTACAGTGTGTAGTTATTGGACTGATTTTTTATTAGCAGAAGAAAAATATATATTGGATTAAACAAAATAAAACAAAAGGAAAATGAAGACACGAGTTGATAGTTAGCAAAAACCCTACACAATACTTTGATTACAGATATAGCTACAAGCATTATACCTATAAAACTAAGGAAAGTTCAACTCTAGTTACTATTGCAATAACTTATTCAAAATTGCAGACAGGGATAGCAAACAGTTCACAGATTCAAAACAGTATGGTTTAAATCCGTGGTCACCAAGAGGTCGATCAATCGCGAGGCCACATTTCCCTCCCACTCCCGAGAAGCCCACTACCTACCTCAAGTGAAAATGGAGGTAGTGTCAACTTCCCGGGGATGGACAGAAGTCCAGCAGCTCAGTGCCACTTCTGGCGATTCCAGAAGTGCGATAGCTGCTCTGCCAGGTGTACTGCGGGAGGGAGCATTGGCTCCCTGCACTGCAGAGGAGGGGTGAGTCAGCCCTGGGGTAGGTGCGTGCGGGGCTTCCCTGCGCCGGGGGGGGGGGGGGGGGTATCGGCCCTGGGGCAGGCACCCGGGGGGGGGGGGGGTGAGTTGGGCCCCCGAGGAGGCACATGCTGGCTTCCTGGGGGGGAATCCTGGGAGGAGGCAGATGCAGGGAACTCTCTGCCTCCACTGCCCCGCCCGCCTCCTGTTCCCACTCCCCCATTCCCACTCCTCTTCCTAGCCACAGAACTCTGTCCCCACTCCCCTGTCCCCAGCCACAGAATGTCTCCATTCCCCGAACTCTGTCCCCATTCCCCTATCCCGAGCCACAGAACTCTGTCCCCACTGGCACCCTGTCTTGCCAAAGCACCCACTAGCACCCTTCCCCAGTACTATGTCCCCTGTTCCCACCAACACAGTTGGGGCCACATTAGTGACTCTTGGGAGGGGTTTGCATCTCACTTCTGTGGCCCCAACTGACTTTTCTTGGGTCAGTGACCCCTGACTCAAGGCAGGTACCCTGCCCTTCTCGGAAATAAAGACAATGCAGAAACTTTTTGTTTGACAGTATTTTATTTAAAAATGAAGCCTAGCCAACAAACCCCAAATTGGGACTAAGAACCCATCTGGTCACAGCATCATAACACTCCTGTGCTCCCCTTTCCCCAAACCCTACATCGGAGCCTATCATACACTGGAACCCCCTGCTCTGAGCCCCTCACATACCCCAACCCAAATTCCTGAACCCTCACATCCAGAAGTCTGTGGCTTCCTTAGTACCCTAACCCTACATCTGACCCCAACACTGCCCAGCCTGGCGCCCTCTCCCCGTGCCAGTGTCCCCTTATCCACCTTCTCCTGCATCCAGATTTCCCCCAGAGCTTGCACTTCTCACCCCTTCCCACACCCAAATCCCTCATTCCCACCCCCAGAGCCTACACATCTTGTCTCAATCCAGGGAGCATACAGCTAGACTGCAGGAGTTTTTCAGGATTCCAGAATTTTTCAGGATTCAGGATTCTTCCACTTCTTTTAGTGAAAGAACAAACATGATCTTTCAGTCACCTCTATATTCCTCTTTCCACAAGGAATAAGGGGGCTTCCAAAAGAAGGTTTTTTCTGACCTTTGGTCCAGTCTAGACAGACCAAGTGTTGGAAAAACCTCTTCCTACAGAAGAATTGGGGGGAAAAAAGCAGTGGTATAAGGGTTGGGGATAGCAAGTGGAAAAGAGGAGAATGGAGAGGGCGGGGCTTCGAGGAAGGGGCGGGGTGGTAGATCTTGGCTTGTTCTGTCATTTAAAAAGTCATCTTGGGTGTGAAAAGGCTGGAGACCACTGGTTTAAATAAAGTGTATACTATGATAAATTGCTATATAAGTAGATATGCAGAGTAACATAAAATACCTATTTTGCAGTTTCGTCCCTAAAGCTGTCATTAATGCATTAAAAAACCCTAACGTGAATTACTTTTTATTTTACTACATGGTTTTAAGGATCTAAAATGGGTTGTATGCCATTCAATTTAAAGTAGATCAAGTGACAAGAACCTATACCAGCATTCCATTTAATTTCATTACACTTTACTAAATGAAGTAATAATGCTTTCAGTTTTCCCGAAATAACCTGTACAACAATATATTCAGCTCTGTCCAAGGATGAATAAAACACTTTCACTCATGAGCTATGTTTACAATACTATTTTGAAAGGAATAAATATAAAAGCATACTTACAGATTGTATATCTTGTAATGGTTTTTATGTTTTGAATCCAAAAACCTGAGCAAGAGAAAAGGCAATTTATATGAATGTGTTTTGGTTATTACTGTTTCAAAGATGTTAATATTTTTAAAATACAAGAAAATGCTTTCATATAAATGTAAAACTAAGCACTTCTGAGTTTGAAATTCAGGCTACTCCCACACACCATCTCTTCATACAAGTCATGGGGCCCAATCCTGCACATCGTGCTCATACAAATAGCCCCAGTTGTTTCAACAGGACTACTTGCCTAAGTGAAGGCAGGTTTTAGATCCATGTGGTTAGCTACCAATTTCATTTAATAATCATGCTCAATTTGTCAACTACAATAATTTTTAAAAATGTAATGAGTTTTAGGTTAACTTTTTTTTACCAAAAGGATGTCTAGTTAATAAAAAACAATTTATAATATTTACTTCCAATGTAATCATGTACACCGAGTATTTAACAGAAACATTGTTTCTCAAACGTCTCTTAAGTTTACTGATGCAGCTGTACTGATAAACCAATCAACTATAAAGATCGTAAAAACACAAGAACAGCCAAACTGGCTCGGACAAATGGTCCATTCATCTCAGTATCTGTCTTCAAACAGAGGCCAACAAGTCAGAGGAAAGGAACAGAACAGATACTCATCATGTCACCTATTCCCAGCATTTGGCAGAAGCAGAAGGTAGGTACACTTCAGAGCATAGTTTGGCATTCCTCTTCATCTTGGCTAATTCTCTCTGATGACCCATACTCCATGAATTTATCTAGTTCTTTTCTAACCCCATTAGTCTCCTTCACAACATTCTCACACAAGGAGTTCCACAAATCAATTATGCACTGTATGAAGAAATACTTCCCTTAGTTTGTGTTTCAAACCTGCTGCCTATTAACTGAAGGAGTAAAACACCTACTTGTTCACTTTCTCCACACCATTCATGATTTTACAGACCTCTCATAGCCCCCCTTAGCTATCTCTTTTCCAAGCTGAACAGTTTTACTAATCTTGCCTCATAAAAGCTGTTTCATTCCTTTAGTAGTTTTTAATGTCCTTTTTTGTATCTTTTCCAACAATATACCTTTTTGAGATGATGTGACCAGATGTGGGCATACCATGGATGTATACAGAAGCAATACATTTTCAGTCTTATTTATCTACCCTTTTCCTAATTATTCTAACATTAACTTTTCTCACTGCCACTGTACATTGAGTGGATGTTTTCAGAGAACTAGTCACACCGACTCCAAGATCTCTAAGTGATAACAGCCCCTGGGGGGAGGGGGGACTCTTGTGCATTTCAAAGGGTAAGTGCCCTCCTGGAGCCAGCAGGACTTCCTGCAGGCCCTGGGCTGCATGTGGAGTTCCTGTTGGGGCTCTTGTACATTTCAAAGAAGAAATGCGCAAGTGCCTATCAACTAGTCCAGTAGCTGATGAAAATTCCATCAACTACTCAACTAGTACATTACTCATTAGTTAGCATTCTTAACACGCAGTCCACAGCTTAAGCTCAGCTCCCTCCCCCCCTCTCCCCCACCTTTGCTGTGAGATGCAAAAACAAGCTCCGGCTCCTGCTCACCGGGCCCTTTCAAATGTTCTGAGCAGTTGCACTCAGCTAAGGCAGAGTGACTGGCCAGTCACAGGAGGTGGAGCTACAGACTCTGAAAAGGCTCAAGCCATGCTCCTTGCCTTCCTCCTCTCCCTCAAAGAGAGTCAGTCACCAGCACTTATTTATGGTGGCTCTGAGTAACACACATACGCTACAAGCTGTTCCTTATGCCCCTTCTCCTTGTGCGCCCTTGAGGGGAAAGAAAGGGAAGGCAGCCTGCTCGGAACTTCAGCATGCAGGAGGAGGTGGCCACTGCCTCCCTTGTGGCTGGCAGCTGCACTCGTCCTAGGGTGCAGGGAGTCTCCCTCCTACACTGTCACTAGTCGGACACCACCTCCACCTGCACTCAGCCTGCACAGGGGTGGGGTGGGGCAAATGACAGTGGGGACATGAGTGGGAATGCCTCATTCCAGCTGCTCCCTGTTATGTGTGAGGTATGCGCACCAAGCTCATGGGGAGAGGCAGAGCAAACAGCTCCGTGCGCTGTTCTCTCAGCATGAACCTGCTTCTTCGGCCTCCCTCTGTGAACCTGTCTGGCAGGGAAGGTTGGCGCTTGCTTTACCAACTCCCTGCCTCCCCCCCACACTGGCTGCAGGCTTTCCCCACTACTGCCACTGTCCAGCCAATGGGAGCAACAGGGGCCCAAAGCCAGGTAAGTGTTCCCCCTCATGCCCAGGACCCTTCACCCCAATCCCCCTCACCCTTCCCCCGCCAAGACCCAACACATCCAGCTTGCTCCTACATCCTGGCAAGAAGGCCAAGGCGCCGTGGACCGCACCCACATGGGATGCCACTCCAGCAGCGCTGGGCACCCCAGGGTCATCCGCCATGCCCATTTACCTGAACTATCCCCTGAGCCATCCTGACCTTGGCCTGTGCTGGCAATCCAGCACTGGCTTCCTGCAGGACTGGCAGAAGCTCCATGGCTCCACGCCACTTCCAGGGAAATGCATGTGTGCGTTGCTCCTCCCCTCCTCACAGGAAAAGCCAGAATACAGCCCAGGGGCAGGAGACCAAGTGGGGTGCATGGTGGAGAAAGCTCCCGTGGAGCTTTCATGGTGGAGAGTGGCGTGGCACAAAGCAGAGGTTAAATCTTGACACACCACTTGGCAAAGTTTGCTGACTCCTGGACTATACTCTGTTCACATACAGTGCTACTCTTCCACTAGCACAAGGACCACTATTCTGTCCCTCCAAAATATTTTCTACACTGGTATCACTGTGTCCCCATTGATTATCCTCATTCTATCACTGCAATTAAAAAAAACTTCCAAAATGGATCTAAATAGCCATTATTAACCTTTAACACACTGCCTAAAGAAACCCAATTAGTTCTTTGGGCATAGAGAAAAGGAGGAAGCAAGTTATTTTCTAAGTATGTGAACCAGCATTAATCAGTCACTCTCTCAAACTAGATGAACTTTTTTCCTGTGCTAAAACTCTAGTGACCATTTTGCAATATAATCCTCTACAATTTTACTAAAGTTTCAGATAGCATGAAGATAACCATACTGTGGGATAAATTTGATACTTACACTGATTCAAGTGAGCGCCAATCTTAGACAATCATGTTTTTATAATGTGATACAATCAATATGTCGAAGTCCTTCAAACTGGTTTAATTACATTGCAGGGTACATTTCTTTTAAAGATCACAAGTTACAGAAGTTAAAGACACATTGTCAGAACAAGACTAGCTTTTTAATTGCTTATGGGGGGGGGGGGAGGTGTTACATGTTTTATCTATATTGCAGAAGCCACCATAAATAAATGAAACTGGAAATTTAAAAATAAAATTAATATTCTCACAAACTGCAGTTTCGGTGGACTAGTTTATTTCACTGTTTCCTATTTCATTTTGATCTTGTGCACAAGCATAACTTTGACATACTTGAGCTGTAAAACCTAAAGGGAAATTCTGATCTATTTTTAAAGTAATAGTGGTATTTTTTCCTATTAATCTTAGATTTTGTAAAAATTCTAATAAAGTCTAACTTTAATCCAGTTTCCCTTTAAGTGTCCTTCATTTACCACAGGAACAAAGAAGGTCCACAGCAAAGTGAGGAACAGAACCCATGAAATTTTAAGTGATACCTCAGAAAATGTAAGTAGGATCATCAAGTTTTCCTTGGTTTTTTTTCTGGTCAGCTAATGCCTCTGTCCAAACACCATTAAGGTAGAAGAGAAAAGTCTCTTTTCTACACACTTCATGCAGCAGTTCTAAGAACTAAACTATAACCATGATACACCAAAAGTTCCATGGTTATATATGATGTGTCACCTGACAATGTTCAATAAGAAACAGCATACAAGTGTTCACACTTATCAACAAAGTGTGTTTGCACATCAGCCAGAAAGAATTAAATAAGCCATGGCAGAACATGCTGTTCAAATTGAAAAGAAACATGAGCTGCTAAAATCCTGGAAAGCTCAAGCAAAAACAAGCTCTAGTTATCAGTCATAATACTCCAGAACCACCTCTGTGGTTAAACCGATGCGTTAAAATAAGAACAGATGTGAGTACAGCAGTGAATCCTAGACTGCGATTTCACCTACAGAAAAATATTTTAGATGACTGCTACAACTGGCACTTTTGTATACAGTTTCGAGGGAGGAGAACTTAATCAACAGGCATTGATCCCTAGAGATGACCACACGAGGTTAGAGTTGGGCGACAAAGAGGGAGAAGCTGGCACTGTTTCCGTCATAAATTAATGACTTTGTGGATGAGTTTCCTATCAAATAAGACTTAACCTAAGCACTAAATTCACAAAATTAAAAAGCCTCTAGGCAGCACTACAAGAAACTTAAAAGTAACAGCTTCTATTCTTAAAGATGTAGAGTAATGGTAAGTTACTTCACTTCCTTCATAACAGTTGTTCAAAATGGGTTGCTCGTATCTATTCCAATTAGGTATGCATGGACTTCATGCACTGTTGGCAGAAAGTTTTATCCTAGCTACAATCTGTTGGGTCAGCTGTGGAGCCCCCTAGAATGGCACTAGTGCGATGCCCTTTATATAACTCTGCTGACCCAACTGCCCTCAGTTCCCCACTACTGGACTATCCAGCAAGAAGGAAGAAAGGTGGGCATGGAATAAATATGAGCAACACATCTCAGGACGACAGTTATGAAGGTGAGTAACCATTTTTTGAAATCTGAGTGCTTGTTCACATCTATTCCAATTTAGTGATTCACAAGCTTTACGCAGGAGGAGAGCTCAGAATCAGCGCATGACTGATGTGACAACTACAATACCAAAATCTGCATTTTTTTCTGGATTGTTGCATGGTGACATAGTGGATTGTGAAGGTATGTACATAAGACCAAGTTTCAGCCCTATAGATCTCCTGAAATAGTATAAGCCAAAAAAGCTGCTGAAGAGACCTGCGCTCGCAAGGAATGCGCCATGAGAGGTGATGGGGAGACCTTCGTCAGATAATAAGACATGGATACACGCTGTGATCCAGGAATCGATACTTTGTGACAAAGTGAGTGTCTCTTCACAATATGCCACTGCCATGAACAGGTGCGAGGACTTACAGGACTTGGTCCAGGCAATGTAGAAGGTGCCTCACATCAAGGGAATGCAGTCTATAGTGGTGCTTAGGGTAGAACACAGGGAGAAAAAAGTCCTGCCCGGTATTGAAGCTGGAAACCACTTTTGGAAGAAAAGCTTAGTAAGGATGAAGCTGGACTTTGTGAAAAGCTATGTATGGGGGTTCTGACAACAGGGCACAAAACTCCAACACACATCGAGCGGAGGGGATTGCAACCAGAAAAGCCACCTTCCATGAGAGGTAAAGCAGGGAGTATGCGGCCAGAGGCTCAAAGATCCGACCCATGAGCACTGAGAAAGCCACATTAAGGTCACAAACAGGGACAGAGTGCTGAGCCATAAGGTGAAGTCTGTCCCTACCAGGGGGCTTGAAACATCAAAACCGTTGGCCTTCCCCGAGTGGAAAGCAGAGATGGCCACCATATGCATTTTAAGCAATGAAGTCACTAAACCTTGCTACTTCAGGGACACCAGATACTCCAGCACCTGAGGAATGGAGGTAGACAAATAGGTCAGGTCATGCTGCAGGCACCAATGTGAGAAACACATCCATATGGCAAGTATGAACCTCAGAGGGCTTTCTGCTACTAAAGAGGACTTGTCAGAACTGTTCTAAGCAAGCCAGCTTGGCTACGTTTAGCCACAAAGCCACCATTCTGTGAGGTGAAGGGAGCAGAGGTCTGGGTGGCAAAGATGCCTGTGGTCCTGTGTGATACTGTCCAGGGTCAGAGGAAGCGGGATAGGCGATTGTACCAACAACTCCAAGGACATGGGGTACCAGTGCTGACAAGCCCAGGCTGAGGCTATCAGGATAATATTTCCCCATCTCGGCAGAGCTTGAGGAGCACCTTGTGAACCAATAGAAATGAGGAAAAGATGTACATCAGGCGGTGTACAACAGGTTTAGGGATGTGAATGTGTAGCCAGTAAGCATCATCTTTACCAGGTGTGGCTTACTAGGTACTGTTAACTAGTACTTGGGAGTGACGTGCTGCATGTGAAACCATCTGAAACTTTTTAATGAAGACATTTTAAATGTTTTTTTTTTGAGTTAAAGAAAATAAAGTGTTCTCAGTAACTAATTGTGCTTCCCTTTCAATTCCTTAGCTTTAATTCTTGAAAGATCATAATTTCACTCGTCCTCCAGTTGCCACAGAGTATAATTTTCAAAAGCACCTGAAGTGACTTATGAACATGAGTTCCATCAACTTTTAAATAGTACTTGAACTCTTAACGCACTTGCGTATCTGGCACATTTTTCCCTTTGGTACTTGACATTAGAAATTTAAGGTTAGCTCCTCTGGAAAACTCTGAGATAAAACATGATATTTTTGAATAAGTCATTTAAGCACTCTTGAAAGGCTCACCCAGTCTTTCAGAGCATCTAACGTGGTTTTTTGAAAATTTGCTGCTTGATATTACTACATAAAAAAATGTATCATTATGTTGTAATAAAGAGCTTAAAGCCCAATTTTATTCCTCCTCTGTTAATTATGTTTTACACAAGATTCAAATAGTTCATCCAGAAACTGCTTTATGGTTCACTACCTGAAATTAATATTCACTTATCTTTACATTTATGTACAGGCAGTCCCCGACTTACGCGGATCCGACTTATGTCGGATCCGCACTTACGAACGGAGCTTTCTCGCCCCGGAAGTCGGGGCGAGAAAGCCCCGTTCGTAAGCTGCTCCGGTGCCCCTGGTCTGCTGGAGACCGTCTCCAGCAGACCAGGGGCACCGGGCGGGTTCCCGCGCTTCTGAGGCTTTGCCAGAGCAAAGCCTCAGAAGCGCAGGAACCGCTGCTGCTGCCCCTTGAGACCCGGTGCCTGTGGTCTGCTGGGGACGGTCCCCAGCAGACCACAGGCACCCGGACTGAAGCCGCAGCCGCGGGGGGTCCCGCGCCTCTGAGGCTTTGCCAGAGCAAAGCCTCAGAGGCGCGGGGAACCGCCGCTGCTGCCGCTCCAGTCTGGGTGCCTGTGGTCCGCTGGGGACGGTCCCCAGCAGACCACAGGCACCCTGACTGAAACCGCAGCCGCGGGGGGGTCCCGCGCCTCTGAGGCTTTGCCAGAGCAAAGCCTCAGAGGCGCGGGGAATCGCCGCTGCTGCCGCTCCAGTCTGGGTGCCTGTGGTCCGCTGGGGACGGTCCCCAGCAGACCACAGGCACCCAGATTGAAGCCGCAGCCGTGGCGGGGTCCCGCTGCGGCTCTGCTCCCCGTGTCCCTGGTCTGCTGGGGGGGGGGGGGGGGGCGCAGCTAGTGTGCCCCCCCCCCCCAGCAGACCAGGCTTTTGTTTTGGACTCTGGGGCAGAGCAGCTGGGGCGCTGCCGATTGGTCCTGCAGCGCCCGTGGGCACTACTGGACCAACCCGGCAGCACCCCAGCTGCTCTGCCCCAGGTCCTGATTCAGCCGCTGCTGGTCAGTTTCAGCAGCGGCTGAATCAGGACGTCTGGGGCAGAGCAGATGGGGTGCTGCTGGGTTGGTCCAGTAGCACCCCAGCTGCTCTGCCCCAGGCGTCCCCAAGTCAGCTTCTGCTGAAACTGACCAGCGCTGACTACAGGAAGCCCGAGGCAGAGTTGCTCTGCCCCGGGCTTCCTGGAATCAGCTGCTGATCAGTTTCAGCAACAGCTGACTTGGGGACGCCTGGGGTTCTTAAGTTGATTCTGTATGTAAGTCAGAACTGGCGGTCAGTTTCAGCAGTGTCTGAATCTGGACGCCAGTTCCGACTTACATACAGATTCAACTTAAGAACAAACCTACAGTCCCTATCTTGTACGTAACCCGGGGACTGCCTGTACTCATCTAAGTAAGATAGCTACAGAAACATCTCTTCTGCAACATCCAGCTGATGAAAATCTTGCTATTGTGGATACTGAAGTCACTGATTCACACTTGAAGAACCTTTTTCATTTTAACACAACTAACCCAGGTTATTGTAGCATCTAAAAACCTGATTGAATATATCTAATGTGTACATAAAAGAGAGCCAGGAATAAATCCCTAGAAATACATTTAATTTTATAGTAACAGAACCAAAAACCACTTTTACACAAAACTTTACCCACATCAAGTATATCTAAGCAGAAGATCGTGTGTATTCTATCCCCGTGTTTCTCAACCAGTAGCACGAGTAGCCTTAGGGGTACTTGAGAGAAGTCTGGGGGGAGGGGGGGTATGTCAACACAACTGAAATGGGGAGAAAACGGAAGTTGTTTTAAGTTTTACAGCGCTTTATTATTTTTGTACTTTTTAACACCCAAAAATTTCATCGCCTGCCCAGCTATGATTGTTTAAACAAGTGTGCTGGAATGATAGAAAAAAAATGGTGTCTGAAAACTGTAGGCACTGGGGATACTTTTTTTTTTTTTTAAAGGGGTACTTTATAAAAAGTTGAGAAACACTGCTCTACCCTATCTACTCATAACAGACATTGAAGTCTGAACTATAGTTTGAACAGTATTGCAAAAACACACACAAAAAAGAAAGCGACGAGGAGTCCTGTGGCACCTTATAGACTAACTGAAGTGTAGGAGCATAAGCTTTCGTGGGCAAAGACCCACTTCGTCAGATGCATGCATCTGACGAAGTGGGTTTTTGCCCACGAAAGCTTATGCTCCTACACTTCAGTTAGTCTATAAGGTGCCACAGGACTCCTCGTCGCTTTTGCAGATTCAGACTAACACTGCTACCCCTCTGATACTTGACAAAAAAGAAAGACACACAGATAAGTAAATAATTGAGAGCTTCCGCAAAATATAAATCTTACCTTACTACATCATCAATGTTGTTTCGGTATACTCCTTCAAGTCTCTCTGCAGGAAAACCCATAGCAATTATGTTTGGATAAATATCTGAATATTCATGTTAAGGAAGAATTTGGAAAATACAATTTTGCATAATTTACAAGTTTAACAAAATACTAGAATTAAAAGTTTTAATCAAGATGAAGAGAAATGGCCAAACCACTTCATTACTAAACAGAATTAAGTTTAACAGTTCAAAATACATTAATTATTAAACATGACAAACAAGCAATAAATTCATGAAAGCTATGAGAGGCTTTCCAGAAAATGTTTGGGGTAGGGGTATAGGGAGGTAGGAGAAATACTGTTCAGCCAACTAATCCCAGAGCACACTGAATGTCTTAGATACAAAAACACTGGTTGCAAATTCAGATAATTAATCTACCCGAAACATTCACAGTTGAACAAAACCACTAGCATTCACTAGAAAAAAACAACTGCAGAACCAAGACAACAAAAACTTTGAGGAAAAAGTGTTATACTCCTCCACATCCACAGCATTCACAATCATAAATCTATTTCAAAAAATAAAAATATTATGCAGTTTTAAATTACACAAAACATTCCAAATTAAAAGCTTCTTTAAGCCATCAGCAAGATCCTAAAATAGGCACTAAGTACTAGTCAGCAACATTCTACTTTAAGATACTAATGTACATATATCAGGTACGCAGGGACTAGCAGCCCTACACAAATAGGGATGTTAAGCATTAACCAGTAAGCATCACCCTTAACAGGTAACAGTTAACCAGTACACAGGAAGCAGTCTGCAGGCTGCTCCAACTCTGCCAGGCACTCTCACAGGTTGCGAGCTGGCATCCACACATGGGATCAGAAGCAGCAGTTCGTTGTGGAAGTGACAGCAGTTTCTGAAAGCATCAGTGATTCTGCTGGACCCACCTGGGTAGGAGCCAGCAGCCCCATGCAAGGCTCAAAGAAGCCAGCTAGAGCTGGAGCAGGCCCCCCCCCCACCTGCCCGGTCTCATCAGTTAACCAGTTGAGTTTAATGTTTAACCAGTTAATTAAATGGGATTTTAAATCCCTAACACAAATAATGCAATCTATCACTTGAGAGAATGGTTGAGGTGGCATTCTATCCTCAGTATGTCTGATGCTGTAAATATGCAACATTCACCAGATGAGAATTTACAGTATCCTAGAATGATTATGAAAGTCTCTCTCTATGGTGTAATTTGGACTTCACTCATTTCCCCATTTTGGGGGCAAGTATTCAACTATTCTTTCTGAACTGCTCCTGATTGATACATTTATCTCAATGCCATACATAACATCTGGGGAAAGAACATAAGCATCTACTTTCAAAGAAGTTGACTGTTTTAGAGCAACTACTCCTAGAACCCACAAGGAAAGAGGTAATTCTTGATTTATTCCCAAATGGAGCATAGGTATCTAGTCCAAGAAGTGAATATAACTGAACCAGTTGGTAATTAACGACTGTATTATAATTAAGTTTAACATCCTCAGAAGATAGAGAACACCAAAGAAGCCCAGCATTGCAGCATTTAATTTTAAAAAGGATACTACATTAAAATGACAATGCTAGTTTAATTGAAATTGAAAAAGTACAGTCACAAAGGTAAAATACCTGAAAGCTGCAAAGAAATGTAATAAACCATAATCAGGGTTCAAACTAAATGTATGCCAAAAATTTAAAAAAAGAAGGGGACCCAAAGAGCACAACCATAAATAAAATGGAAACATTGTTTCTGTTACGGGAAATCATGCCTCAACAATTAAAATTCTCTGAAGGGAGGCAAACATGTAGACAAAGGTGATCTAGTGAAGATCGTATACGTAATATTTTCAGAAAGTCTTTAACAAAGTCCTTCAAAGGCTTTTAAGCAAAGTAGCTTATCATGGGATCTGAGGAAAGGTCCTCTGATGAATAAGTCACAAGTTAAAAGATAGGAAACAGAGGGTAGGAAGAAATTATCACTTCTCCAAGTGGAGAAAAGTACATCATGATGTACCCCCATGGAGCAACTGTAATGTGACTAGTGCTCTTTAACATTTATAAATGATCAAGAAAAAACATAGCAGTAAAGCAGCAAAAACTGGAGAGGATACAAAATTACTCAAGGAAGTTCAGCTTTAAGCTGACTGCAAAGAGTTACAAAGGGATCTTACAAAACAGGGAGTCTAGGCAACAAAATAGCAGATGAAATTCGCTGTTGATAAATTCAGAGTAATGCAAATCAGAAAACAACCTACACATACAGAATAGCTAATTTAGATCAATATTACCATTGAGAGATCTTGGAGACATTGTGGATAGGGCTTGTTAGGGACTAGTCGACTATCTGATAAACAAATGCTTACCAGATAGTTGAGTAGCCACAATTAGTTGCTTCCCCTGCTTGCTGCCTCTATCAGAGAGAGGCAGCAAGGGGGAAAGGAGCAGGAGCCAGTGCTAGGGAAAACTCTGTCTCCATGCGGAGCAGTGGGAAAACAGCGTGCGCTGGAACTGCTTCAGCCCCCAATGCTTCAGCAATACAGGCAGTCCCCGAGTTACGCGGTTCCGACTTACGTCCGATCCGCAGTTACAAACGGGACTCTCTCGCCCCGGAGGACGGGAGCGGCGGGATGCCCAGATGCGCCGTGGTCCGCTGCCCCCGTCCTCCGGGGCGAGAAAAGCTGCTCCCCGTCTCACTGGTCTGCTGGTTGGGAGACGGGGAGCAAAGCCTTGGAGCACACCCGCAGCGGGACAGCCCGGGCGCGCTTGAGCTGTCCCCCTGCGTGCGTGCTCCTCGGCTTTGCTCCCCGTCTCCCGACCAGCAGACCAGGGAGATGGGGAGCAAAGCCTTGGAGCACGCCCGCAGCGGGACAGCCCGGGCGCGCTTGAGCTGTCCCCCTGCGTGCGTGCTCCTCGGCTTTGCTCCCCGTCTCCCGACCAACAGACCAGGGAGACGGAGCAAAGCCATGGAGGACTTGGGCGGTCCCGCCACCCCCGTCTCCCTGGTCTGCTGGGGAGAAGGGGGTGAAGCTAGTGCCCCCTCCCCAGCAGACCAGGCTTTTCTTGCCTACCCCTGGGGTAGAGCAGCTGGGGGCTGCCGGGCTGGTCCCGCAGCACTGCTCCAGACCAACCCGGCAGCACCCCAGCTGCTCTGCCCCAGGCATCCTGATTCAGCCGCTGCTGGTCAGTTTCAGCAGCGGCTGAATCAGGACGCCTGGGGCAGAGCAGCTGGGGTGCTGCTGGGTTGCTCCAGTAGCGCCCAGGAGCTGCGCTACTGGAGCAACCCAGCAGCACCCCAGCTGCTCTGCCCCAGGCTTCCTGGAATCAGCCGCTGATCAGTTTCAGCAGCAGCTGACTTGGGGATGCCTGGGTTTCTTAAATTGAATCTGTATGTAAGTCAGAACTGGCGTCCAGATTCAGCCGCGGTTGAAACTGATCAGTTTCAGCAGCGGCTGACTCCAGTTCCAACTTACATACAGATTCAACTTAAGAACAAACCTACAGTCCCTATCTTGTACGTAACCTGGGGACTGCCTGTATACAAGAGCCTCCAGGGCTCTTGTACATTTCAAAAGCAGAAGTGCCACAGGGAGCACTGGGTGAGCAGGGACTAAAACAGTCCTCGCTCACCATGAGAGGCAGAGGGAGTTGGGGGGGGGGGGGGGGAGGGGA
Source organism: Pelodiscus sinensis (assembly GCF_049634645.1). Classification (NCBI taxonomy): domain Eukaryota; kingdom Metazoa; phylum Chordata; order Testudines; family Trionychidae; genus Pelodiscus; species Pelodiscus sinensis. Next base: position 38,755,376 of record NC_134718.1, on the reverse strand, counting down.
GTGAAATACAAGAAAATAGGAGCCAGTGCTGGGGGGAGCTGCTTAAAAAGCTGATTCCCCCAGCAGTCTCCAGGGTACTGCCTGCCCCTCCCCCAGCCTCTATCAGAGGCAGCTGAGGGGGGTGCAGGACTAGAGAACACTGCTGGGAAGCAGCCCCTATCCACAGGGGCCCCAATGGGGAGCTGGGCCCCGTACAGACAGGGGCTATTACCACCAAGTAACCCCTGTCCGTGACCAGCCCTAGCTGCCGCAAACAGGGGATGGTGCCAGAGCAGCCTCTGTTCGCAGCCTTCAGAGCAGAGGCACAGGTGGCTCCAGAGCCAGCTCCTGGAGCTACTTCTGCTGTGACTCTGCACAGCAGCGCTTATTGACTAATCATACAGTCGATACAATCTGTATTGACTATACGATTAGCCAAATAATCACATTTTAACATCCAGAACTAAACGTTTGCTCAAAAATGCTTATGGTGCATCCTACACTAAGAAGTTAACTTATGAAAAACCACTGTTCCAAGACACTACAATATATAAATATAAAAGACTACGAATATACACTAGCAACCTATGCAAAATCAAATTAACATTTCTCATTTTGCTACGTCATAACTAATAGCAAACCTTTCTATTAAAATAGTATTTCTCCATCTCAAGAACATATTCAAGTATTTGACCTTAGGCATGTTCAGCTATCAACTAAGTTTACAAGCCATCTTCCCCTTGAGCACCGGCTCTGTGGACCCACCTGCCTGCCCCCCATGCTGCTACGTCTACTAAAGGCAGCAGCATGGGGGGGAGGGGATGCGCGTGCGCGCAGGAGACGCTGCAGCAGAGCAGACTGTGGATACAGCCTTCGTCCACAGCGAGCCCGGGTCCACTACAAATAGCAGCTGCTCCATGGCAGCCTCCCCTGCCTCCAATTATGATAGAGGCAGCAGCTCGTGCACTGGCTCCTGCCCTCCATGGTTACCTCTGCAGGAGGCAGCATGAAGGGGGAGGAGAATGCGAGACATTCAGACTTACCACGTAGGCAGTGTGGTGGTGGGGTGGAAGGTGGCTCCACAACATTCAGTGCTACTCCAGAAAACGCATTTGAGAATATTCATCCACAGAATCACGATGCCATTATTCTCAACACCTATTCATGTCCCAAGAAAAAAAATATCCCAACCATCAAAAGCTACTATTCTCTCAGTCTATACAACTATATTAACCAAGCTAAATACTTTCCAGGATTTCTGTATGGATTAATCTACAGATGAAATAGATTATAGCAGGGCTACTCAACTTTGGAAGCCCTGGGGGCCACAATGATACTCACAGCACATGACGAAGGCTACAGCTTAAGTGTGGTTGCATGTATATGCAAATAGTGTGAAAGAAGCTAACAGGCATGAATACAAAGATTAAGGCAAGACTACACAACATGCAGGCCCCATTTAAGTCAGTTCTGCTGGTATAAATAAAATGCAATATTTACCTATTTCCACCCATATGACAGCACTTTTAATTAGCAACTACAGTCCAAGAATTTAACTACTAAAACGCATATCAACAGAAGACCATTATATTGACTTGCCATTGGGGACCATGCTCCTAGTGGAGGCCATGTTCAAAGGATCCCACGCATGGGCCAAGTTTTGAGCCCCATGTAAATCCAAACCACATCACGGTCTGCAAACAAAAGGCCATGGGCCAAATGCGGCCCATGGGCTGCGTGTTGAGTAGCCATGGATTATAGGCTACAAAGAGGAAGGACCAAACAGAACATCCAAGTGATAATATTTAAAATGTGCAAGCTAATAGCCATATAATTTCAACCAATACATGGCCTTCAGAGTCACAGGTATAGATGGGAAAGTTTTAACTTGACTAGATCATTTACATATTTCCAATTTAAACTAGGGAAATTAAGGACTAGTTGACTATCCAATAAGCAAATGCTTATCTGATAGTCAACTAGTCACTCCCCCCTCCCCCATCTCTTACTGCCTTTAACAGACAGAGGCAGCAAGGGGAGAGGGGAAGAAGACGGTACTTCAAAGCAGTAGTGCCACACAGCTAATTCTGAGCTCAGTGCAATGCTGCACCCTTTGAAACGCCACTGCAGCATTTCAAAGCAGCAGCAGCAGCATGTGGAGCCCAGGATCAGCTGGAGAGTCCCCAGCTGATCCCAGGCTCCATGTGGTGCTGGCCCTTTGAAACCCTGCCATGGTGTTTCAAAGGGGCAGCACCACCCTATCAATCAATCAAACAGTCAACGTACAAATGCATTGACTATTACATGAGCGAATTACTCGATACTTAATTTAAACCTATTCTGCCCAAAACCATTACTTCATTAACTCTCCCATATAGTAAGGTCAAGCTCTCAGAATCCAAGTAGTACAAGTTTCTTCAATCTCCAAGATATTTGTAGAGGTACACAGTATTAACTATGATTAAATCTAACACTTTTGTTCTCTTAATAATCCAGCCTGTATGTGCCACAAACCAATTTTAGGCCACAAAGATGGTTGATAGAGATTTAATAATCAACCTCTATCAGTTTTTCATCTCTAGGCTGAATTCCATCACCTTTAGTCATGCTGAACATGCTTCACTGTACAAGTAGCTCCAAGAAAACAAATTGGTCAGATGAGGAATAATACAAGTATTTGAATTTTGTCCATTATAAACAGAGTATTATGGATCATAGATTTTACAAAAACTTGACTTAGCATTGCAGGAAACTCATGCCAGATTTCCATGCCAAAATTATTTGCTGGTAAATCTAAAAATCTTGGAATGTATCACAATGAATTTCATTACGTAATTTTGAATTCTGAAGCTCTCAAGAAACTAAAAGAGGAAACTATCACTCCAAAGATGTAGCACCTTAGCCTTCGTACATATCAAATACAGGCTGGACCTCCCTTGTCCAGCACCCTAAAGACCTAATGGGTCCCCGATGAGGGATTTTGCTGGAACACAGGTAGGAATGTAAGCAACTAGTTGACTACCCAATAATCTTATCAGATAGTCAAGTCACCACTCCACTAGTTGTCCCCCCCCCCCTCCCGCTGCTGCTGCCTCTCTCCAATTCTGGTGTCAGAACTCATTTTCAAACTCTGAAGTCTTTTCCAACAAATTTGCATGGAAAGCAAGTTAACCTGGGGGTACACATAGTAACTACAATTTGTGTGGCTCTGAGTGATGAGAGAGAATCCAGACTAGCCACACCAATATTTGAATCTTGTTTTCCTCTGAGCTACCTCTTCAACAGTATGTCCAAGCCACCAACATTGATCAACTGCCAGTCAATATGGGATTTAAATCAGACAGAGCCTACTGGATTATCACAGCCAAATTTAGCAAAATTAAATTAGGATGATAAGGGATGTTAGTGAGCGTGTATTTGAATAGTTGTGTACCCACATGAAATTTTAGCAGATACATGACTGGTAGTCCCCAGAGGATAGGCTGTTAGTCAGTGAACTCCCAGCCCCATTTCTGAGGAGCCCCCTACCGCACTGTACAGCTGCCTCTATCAGAAGCAGCAGCATGGGTGGCATCAGAAGCAGCAGCATGGGTGGCAGGCGGGAGCTGGTCTGTGAGAGGAGCTGTTTTAAAAACCATCTTCTTGAAGACTGGCTCCTGCCTGCCATCCTGTACTGCTATATCAGAGGCAGCAGCGCAGGGTGGTAGCAGCACAGGGTAGCAACAGCATGCATAGGGACTGCTGAAACAAAACAGCCTCCTCTGCCCCCCACATTATTGCCTTTGATAGAGACAGCAACATGAGGGGCAGGGGAGAGGTGGCACTGAAGAGCTGGTTTTGGGAAGAAGCAACTTTTAAGGAGGCAGCACTGAGGGTAAGGGGGACAGGGAGGACCCAGCACATGTGGGGGGAGCCTGCCTGAAAGCCAGCTCCCACCTCCCCTCCCCACTGCTGCCTCAGAGACAGCAGCATGCTGGTGGGCGGCCAGACCCACTGCTCATGCCTTTTAAGCCAGCTCTTCAGACACCAGGTCCTGCTTCGCCCCGCCCCCCTTGTTGCCTCGGATACACTGGCATTGGGAAAGGAGGGGTACAGGTAGTCAACAAGATTAACCAATAAGCCCAGGCTTATCAGTTAATCGTGTAATTGTCTACACACTAACATCGCTAGGATGGATAAAAATTAATGATTTCAGTAAAAAAATATATATTTTTTTATTTAAATCACATTCTTCAAGGCACACTATGCATTGAAGAATGTGATTTAAGAAGTAAATGCAAGCTGTTTACCACATTGGATGTTGCTAGAAAAATTTAGCTTAGTTAATCCTTACAGCTTGTTTAATTAGATTCTAAACCTAGTTAGCTATCACCCAAATATACAATGCAGAAAGTAGGGATATAAAAAGTCAGTTAAAAAGGTAACCATATTACCACTGAAAATCTTAGCAGTTACATGGTTACCTACACCACCAACTACTGGATTAGTTGATAACAGTAAGCATTGCCTGTTTAGGGTAATATTTACTGTGTAGGCGATTAACAGGTTAACCTTCCACATTCCTAACAGAAAGCTACAGTCCAATTGGCACTATCATTTCATATTACATAACATATACCCCTTATTTTGAAATATCATGGCCACCGATTATAATGGCGATGCCCTAAGTCTATTTCCTATTTTACCTCAGCATAACTCAGCTTTTCCAAGGGAACCCCATCCTATACTAGTTTTCCCCAAAAACTCAAGTTCAGTTGGGTTTGCTCCAAAATTAATTTTTTTGATAACTTGCAATTGGCTCTGCATCCTTGCTGGAAAAAAATTAAATAATTACGTGAATAATGGAGCAAGAACTGAGAAGAATGACTATTCAATATCTTTTGAATTGTTTCAGGATCATATGTAAGTGGAAGAGGCTTGGTCTATCTGCAGCAATGTCAGAGTCATCCATGGGTATTTTTAGCAGCAAAGCTGCAACTAAATTTATTTCAGACAGAATATCAGTAGTAGTCAAAAGATTTAAATAATCCAATAAAACTAACACCATGGATAGTTTCATAATAAGGATCAGCAAATAGATCAGCAGTTCTCAAACTTTTTGGACTCCGGAGCCCTCTACATGCGCAAAAATTTATGCAGTGCCCCAGCGGTCCACTGATTGTATGTGTTGTACCTATCGATGTTTCCAGTTTGTCAAACTCGCAGAGCCTCTGGAGATGTTTCTGGCTCCGCGGAGCACAGTTTGAGAAACACTATCATAGATGAAAAGATTGCTCAGTTTGTTTATGCCACAAATTGTCCTTTTTGCATTGTTAATAAATACTTGCACTGACATGGTAGAGTCCCTGTGACCAGGCTATACTCCACCTAGTACAGCAGACACTGGTAGAAGCTTGCTAGAGACAGTCTATGAGAAGAAACTTTAACTATGTTCAAGAAATAGTGAGGGGAAATTTCCTAGTTTAAGCCTTGATGGGTGGAGCAATGTACAAAATGATCCATTAATATGTGCCTGGGTGACAACAGAAAATATGCCATCCTATCTTTCAGAAATAGATATATTGGGAAAAGCCCAGACAGAATATTTTAAAAGAAAAGATCACATGCACAGTTTTGTCACAGACAATGCTGCAAACATAGCAAAGATTTAAAAAAAAAAAAAAAAAAAAAACCCTTTGAAAAAGAAATACAAGTATGCTTCTAAGTAACATATTGCGCCATACCTGTTTAATACATCTTGTACCGTATTTTCCGGCGTATAAGATGACTTTTTATGCTAAAAAAAATCCCCCAAAAATCGGGGGTCGTCTTATACGCCGGGGCTTTTCTCGCCCTGGAGGACACAGACTGCGGGACCTCGCAGTCCCGCCGCCCGCGTACTCCGGGGCAAGAAAAGCTGCTCTGCGTCTCCCTGGTCTGCAGACCAGGAAGATGCGGAGCAAAGCCGCGGAGGGGCTCTGGCAGCGGGGCCCCTCCGCGGCTTTGTGAAGCCGCGGGGGAAGCCGGCGGTGGGGCATCCCAGGCGCACCACGGCTGTCCTGCTGCCGGTGTCCTCAGAGGCTTTGCTCCCGGTGTCCCTGGTCTGCTGGAGACGGTCCCCAGCAGACCAGAAGCACCGGGAGCAAAGCTGAAGCGGCGGCGGGGTGCCGCGCTTCTGAGGCTTTGCTCTGGCAAAGCCTCAGAGGCGCGGGACCCCGCCGCTGCTGTGGCTTTGCTCCCGGTGCCTCTGGTCTGCTGGGGACCGTCTCCAGCAGACCAGGGACACCGGGAGCAAAGCCAGGGAGGCGGAGAGGCGCTGGGGCGCTGCCGGTTGGCCTCTTAAGGGGGGGATGGTCTTATACGGTGAGTATAAGACGAAAACCTATCTTAACTAGAAAATTAGGGGGTTGTCTTATACGCCCAGTTGCCTTATACGCCGGAAAAATACGGTAGCTAAAGACTGCCAAGTACTTTAAATGCAGAGCTGGGGGGAGGTGTCTGTATGTAGCCAGTAGCATTAACCAATAAGCATTCGCTTATCGGTTAATCATTTAACCACATACATTATTATATCCCTACCCAGTGTACTGAAACCTATTATCCATCGCCTTGAACAAACTTCTGAGAAATTGCTGCTGCATTGCTTATTCTGTCAAAATCTGAAGAGCATTTGAAAGACACTGACAAACAACTCACCAGAAAGTTAACCTACAGGCAATAAAAAAGTGCATGGATCAAACACTTACACCACCTCATTTTCTTGCGTACATTCTTAACCCTAGAAACCAAGTATGTGTCTAACTGCTGAAGATGCGGGTGCTGCCATGCAAAGAGCATCTCAAAATCACTCCTCAGTTATAATACATTTCAGGGCTGAAGCGGAATCATAATCAGTAAATGTTTACTGAGGATGTTTTGAACCAAGTCACTCCCCTGAACTGATGGGAATCATTAGCCAGACACCTTGAAACAGAGTTCCTTCAGTTGCTAAGCCAACTTTTCACAGCAGTAGCTTTCTCTGCAGGCACAGACAATATTTTCATCATTTTGTATTTCACACACAAAGCTAAGAAATCAACCAGGAACTGAGAAAGCAGAAAAGCCTTTTATTTTTCTTTCAGTCCATGAATCAAAATGACAGAGGGAGTGAGGAAGAAGAGACACAGTTGTACAAGTTTTAAGAATACTGTACAGTTAGTGTTCAGAGAACTAGGATGTTAAATTGCGAGTAATTGACTAACCGAATAGTCAATGCATTTTGCATAGACTATTTGAGTAGTCGATAGGGCGCCTCTGCCTTTGAAGTGTAGCCACAGCCCTAGGGCTGTGGCTGCACTTCAAGAGAAAGCACCGCGTGGAGTCTAGGGTCTGCTGGGGATTGTCCACTGACCCCGAACTCCATGTGGAGCTACTGCAACAAAACACTGTTGGGAGCCCAGAGACAGGCTCCTTGCAGCATTTCAAAGTGGTAGTGCTGTACAGAGCCAGGGGTCCACGGAGGAGTCCCAGGGCTGACACTTTGAAACACCATGTAGAACCTGGAGACAGTCCCGCAGCTTTTCAAAGCGGTATTGCCATGTGGAGCCCAGGCTCCGACCCCAGGCTCCACGTGGTGCTGCCATTTAGAAGTACCCCCTCCTCTTCTCCCCATTGCTGCCTTGCAGCAAAAGACGAGGGAAGTAACTAGCTGACTAGCCTGTCGGCTATCCAATAAGCATTTGCTTATTGGATATTTGACTAATTGGTCACATCCCTACTGAGGGCTCATCTGTTAAAGTTAATAAAATGTGAGAATGAAAAAAATGTAATGACAACCAGCAACCCTGGAAATGGCTGAAACTGCAGATGTAAAACACATATGAAACATATATTTTATTTAAACTAAATCTTAAATAAGTGCTATTGTGTTTGTGTATGTGACTTTGTTCTTACCATTCCGAATGTACTGCTGCTTTATCTGCAGCTTAACACAGGTAATAAGGATTACATACTATTTTTCAAGTTAATAAAAATCAAATTATCTAAAATACTTGCACAAAGTGCACCCTCTTAGAGGTTGTAAAATGCTGTACTCAACTGTACAGGCAGTCCCCGGGTTACGTACAAGATAGGGACTGTAGGTTTGTTCTTAAGTTGAATCTGTATGTAAATCGGAACTGGCGTCCAGATTCAGCTGCTGCTGAAACTGATTAGCAGCTGATTCCAGGAAGCCCGGGGCAGGGGCTTCCTGTAGTCAGCCACTGGTCAGTTTCAGCAGCGGCTGACTTGGGGATGCCTGGGGCAGAGTGGCTGAATCAGGACACCTGAAACTGACCAGCAGTGGCTGAATCAGGACGCCTGGGGCAGAGCAGCTGGGGTGCTGCCGGGTTGGTCCAGTAGCGCCCAGAGTGGCGCTACGGGACCAACCAGCAGCGCCCCAGCTGCTGTACCACAGGCGTCCGGAGCAAAGCCGCGGAGCACAGGGGCAGCGGGACAGCCCAGACGCGTCTGGGCTGTCCGCTGCCCGCGTGCTCCGCCGCTTTGCTTCCTCTCCCTGGTCTGCTGGAGACCAGGGAGACGGGCCCCGTTCGTAACTGCGGATCCGACATAAGTCGGATCCGTGTAACTCGGGGACTGCCTGTAAATTAACATTTTTGTTATCAGATTTATACCATGGTTTAAGAAATATGAATCAGTGAGAAGCTTGATTTAAATCAATTTTTCTTGGCAATTTAAATTGTGATTTAAATCCATGATTTAGATAATCTTGATTTAAATCAATCCACCCTGATTTAAATACAAATAGGTTTGAAAGTTAAGGTAATTGTTTCCCTGTACACCACATAGTTTTGCTTACACTGATTTTAACATTCATTTTTCATACCAACAAAGACCTTGGTGCACTGTTTCATGTTTCAATGGGGGACAGCACTAGCACAGAAATCCATTCTGGGGCAGCTGTTCGCAGAATCAGGTCTAAAAGCACCAACATTAAAATTTCCAGTTTTCTCTTCATTGCTCATTCCCTGCTCATTTTCAGATGCTACTGAAGATCAGGATGCCTCAAAGAAAACTTGAGGCTTACACTACTAATTTAAGTTTCCAAGATATCAATAAAAACATCTACGTTATCAAACAATCTCCTAATTTAAGATTTTAAGAATAAAATATTTCCTTAATACTAACACTGACAAAAGCAAAGAACTCAGCTGTGAGAACTGTATATACTAGGACTGTGAAGCACTATCACCTGCAATTAACTGAAAACAAAATCAATGCATTAATCTTAACATATTAGTTGCATACCAATGAGTGGAGAGAGAGGTATTAGCTGCATCCTCAGCTCAGGCGCTCTCTAGGCAATGGGGGCTTAAGCCCAGCTCTGCTGATGGCGGGCAACGGGGGCTGGAGCCCAGGGAGACCCCAGCTCCACTCCTACATTTAAAAATATAGAAAACTGCCAAAAATATTTATAAATAGTTCCATTAATCAATTTTTAATCACTTAACAGCCCTCATATCCACTTTCTTTGGATTATGAAAACCCTCTCAAATATACTTCAAGTTCAAAACGTGCATAAGAGCATTCAACATATCACGTAAAACAGTGCAACAGAATTACACTGGCAGTAATAGCAAACATAACGAAAAAGTGATGCTTCCTTGATCGTGAAATAAGATGAAGTTAAAATGTAAAAAACATACTAGTGAACTATTTGTATATCACAGTGTACTATTCTATAATGGTATATTTCTTTATTACATAATCTTGAAATCATTCCCAAAAAGGAAAGAAAATTCTTCCTTTTTAAAAAGTTGAGATGTGTGTTATTTCTAGAGGAATGAATAATAAATAATCATAATCAATTAGGAGTAATTAAAATTAATTTGAAGACTGGTCTTGTTCTTTGGTAGTTACATTTGAATACTAGTCGACAATTAAAGAGTATTCAGTTGGGTTTTTTTAAAATTTTGAGTATTTTAATATTCATTTAAGCAGCCCATTTAGTACGTGCCAGTGTTTTACTACAACTAAATCAGAAAAAAAAAGTTACTGAATAGAATTTTTTATATAACAGAACAATGAACAGAAGTAAGCCTAATAGTTAACCTAAAATATTTTCCAATAATTAAGCTGCTCTTAAATCCACTCAAAAGAACTGTAAATTATACACAACTAAAGCCTTATTTGTCAACTGGAGAACATTATCTTTTAATCAACAATACTAGACCTTTAAATCATTAGACTACCTAAATAATTATATGGTGTACAATTTTTATACAAAATACACCATTAAACCTTTTCTTTCACAGGCAGTAACAATTACCTATGCAACAAGTAGCAACCACATGGCAAATTCTGCATGGTATTTATAAACTAGAGTGCCCATAAAAAAAAATTCTGAAGAGATTAAGAAAAAACACACCTGTTAGTTTGATATATGTTGGAGGACCTTTTGTATCCAGGCATTTGTAAACTATGTAAGATAAAGACACAAAGCCATTCTTTATAAAATCTTAAGTTTTATTCAGTCTCCATAGAGAAAGGCAGCACATTGTTTAGAATTAACTAAAGGTATATCAACATAGTTGCCGAGAAGTGTAATTCCCGGTGTGGAAAGTCACACAACATGCTAGTTCTGCTAGAGCTGGCCCTTAAAAATACTGGCATGGCCACAATGGCTAAGGCAGTGGCTTGGGCTTATTGCCCAAGCAAGTAACCTAGAGTGCCTGAACTCCCACTGTGTTGTTGCTACCACACGGCTACTTCTAGGCACTAGCTTGAGCAATGCTAACATGGGTATGTCTACATCTACCCTAAGACAAATACAGGCCTTGACAAATCCACTCTCCAATTCATCAGGGAAGAGTAATCACTCTCACTTCCTGACAAGTGAAAGCCATCTCTCACCAATCCTGGCAGGTCTTCTATTTTGTTAAAAAAAAAAAAAAAATGTTAAGTTACATTTTTTTGTTCATGTGCTGTCTTCTTGAGTCTACCAAAATTGTCTCAACGTCTGCACCACTAAATCCCACTGATTCAAAAACAGTTACAGATGGAGAGGCAGAAGTCACCCCTATAGTGACATGCACAAACACCTTTGTAATCCACAAGCATTACAAGGAAGAGGGAGAAAAATTCTTCTCCTTGGCCTCTGATGATAGGACAAGAAGCAATGGGCTTAACTTGCAGCAAGGGAGGTTTAGGCTGGACATTAGGGCTGTGTCCAGACTCAGGGGTTTTTTCGAAAAAAGTAGCCTTTTTTCGAAAAAACTTCACCTGCGTCTAGACTGCAGCAGCATTCTTTCGAAAGTAAATCGAAAGAATGCGGCTTTTCTTTTGACGGTGGTAAACCTAATTCCACGAGGAAGAACGCCTTCTTTCGAAAGTGCTCTTTCGAAAGAAGGCGTTCTTGAAAGCAAACAGGCTTTTTAGAAAGAGAGCATCCAGACTCACTGGGTGCTTTCTTTCAAAAAAGCGGCTTGCTTTTTCGAAATTCCGTGTGCAGTCTAGACGCTCTCTTTCGAAAGAGGCTCTTTCGAAAGAGGCTTGCAGTCTAGACATAGCCTAGGAGTAACTGTCGTGGTGACCAAACACTGGAATAAATTGCCTAGGGAGGTTGTGGAATCTGCACCTCTGAAGATATTTTAAGAGCAGGTTGGACAGACATCTATCAGGGATGATCTAGGTGGTATATGGTCCTGCCATGAGGGCAAGGGACTGGACTTGATCTCTGAGGTCCCTTCCAGTTCTAGAATTCAATGATTCTCTGCAACAGATTTAAAGAAGTTTGGCCATATTTCAACTGCCAACGAACTTCTGTGTAGTTTTCCTAGCTACTCCTAATTTAAAAACATTACACTGAATTGCACAGAAGCCTGTTGGCACACACAACATTTATCAATTGGTAGTACAAGTTTCACATCCCAAATCCCAGATTCTCTGGTCTGGCAACAGATGTTTCTGGATGAGAACAACCCGGGACAGGAGGGGCAGCAGCTGAGAGCCCAGCACAGCCCAATAACTCAGGTAGCATCAGACCCATTGCAGTTCAGGCAGCTCAGGCGGCGGCAGAGCACAATTGGGACTACCTGCCACCCAACAGAAGGGCCAGGATGACGGCAGCCTAGGCGAAGAAGCCTCGCCACACATCAGCCCAGAAGAAGGAGGACAGCCAGGGCCACGTGCTGCATAGCCAGCAGTGGAGCCAGGACTGGAGCTAGCCAACAGGCAGGCCAACTGATCTGAAGAAGCCCGCAGTAGAGAAGGGCATTCATCTGCAGGGCTGGTATCCAGGGAGCTCCCATTGTCCAGCACAATTTCCTCATCCAGGTCCAATCAGGTCCCAAGATTGTCAGACCAGGAAGGTCCAAACTGTACTATCCTGTACACACTCTTCCCATTTATATACAGGCTGCATTGCTATTAGAATTGGTCTGGGACAAAGTAAGCTGCTATAGTTCTGTGACTCTGGTTGTACAGGAAGAAGAAAGGAACTGAGAAGGAAGAAAGTTCGTCAGAGTAAAAAAGAATTCCTTATAGCCAACCAAGTGCATTCTGTCAAATCTTCCATCTGACACTCAAAGATTAAGCTTTTTAGATGTAGTTACTGATTTTGCAATATGGAGTAGCACACTTTAAACTAGGGATATGAAAGGTTAATTGGTTGTCACCCTAAACTGGTAATGCTTACAGGTTCCAGTTAACGGGTAACAGGTGGGGACTAGAACAACCTTTGTCCACAGGAACCCAGGCCCGCCATGAACAGAAGCTGGGAGACAGCAGGAGACCCAACCCCAGGGCCGTGAATCCCCAGCGCAGATACTGCTTTAGTCAGTTAAATGTCAGGTCAACCTCACGTTTAACTGGTTAACTTGTATCCCTAATTTTAACTTTTTAATGTCATAATGTTATATTGGCCAAACTGGAAAGTCTCTACAACAAAGGATTATGTACACAAATCAGATAAAAAAAGGTCACACACAGAACCTGTTGGGGAACATTTTAACTTGCCCAGGCACTCACTAATGGATCTAAAAGTGACTATTATTACAAAGCAAATGAAAAAACCAGCTTGAGAGAGAGAAGCTACAGAACTTGGTTTCATTTACAAGTTTGACACCTGGAATTGAGATCTGAACAAAGACCTGAACTGGATGGGCCATTACATTCCACACTAGGGATGTTATACTGTAGCTGATTAACCCATTAGCAAAAGCTTTTAGGTTAATGCTGTAAGACTACATGCATTTCCTCCCCCACCCCCCACACACAATTTTTTTAGCAGCTGGCAAGCAGCCTGTCTCAATCCTGGCCCTACTCCCACTGCAGCTCTACATTTAAAGTGTATTAGGAGCCAGGCAAGCAGGCAGCCTGGCTCAGTTTCAGCTTGTGCCAGGTCCAGGAGCTCAGGCCTCCTCTCCTCCCTGGACGGGGCTGCTGCCACCCTGTGCTGCTGCCTCTGCCACTTACAAACGACATGACTACCTCTCTGAACTGAAAACATCAGATATTAAAAATTTCAAATTAAGGATGCTAAATATAGACTAATGACTAATTGAATAGTCAATGCATTTTGCATCAATTATTTGATTAGTTGATAATACACTTAAGAGGGAGAGGTGCCCTAACAGCCCTAGGGCTGTTGCTACATTTAAAAGGCAAAAGCACTGCATGGAGCCCAGGATCAGCTGGGAACTCACCCAGTGACCCTGGACTCTGTGCTGTGCTACTGCTTTGAAACGCTGCAGAGAGCCTGGCTTCAGGCTGCATATGGCATTTCAAAGCAGCAGTGCCATGTGGAGCCCAGGATCAGCTGGGTACTCCCTCCTTGACCCCGGGCTCCGTGCAGCACTACCACTTTGAAACACCACATGCAGACTGGGGACACCATGAGCATGGGAGAAAATCCTCTTTTCAGTAACTTCACATAAATAATGAAAATGTCTAATTGGAAAACAAAAACTATAATCAAGTTCTATTTAATAGTAATGTGAAAAACCATCGTTTCATCAATTTCTTTAAGTACTACATACATTGGGGTCAGATTCACTCAAGGAGAGATACTTGAGAAAGTTTGAAGAAAAATGTAAGGTGTGCTGAATTTCTAATTGCAACATCCTTTGCAGACTCATGGACATAAAAAGTTTAGGTAATAATAATAATAATAATAATAATAATAATAATAATAAAAAAGATGGCATTCGTTCCAGAAGAAGGCTGATACATTTCCTAAGAAATGGTTCCTGATATTACAGAATGAGGTGCTCTACCACCAACAGAAATAAGCAGCAAGAAAACAAGGTCTAACAAACCAAACTTAAGTATGACTACACTATATTCAAACTACTGAACTGTATCTGCTCAAAGAAAACCAGCCAACATAAAAGCAGCTAGAAAGATTACTACATACTGAAGCAGCTGAAAAGAAATAAAGGACATGGCCTGACCATATTATGTAACTTCAAGTCCAAGTGATCAGTTTCACAAGGAACCATGTATGTGGCCCCAACAAAGTATGCGCAGATCAGTGATTCTCAAACTCTTTGGCCTATAGCCCATCCCACTCAACACAAAACTTTCCACAGACCACCAGCCAACCACCCATGATTACAAAATAGGTGCAGGAGGAGATGGGATGCAAAGTAGGAATGTAAAAGAGTAACTGGTTAACCAGCAGCGGGAACAGCCCCCCTCCCGCTGCGGCCCAGCTAGCAGGACCCCAGCCAGCAAGAGCAGCCCTGCCATACGCAGTGGGCTCTTCAGACCCCCGTTAAATAATTAAAATAATACTGTTTAACTGCTTCACTTTAAGGGGTATATACATCCCTCGTGGAAGGATGCAGGAGTGGGCTCAGGGTTGGGAGTCTGGGAAGGAAGGAAGGAAGATGCAGGAGGTGGCTAGAGTGGGGGTCTTGTGGGAGGAAGGGTGCATGAGTGGGATGGGGGTTTCGGGTCTCAGAGGAAGGTGATGTCTGGGCATGAGGTGGATGGCAGGTCACATACCAGGCTCTGTGCCCCCCCTCCCACCACCACCAGGCACTGCCCTTGCTGCTCCTACTGGCTGAGACAGACATTTTGTATTAAAGAGTTTTGTTATTTCTAATTTAGAAAACTTGGAGTTTACAAGAATCTTATATTAACATCCTGAACCATAAATTTACTCTGGAAGATCATAAATACTGAGACAAAAGAAAGAATTCAAACTATACAAAGCAATCTTCAATACCAGATTTGGAGTGCAACATACTTGTTTTATTCTAATCAATCTAGTCATTTCTAGTCTTTTGGATACAATATTTGTAATACTAGATCAAAAACAGAGTACCTCAGTTGATGAATCACTCAATTTAGCAAATGCACGATCTACAAATCTCTGCAACTTTATGCAGCAAATATACTTAATGATGCAGGGATCTTGCAAGAAAATAATGAAACCCTGTAATTTAAAACTGTATTATACTGCAAGTTCAAATCAGAAGAATTAAGATTGAACAGGAAACCCAAACTCTGATTTTTATCTTTTCTCCACTTTTCTTTGAAACATAAACAGTCATATTTAACACTTTTCATATGCAGTTTCCTAGATTTTCATTTTTCCTTTAGAACAAAATTAATATGATTGGCAGGGGAATGGTGTAAAGTAAAAGCTCTGCTATCTGGCACTCAATTAACCAGAAAGCTCAATTAAGCAGCATTTCTAGTATCTCCCAAAACAAATGTTCAACCTAATAACTGAGAATACTAGTATACTGGCCAGCACATTATCCAATTGCATATTCTGTGCTCTATTTTTATGGAAAGAAAGCAGAAGACAAGTAATCAAGGTGATACCAGGGATTTATTCAAAATAGCAACTTCCACCAGGTCATTGAGTAAGAGTCAGACCAATATCTTACACCTTCTATTTCTACAATGATACCTGATGTTGATAATAATGACACTGCCTGCTCCCCCTCACTCTCCTTTTTCCCCCTAGCACTGCATCCCACCTGATGTCCCACGCTGCTGCTTCTGTGGAAAGCAGCCAGGAAGTGGGAAGGGAGGCAACTCCGTGGGAACTGGCACATGTGGGAAACCAGCTTGAAAGATAGCTCCTCATTGGCACCAGCTCCCACCCCACCCCTGCTGCCTCTGATACAGAGGCAGCAAGGGGGAAGTGGAATGTGTGTAATCATTTGGATTAACCAATAAACCCAGGTTTATCGGTTAATCGTTTAAACATCTATATGCTTCCATCCCTAATGTCTACAACTGGAGTCACAAGACTACCTTACATTTCGAAACTGCCTACACTAGAGTATTAATACAGATGAACATCAGGTGTGAATTTAAAGTTACAGAAGCTATTCCCGAACCCACTACCAAAGCAAATTAAGGTAAACCAGAACAAGACACACTGATTGCCAACAAAATGTATCCCTAACATATAGAGTTAATGCAGAATAGCTATTATAGATAAACTCTTTAAAGGAAGTTTATTCCATACTTAAAATACAGAAGCAGTACCACTAGATCACTTCAGTGAAGATGCTAACTATGCCAACGGGAGGCCTTCTGACAGCATATATATTTCATCTGCATGAAGGACAGGAAAATTTTCCTGTCAACCTTATGCTCGCTACACTGGAGACTAGGTTGTTTTATCAAAGTCACTCTGGTCAACACAACTGAATCATTTGGCCGCGAAAAGTCTTAAAACCCCAATTTCCTAGTGTAAAACAGGCCCCCCCCCCCCCCCCACACACACACACACATACACACTCACTCTCTCTCTCTAAAAACCCAGGAGAAATGGGTTCTATTGCTAGCTCTACCTCCGGACTTCACATATGCTGTTAGGCAGCACTAGAGTAATGAGTGTCAGGGCTAGCCATTTTAGTCTGTTTCAACAAAAATAATGAGTCCTGTGGCACCTTAAAGATTAACATTTATTTTGGCATAACTTTTCATTAGCTGTAACCCACTCCATGAGTTGCATGGTAATGCATACACAGAGAGGACTTAAGACTGCACAGAAAAAGCAATCTTAATCCTTATATTTATGGGGTTTTTATGAAATACATATTAATAGTGTTACCAAGCTACATAAACATCCAAACTGACATACAGAGATCAAACAACATGGTAAATTCCCCACACAAAAAAGTAATCTGAAGTTTTTTCTACATGGCATCTCTCACCAATGCACACCATGAAAACAAAAGGAAATCATTCAACATCCTAGGTACATGCTACTCACTTGTTCCTCCTCTTAATCTCAACCACATTTGCATAGCCTTCAAAGACTAATGTACAAACTTAATTCTATTTGCATACAAACACAGATTTCCATTCTAATTTCTACGTGTACATACCAAATTAGAGTTATAATATCCCTACATTACTTCCTAAACATTACAGAAAAACATCTTGCAGACATTTGCAATTAATTGCAATAGGATTTATAAACACCAATAAAAACCATGTGAATGACATACAATGTAATTATGAAAGCAATACCACTAGTATATCAAGGCAAATCTATATAACACCAATAAGTGAGGTTAGAGTACTTAACCAAAAATGCTAGACAAAGTATGGGGGTAGTTTATGAAACAGAACTCAAAAGGAATGTACATAAGATGTTAAATACCTTACTCTGTTACGGCCTTGCTTCTTATGGCTTGCATTGGTCAGGGATACAGTCTATTACTACTATCTTGTGCGTTAGTTCCTCTGCACTATTGTGTAAAGTTACTATACAACTCAAAAATACTAACTTTAGGTTTTTTTGGCAGGAGATTTTATTTAATTTTTTTCATCAGCTGCATTAATGTGATGCCCAACAACATTAACTATCATTCCATTATAAAAATTAAGTTCAGCAGCACGTGTTAAAGACTGCATTCTAGCCAAAAACTTCAAGTACTAAAGTTCTACCTGATAAAAATTTTAATTTATGCTTTAAAGGGCAATATTATTTATGGTATTAATGCATACGCTGAAAGTTTCCCACTTTGAAATATTTTTTGCTTCCTGAAAGACTACACTCAGGCCACTTCAACAAACAGTCATCAAGGTAAGAGGAATTTCTTTTCCAAAATTACCACAAATCAAGACAATACAGAAACACACAATTTGTGCCTTCTTTCAGCATAAATCGAAAGGTACTTAGCTGTTTCTAGAAATTATTTAACATAATAAAACTACCAAGTTTTTCTAAATAACTGCTACCCACACAGCAAGCATTACACTCTGGAAACATTAAGTAGAGTTATTATGCAATCATTAAGTGTATTGAGAATAATCAGCAATGTAATGATAAAAAAAATCTCTTTACTAAGAAAGCTATTAGGCCAACAATCAACTGCTATGAAGAGAACTCACTCATATTTCTATATATGCCATGCTGCAGCAGTCTAACTAGCTGAAGTGTTTCACAACCTCCATTAAGAACTATATTCTTTTCTGAGATAATATGCTCTCATTCAAGTCAAGAAGAGTAGTTGCATACGACTATATGAGGACACAACTAAGACCTTAATGTTCAGGCAGAGTGATGGGCACCAACTGCTAAACAGGTTCATTTATAAAGTCTGAAGTTGGACCAATCCGTTGACATTTTACATTGAAATCTACCTTAAAGCACAGGTGTATAACGATGGGATTTTCACAAGTGCTCAGTGCTGAGTCTGACTCAACACCCACAGAAATCAGTGATCCAACACCAATGTTCAGCACTTCTGAAAATTCCTCTGGAAAGTAACATGGCTTTAATAATCTTTTAAAAGCAAGTAAAGCCGAAATTAAGACACCTACTTAAACAGCATTTCAGTTGAGCTGTGTATCTCCCAAGAATCCATACTTTTGTACAATGCACTAGAATATAGTCAATTTTCATGTAATAGTTGCTTTGACCTTCAGCTTCCTTAATTTAATTCAAATCTCAATTTTAGTATACATTTGCTCTACTAAACCCTGAAACATTTTACATATTACAAAGCAGTACCCATTTTAATACAAAAATAGGCAAATCCCTTACATATTCCAAAACTACTTGTCCAACTAAGATTCTATTTTAACTCTTTCAGAGCATAAAATTTCACTCAAGACAACTAACTTGACTTCTATTTAAGGAAAAAAAATCACTATTAATTCTGAGCAAGATTTACAAGTTATTCACGGTTTTTCAGTACTTATTTATCGCTCCTACTTGAACAGAAAAACTGTAACATTCTAGCTATCACTCAACCAGTAGCTACAAGTGAAAACATGAAATTGGCAGCTTCTGTCAATTTAGAAGCATACAAAAGTAATTTGTTAATTTTTAACTTTATGTTTAGCTTGTGCAAATAGTCTTCAGCAAAGCTGTGCGCACTGACTAAAATGGTTAGACAATGCAGTGATTAAGCAGTTCCAAATGAAGTTGGCACTATCACAAATCATTTAAAGAACAGGAAAATACTAAGAGCCAACCTATAATTTGAATGAAAATATACTGACGGAGTCGCTCTGCTAACTAACCACTGTTATGGTGGACATTTAAAAATAAAATGTATTAGGTACAATATTACAAGAGGATATATGAATAATTAACAGTGATATTGACACTAATCTTCCATTAACAAAATGAGATTTTAGAAAATTCTCCAAGAGAAGTTCCAACTTGTCACTTTATATTGCTAAGCAACA